>NC_089507.1:67329755-67647237 GCF_036850995.1 Saccopteryx leptura
GCTACAGTATAAAATAGGGGCAGAACGGGAGCTTGCTCTCTTGGCTCCTGAGATTAACATTAGAGGAGAGAGCAGAGCAGAAAGCAGAGGAAGGCCACGTGGAGGAGGCCAGGAGAAGCAGCCAAGATGGCGGAGTGTTGAGTGAGAAGCCAGTTTATACAGAGTTTGTGCGGGGAGAAGGAAGGAGTTGGGGAACAGAGGTGAATAAGTCTGGTGAGCTAGAAACCTTTGATTCTAGGAAACTCGATAAGTCAGTAGCTTTGTGAGCACTGAATGTGAGTGGGTTTTGGAGCCCAGTGTGTATTTTTTACTTGCCCGCCGGGTGCAAGCTAGAATTAAAAATGATGGCCCACCAGTTTATGGCTCCGTTGTTTCTTTACCGACTGTCCGAATCCAATGCGAACCTGCATGGGCCGGGCTGCTGTGTTGGTGGCCGTGGCTTCTGGCTTTACACTAGGAAACTCGGATAAGTCAGTAACTTTGTGAGCACTGAATGTGAGTGGGTTTTGGAGCCCAGAGTGTGTTTTTACTTGCCCACCGAGTGCAAGCTAGAATTAAAGATGACAGCCCATCAGTTTTTGGCTCCGTTGTTTTTTACCAACTGTCCAAATCCAATGTGAACCTGCATAGGCCAGGCTGCTGTGATAGTGGCCATGACTTCTGGCTTTACAGAGGCATAATCCAGAGAACTAGCAAACTTCCAAGAAGGTGTAGTAAGTAGCATAGTCAAGAAGGAAACTGGGAAGAATATTCTGGAAGGCAAGAATTATGTGACATGTGAGAAGTGTCAAGAAGAGTGAGAGTGATAGTTTTTAAAGGAGAGTGAAGCATAAAATATTACAAGAATAAATTTGGCTGTCAATGATTTAGGAAGTTATTGGTGACTATAAAGAAAGCTTTTAGTGGAATAGTGGTGTCATAGGTCAAATCACAGTAGGTAGTCAATTAGGTAGAAAGGGACGCACTGGAGCCAGAGTTATCCTTAACTGGAGTACTAAGAGAAAAGAGGAAAATTTCAGAGACTCCCAGAAGCTTTGGCTTTGTATTTGTTTATTTGTTTTTAGAATGAATGGAATTTGAATATATTAATCTGATCACATTCACTAACTCCCCTGGCTGCCTCTAGCTATTTGATGTATAAATCACAGCAAAGAAGGAAATTTATAAACCCGGAGGGTGGTTTAAGGTTGCTTAGATTTCTCTCTTCTCTCTCTCTCTCTCTCTTTTTCTCCAGTTGAAACAAATTACCACAGATATAATAAATTCACTTGTGTGATTTACTTTCTCGGTTCAATGAAAAGTCACATCCTGGGTGATGTTTTACGTACGACACCAACAATGTACTTTTAGGGGAAGTATGCATGATGTACCATTGTCACCCAGAGATTCTAGGAAGATTTTATCAGGGCGTGTGAAATATCACTGGGAAATTTTTTTCTCTTTTTAATTTTTTTTTAATATACCATATTGTTTGTTCACTCCCCCCAAGTCAAGTGTCCATCCATCACCATTTATCCCCTTCTACCCTCCTCCATCTCCTTTCCACTTTCCCTCACTCACCCCCAGCAATCACCTCACTGTTGTTGTCTGTCCATGAGTTGTTTTCTACTTTTTTTTTTCTTTGTTCAACCCCTCCACTGGGAATTTAAGTGGACGTAGCTGGGACTGTTTGCAAGGATCATGTGACAGAAAATATTCTTGTTAATAATCTACAAATCAATGTGTTTTTTCCCATGTTGCTAGTTAGGAATAGCTCATAACCTTTGTCCTTTTTTTGGTTAATTTAAAATGTTAAAGTTTTGCTGCTCCCTCAAAGAAGATTCTAAATAAAAAGCAGCTTTTAAAAAATAATTTATCCCCTTATTTTCTTCATAAAAAATTCTCATCTAGCAGGTTAACTCACACCTGTCATTACAAGCCAGAGACATTTGGGACATTCTGTGTCCAATGCTGCAGAATGGGAAGTATGCATCTATTATAATTCTTAACAAGACTAAATCTAGAGGAGAAACTATGATTTTTTCCATTGGAATTTCTATGTATACGTAGCTACCATCTACATGCTATAACTCTTACACATTATATTGTTAAGTAGGAATAGGTCTTGATATTTAAAAAAAGTTTCTTCGGCCTGACCTGTGGTGGCGCAGTGGATAAAGCGTCGACCTGGAAATGCTGAGGTCAGCGATTTGAAACCCTGGGCTTGCCTGGTCAAGGCACATATGGAAGTTGATGCTTCCAGCTCCTCCCCCCTTCTCTCTCTCTGTCTCTCTCTCCTCTCTCTCCCTCTCTGTCTCTCTCCTCTCTAAAAATGAATAAATAAAATTTTTTTAAAAAGTTTCTTTGTATAGGATGCTTACTAAATGTTCAGAGTTTGTTTTATGCGCCTTCCTTTGTTTTTCTGACTTTCCCATACATTAGCATTCTCTCAGCAGAAACCATGGTCCTAGTCCTCATCCTCATCTGATGACAGAAACTGAGGTAGGAAAGCTGGTAGGCCAGATGCTTTCTTCCTCTATAGCTCAGTTTTCATCTGTTCTGCCCATGACACAGTATTGTGTCATAGCTATTGTGTTGTAAATACAGAATGACTGTGAATGCAACAGCCTTAACAAATCCTGGCTCCACCATTTCCTCATTGTGTGACATTCACCAAATTACTTAATCTTTCTGTGCTTTAGTTTCCTCCTCGATAAAATAGCATAAAGATGGTGCTTACCTCATAAATTGCTGTGAGTTTTAAATGAGAGAAATGCAGACACACAGCCTGGAGCATATAAGTAGTTTAGTTAGTATCATTTTAGAGCACAAAAAAGGTATGCTATTTTACTCACTTTTAAAGATTACTGGCATTTTAAGTGACTAGAAAATGAGGACACATAATGGTGATTTAAAACAAGAAAAAGAGAGATGTTATTCAGGAATGAGCAAAGATTTCTTTAAGAAATTTAAAAAAGGTATTTTTATTGAATTAATTGGGACTACATTGGTGAATAAAACAGGTTTTAAGTATACAACTCTACAACGCAATATTTGTATATTGTATTGTGTACTTACCACCCATAGTCTAGTCTCCTTCCATCACCATTCATCTCCCCCCCCCCCCGTGCCTTCTCCACTTGTCCCCAATTAATTCCCTTCCCTCCTGCATCAGCATACTGATGTCCTTGCTGATTTTTTTTCCTTAATCCCTTTGCCTATTTTACCCAGTACCATAACCCCACCCCTATTCCTGACAGCTGTCAGTCTGTTCTCTATATCTATAAATCAGCTTCAATTTTGTTCATTTATATTTTTCTTTAGATTCCACATACAAGTGAAATGACGTGGTACTTGTCTTTCTCTAACTGGCTTCTTTAACTTAGCATAATACTCTCTAGGTATATTATGTTGTCAGAAAAAGTAAGATTTCCATCTTATTTATGGCTGAGTAGTCTTCCACTTTTAAATGTACCACAACATTTTTATCCACTCATCTATTGATGAGCATTTGGGTGGGAGCAAAGGTTTTAAGGCTGAATAAATCTGCCACTTGGCGCTGTGTGACTAACTTTGGGCAACTTATTTGATATCTGAGCCTCAATTTCCTCATGTCTTAAATAGCTATCTCATATATTTATTATTAAAATAAGAAAATATATGATAAAGGCTTAGTACATAATACATAACTAATTGATTGAAGGATGTTAGAGCTTTCAGCTTTTAGTCTCTTGCTATATCTATTAAGTAAATTCTTACCATAAAAGAAGGAAGGAAGGATGAATGGATGGAAGGAAGAAAGGAAAGAAGGAAGGGAAGGGAAGGGAAGGGAACAAAAATAAAGGGAAGAAGGTAAGGAAAGGGAAAGAAGAAAAGAAGAAAGGAGCAGCAGAGTACCCATCTAAAGCAAAACTCACCCTTTATCAGCTTCCTGAGTTGTTGTGGAAAAAAATAATTTTTTTTTTACAGAGACAGATAGACAGGGACAGACAGACAGGAACAGAGAGAGATGAGAAGCATCAATCATTACTTTTTTGTTGCGACACCTTAGTTGTCCATTGATTGCTTTCTCATATGTGCCTTGACTGTGGGACTACAGCAGACCGAGTAACCCCTTGCTTGAGCCAGCGACCTTGGGTTCAAGCTGGTGAGCTCTTTGCTCAAACCAGATGAGCCCTCGCTCAAGCTGGTGACCTCAGGGTCTCGAACCTGGGTCTTCTGCATCCCAGTCTGACGCTCTATCCACTGCGCCACCGCCCGGTCAGGCAAATTCTGAGTTTTAAAGAAAGAATATATAACTTTTCATTACAACATAAAACCAAACCTTGGAAGTTTGTTCTCATTCGTAGCATACATAGAGGTTGAATTGGAACATCTTTAGTAGATTTTCTGCTGAATTTAGAGAGAAATTTTATATAATACATCAATCCAAAGCAATACGTAAAAAATCACAGCTACTTAAGAAGTATTCCCAAATGTCAGCATTTAAAAAAAATAACCTGTAAGTTCCCTGGAAGGGCTATTTTTTTTTTTTTTTGGCAGAATAAAATCCAAACATCCCAGGCAAATAAACATCATGTTAATATCCAAAGAAGTTCACAGAGAGAGTCAGCATTCTTTTTTCATAATCAGTTTGCAAGCGTCTTTATTAAAATACTAGAATATCTTCAAAATGGTTATCACCATTGTATGGATTAGAATTTTGTGCTGCTGCAAATACAGAAAACTCATCTAACAGTGTTATTGAGTGAAAGCTCATACTGCTCATCACATGCCAACCAGTAAGTCAAGTGTCAAAGAGTTTGGATAAGGAAAGCAACTTTACTAAGAAAGCTAGCAAGCTGAGAAAATGGTGGACTAATGTTCTAAAAACTATCCTAAGACAGTAAAAAAAAAAAATCAGGCTTCTTTTATGTCTAAGGAAGGTTGGCAGGGATGGGGTTTAGGTCAGAAGTTGATTGATGACTACAGACATCTAAATGTCAGCAAAGGTCTAAGGGGGTTGGTGAAACTTTTTGCTTTCAGTTAACAAAGTCTGGTTGTCATGGTCTCAGTTGCAATGTTCTTATCAATCTTTTGATAAACAATCATTATTTTTGTACACACCTTTCTTATCTCCTTGGGAGGTAGTTTCGAGGAGAGAGGTGCTTTCATTAATTTCTAGGCTACAGGTTAGATTCCTTTAATGATTAGCATAACTATTTGCAGGACTAAGCAGAAGTTGCTAACCAACATTTTTTGGAAATGGGGCAGGCTCAAGCAAGATGAAGTCAGAAACATTGATTATTTTATTTTATTATAATAGTAGCTTAAACGCATTGGGAATTATTTTTCTCACACTAAAAAAAGTCTGGAGTAAGGTGCTACTGGTATTGGGTTATGGTTTAATGATGTGAGCCAGTATCTGTGAACTTTTCAGCCTTTCCTTTGTGGTTGTTGCCTACTGGTCAAAAGATGACTCTTAGATGGACAAACAGCATTTCCAAGTTCAAGATAAGAAACAAGAATGATTGGCAATTCCAGGTGTATTTTTTGTTTTATCAAAAATATCCAAGTCTGGCCCTGGCCGGTTGGCTCAGCGGTAGAGCGTCGGCCTGGCGTGACCCGGGTTCAATTCCCGGCCAGGGCACATAGGAGAAGCGCCCATTTGCTTCTCGACCCCTCCCCCTCCTTCCTCCCTGTCTCTCTCTTCCCCTCCCTCAGCCGAGGCTCCATTGGAGCAAAGATAGCCTGGGCGCTGGGGATGGCTCCTTGGCCTCTGCCCCAGGTGCTAGAGTGGCTCTGGTTGCGGCAGAGCGATGCCCCGGAGGGGCAGAACATTGCCCCTGGTGGGCATGCCAGGTGGATCCCGGTAGGGCGCATGCAGGAGTCTGACTGTCTCTCCCCGTTTCCAGCTTCAGAAAAATACAAAAAAAAAAAAAAAAAGAAAAAAGAAAAAAAAAATATCCAAGTCTTCTTTCATGCTCCAGATGGCTTCTTGAAAAATAAGTGAAGTATTTAATTGTCCAGCTTCTAAAGTGGAGATGACAGAGAGACATAGTGGTGTGAATGTTAGTGAACAATATTCTACATACCATTATCAAGAAACTGCTTGTTCCAAAGACCACAAACTAGGCTAATTAGACCTGTTACCTACTTTAATTTTCACTACCCTTTGAAGATGCCATTTTCTAATTCTACTTTATAGGCAATCAAATATTACAATATTATATAGGTCATTCAACCTTTTTTCCTAAAAGGAATATATAAATTCCACTGCCAGAATTGAAACCAGATACAGATTAGTTTGATTTGTTGTTGTGTTATTGTTTCTACTTGAGCTAAGAATATTTTCTTTGGTCACAAGTGTTTATAACTTGAAATTTGATAGGTTTGCATTAGTGAATACATAGGTAAATTATTTTACAGATAAAAAGGTAAAGCGTGTGTTCTCATTGTCAAATCCTTGAGCAAATGGTTTTAAAATAATTTCCCATGCATCCTGGGGTCTACATAATTTGAACATGCAACACTTATTTTTCTTAAATTTGATTCTATAATAATGTGAGGTACCAAATGTAAATGCTTGCTAGCATTCCAATCTCATTTTTTCTTTACATTAAGTTTTAAAAGAAAGCAAAAAAGTGGAAAGAGACACATTTCTCAAATTCATTGTGATTTTTAATTTCTTCAGGCATTTTTGGACAGAAATTGGAAGATACCGTTCGTTATGAGAAGAGATATGGGAACCGTCTGGCTCCAGTGCTGGTGGAGCAGTGCGTGGACTTCATCCGACAAAGGGGACTGAAGGAAGAGGGGCTCTTCCGACTCCCAGGCCAGGCTAACCTTGTGAAGGAGCTCCAGGATGCCTTTGACTGTGGAGAGAAGCCATCATTTGACAGGTAGATTTTAAAATTTTACTAACCATCCTTCCTTGAGAAATTCAATCTGAACTGAAGGGATACAGAGAGCTGAGATACTATAATTGATGTTGCAACAGTTTAAATGATGACGTGCATGTTCACACAAATACAGATTGCTTTTATTAAGTTACAAAGTCAAAGAATTGATGCTTTAGAAGTCTTTTCTATGCTTTTATTTTTTCCTTTTTAAAATATTATTATTGATTCTTTTCCTTTTGCTTCCAAATTAAGATTGTATTTAACATCAAAGAAGTTAACTTTATTTATTTATTTATTTATTTATTTATTTATTTATAAGATTAAATTTAACAGGGTGACATTGATCAACAAGTATAAATATATTTCAGGTAAACTACATCATTTGAATATTCAATTATGTTTAATATCTATCACCCAAAGTCAAATCATTGTCCATTACCTTATATTTGACCCTCTGTATATCCTTCCACCAGCCCCACCCTCCCTTACATTTCCCTTCTCCCTGGCAACCACTGCACTCTTACCTATATCCAGGAGACTCAGTTTTGTATCCCACCTATGTGTGAATTCATACAGTTTTAGCTTTTTTTGATTTAATTATTTCACTCAGTATAATGTTCTCAAGGTCCATCCATGTTGTCTTAAATGACACTATGTCAGCATTTCTTATGGCTGAGTAGTATTCCATAGTATATATGTACCACATCTTTATCCAATCTTCTATTGAAGGGCACTTTGGTTGTTACCATGTCTTGGCCACTGTGAATAATACTGTGATGAACATGGGGGTGCATGTATCTTTATGTACTAATGTTTTTGAGTTTTGGGAGTATATACCTAGTAGAGGAATTGGTGAGTTATATGGTAGTTCTATTCTTAATTTTTTGAAGAACCATCACAATTTCTTTCATAATGGTTGTACTACTTTACATTCCCATCAGCAGTGAATGAAGGTTCCTTTTTCTCCACATCCTCTCCAACACTTTTTATTACCTGTCTTGTTAATAATAGCTAATATAACAGGTGGGAGGTGGTATCTCATTGTAGTTTTGATTTGCATTTCTCAAATAGCTGGTAAAGATGAACATTTTTTTCATATATCTGTTGGCCATTTGTATGTCTTCTTGGGAGAAGTGTCTGTTCAGGTCATCTCCTCATATTTAATTGGATTACTTGCTTGTTTCTTGCTGAGCTTTGTGAGTTCTTTATATGTTTTGGGAATCAACCCCTTAGCAGAGCTGTTGTTTGCAAATATCATTGCCCATTTTGTTGGCTGTCTATTTGTTTTGTTGTCAGTTTCTTTTGCTATGCTGAAGCTTTTTAGGTTGATATAGTCCCATTCATTTATTCTTGCCTTTATTTTACTTGCCTTTGGGGTCAAATTCATAAATTGTTCCCTACAGCCAAGGTCCATGAATTTAGTGCCTATGTTTTCTTCTATATAATTTATTATTTCAGATCTCATGTTTAGGTCTTTGATCTATTTTGAATTGATTTTTGTGCAGGGGAACAAACTGTAGTCAAGTTTCATTCTTTTGTATGTGGTTCTCCAATTTTCCCAGCACCAGTTATTGAAGAGGCTTTATTTTCTCCATTGTGTGTTTTTGGTTTCTTTGTCAAAGATGATTTGTCCATATATACATATATGGTTTTATTTCAAGGTTATCAGTTTTGTTCCATTGGCCTGTGTTTTTATTTTTCTACCATGATGTTTTGATAACCATGGCTCTGTAGTATAATTTGAAGTCAGGTATTATTATAGCTCCAGCTTTGTTCTTTTTTCTCAGGAGCACTTTGGCTATCTGAGGTTTTTAATGGTTTTATACAAACCTGGTGATTTTCTGTTCCATTTCTTTAAAAAATAACATTGGAATTTTGATGGGAATTGCAATAAATTTGTATATTGCTTTGAGTAATATTGCCATTTTAACTATGTTGATTCTTCCAATCCATGAATATAGAACATATTTTAATTTCATTGTGCCTTTTTCCGTTTCCTTTAATAATGCTTTGAAGTTTTCAGTATATAGATCCTTTACATTCTTTGTTAAGTTTATTCCTAGGTATTTTTATTGTTGCAACTGTAAAAGGGACTATATTTTTTAGCTCATTTTCTGAAGTTTTATTGTTGGCATATATGAAAGCAAAAGACTTTTGTATGTTGATTTTGTATCCTGCAAACTTACTGTATTGGTTTATTGTTTCTGTTAGTCTTTCTGTGGAGTCTTTGGGTTTTCTATATACAGGATTATGTCATCTGTAAAAAGTCTGAATGCCTTTTATTTCTTTCTCTTTTTTGATTGCTCTGGTTAAAACTTTCACCATTCTTTTGAATAGGAATGGAGAGAGTGGGCAGCCTTGTCTTGTTCCTGATTTTAAAGGAAAAACTTTCAGTTTTTCACCATTTAGTATGATATGCGCTATTTGTCATATATGGCCATTATTATGTTGAAGTATATTCTTTCTCTACCCAATTTATTGAGTGTTTTAAACATAAGGGGATGTTGTATCTTATCAAATGCCTTCTCTTTGCCTATTGATAGGATCCTAGGACTTTTGTTCTCTGTTTTATTGATATGGTGTATTATGTTAACTGTTTTACATATGTTGAACCAACCTTGTGATTCCGGGATGAATTCTATTTGATCATAATTATTATTTTTTAATGTATTGTTTTATTCAATTTGCTAGTATTTTGTTTAGAATTTTTGCATCTGTATTCATTAGAGATAGTGGTCTGAAGTTTTCTTTTTTTGTAATGTCCTTGCCTGGTTTTGATATGAGGGTTATGTTGTCTTCATAAAATGTGTTAGGAAATATTGTCACTTTTATATTTTGGAAGACTTTAAGAAGGGTAGGAGCCAAATCTTCTATGATTGTTTGGTAGAATTCACTAGTATAGCTGTGTGGTCCTGGACTTTTATTTTTGTGCAGGTTTTGATAGCTGTTTCTATTTCCTCCCTGCTTATGGGTTATTTAGGCTTTCCACTTCTTCATGACTCAATCTAGGAAGATTGTTTAGTTCTAGATATTTATCCATTTCTTCTAGATTGTTGAATTTAGTGGCATATAATATTTCATAGTATTCTACTATGATCCTTTGTATAAAACAATATCTGTGGTAATTTATCCTCTTTTGTTCCAGATTTTGTTTATATGTCCTTTCTCTTTTTTCCTTAGTGAATCCAGTCAGGGGTTTATCAATTTTATTGATCTTTTCAAAGACCATCTCTTTGTTTTATTAATTTTTTCTATAGTTTTTCTGTTCCCTATTTCATTTATTTCTGCTGTAATTTTTACTATTTCCTTTCTTCTGCTGACTTTGGTTTGCTTTTGTTCTTCTTGTTTTAGTTCCTTAAGATGTGTTTACTTGGGTTGTCTGTTGTTTCTTGATATAAGCCTGTAATGATATAAACTTTCCTCTTATTACTGCTTTTGCTGCATCCCAGAAATTTTGATATGTTGTATTGTCATTTTTATTATTTTGTATATATCTTTTAATCTCTACTTTTATTTCTTCTTTGATCCCATCATTTTTTAGAAGAGTGTTGTTTAATTTCTACATTTTTGTGTGTTTCTTTACTTTTTTTTGCAGTTGAATTCTAATTTTAAAACCTTATTGTCAGAGAATGTTTGGTATAATTTCAGTCTTCCTGAATTTGTTGATGTTAGTTTTGTGGCCCAACATATGGTCTAATCATGAGAATGTTCCATGCATACTGGAGAAAAATGTGTACTCTGAAGTCCTGAGATGAAATGTCCTGTAAATGTCTATTATGTCCATTTGGTCTAGTGTGTTGTTTAAGGCCTATATTTCTTTACTGATTTTTCTGTTTGGATGACTAATTTAGATCCATCAATAATGTATTGAGATCTGCAAATATAAATATGTTTTTGTCTGTTTCTCTTTTAAATCAGTTAGTAGACATCTTATATATTTTGGTGCTCCCTGAATTGGTGTGTGTGTGTGTGTGTATGTATATATATGTTAAGAAGTGTTATGTCTTCTTGATACAATGTCCCCTTTATCATTATGAAATGACCATCTTTGTCTCTGGTTATCTTTGCTATCTTGAAGTCAGCATTGTCAGATATGAGTATGGTTATACTTGCTTCTCTTTGGGTATTATTTGTTTGGAGAATCATTTTCCAACTTTTTACTTTGAATCTACTTTTCTCTTTGCAGGATAAATGTGTCTCTTAAAGGTAGTATATAATTTGGATTTGCTTTTTGATCCAATCTGCTACTCTGTTCCTCTTTATTGGTGAGTTCAGTCCATTTACATTTAGTGTAATTATTGACACTTTAGGATTTTCTAGAGCTATTTTATGTACTATTTTCTGATAGCTCTGTGTCTTGTTTGGTTCTTCTTTTTGTTTTCAGTCAGTTGTTTTTGTTTGGTGTTATTTCATACCCCCCCCCATTTCTTCTTTTTTTAAGCTATGTGTTCCAGTAATGGCATTTTGTGGGTGGTTACCTTTAGGTTATTAAAAGAAAAATTTTTATATTTGCAAGAATCCATTATCGTATAAGTGCTTCTGCACTCCATCCTCTTTTGCTACTGCTAATCTCTATTCTTTCCCCTTTTATGTTATTGTCATAGATTACCTTTGTTTTTATTGTGATCATGTTGGAGCTTTTACTTGTAGTTTTGTTGTGTTTTGGTTTTTGTATCTGGTTGAATAACCCCCTTTAGTGTTCTTGTCATGGGGTTTTTCTGGTGATAAAATCCTTCAGCTTCTGTATGTCTGCAGAAGTTTTTCATTTCTCCTTCATATTTGAAGGATAGCTTTGATGGATATAGTATTCTTGGCTGATAAATCCTCTCTTTTATTACTTTAAATGTTTGGGTCCATTCTCTTCTGGCTTGTAGGATTTTTTCTGAGAAATCTAATGATAACTTAATAAGCCTTCTCTTATAAGTCATATTCCTTTTTTCCCTAGCTGCCTTTAGGATTCTTTCTTTGTCATTGATTTTTGACAATTCTATTACTACGTGCCTTAGAGTAGGTCTGTTTGGATTGAGGTAACTTAGCATTCTGTATGCTTCTTGAATTTGAGGCTTTAACTTCCTACAGACTTGGAAAGTTCTCATCAATTAATTGTTTGAATAGAATTTTCATTTCCTTTTCTGTTTCTTCTTCTTCTGACATACCCATTATTCTTATATTGCTCTTTCTGATGGAGTCAGACAATTCTTTTAGAGTTCTCTCATTTTTTGTAATTCATGTGTCTGTCTTCTTTATTCTGTAGTAGCTCTAGTTGCCTATCACTCTAGTTGCTCTAGTTGATGTCACTTATTCTCTCCTCTATCTGGCTTGTTCTATTAGCTAAACTTGTTACCTCATTTTTTAGTTCATGTATTGAATTCTTCCATCTCTGTTTGGTTCTTTTTTTAAAGTTTCAATCTCCTTGGTGAAGCACTCTTTTTGTTAATTAATTTGTTTTTTGAGCTCATTGAATTGCCTATTAGTGTTTTCTCAGAACTCATTGAGTTTTTTAGAACTTCAATTTTGAATTCTATGTCATTTAATTCCAAGGTTTTCATGTAATTGAGATTTTTTTCTGAAGATTTTTTATTATTTAGCTGAACTACTTCTCTGTCTTGTGTATCCATAATGTTTGATTTCTTCTTCCTTGATGGTATTTGAGAGTGGTATTGTTAAGAACCCTAACAAGAAATAATTGTTTTCCATTAGGTATCGCTGTAGTACAAGTTTTGGCTCTGAAATTGTTGGGAAGAATTCTGCTGTTGTGGTGATATCGTCAGGGACACACAGTCATATTGGTGCATAGAGCATGTTATGAGAACTTTAGTTTCAGCTTTATAGCTTTGCAGATTTATGGCTTTAGCAGTGGCGATTTCAGGCCTCCAGCATTCTTCCCCATGTCTCAACAGACCAGGGTATCAGAAGCAGAGTACGTCTGCCTCTTAGGGGCGGGGAGAAGCCCCAGAGTAAGCTGCGGGGGGGGGGGCTCCACCACCCTTCTTCATACTGTGTAGGGAGGGAGGTGGGATCTGGGAAGCTGGGGGGGGGTGCACTTTGGTCTTCCCTGACACTGTGTGCAAATCATAGGCTGCTGGTAGTGCACCAGCTACTGTAAGTGCACTTGAGTGCTATGAGCCTAAGCATGTGCAATGGCATGTGGGCCAATCTCCATGGACTAAGTGCTCACCAATGGAGTGCACATCATGCACTGGGAGAGATGAGCACTTTGGGCCCAGCACATGCCAAGCCTGCTAGCACATGCTGCAGGCTGAACAAGGCCCTGTGCCAGCTGATAGCAAACCATGTGACTTGAGCAGTCTTCCGTAATCCTGAGCCTGGTTGCACCTGCCTTAGTTCAGCTTTTTCCCTTATGCCCCTCACTCTTGCCACTTCTCCTGGTTCAGAATAAAACTCCCTCCCTCAATCTAGCAAGAAGAAAGAAAAATCAGTCCTCTGACTTCTCTCCTCTCCAGATTCTATTGTGAAAGCATTTTATCTTCTGCCCCCCTTTTCAACCTGTTCCACCTTCAGTCCATTCAGTGTGCAAATCTTTTAGGCATGGCTGTGAGCTCAGCTGGGGTCCCTTCACTACATTATAGTTGTTCAGTTTGTTGAATATTTAAGGGGAGGGATCAGAAATATCTCATATCACCATTTCTCTGATGTCAATGGAAAAATTAACTTTGAAATAGAAGTCTTCTCTTATTTGATGGTTTTTAATTCTTTCAACTAAGGGATATGAAAAATATTGATAAGATTAGGATAATTAAAAATAACTATTAATGTAATTAATAATAACTATTTTTATAATATTAAAAGCATTATATTATAAATCTATACCTCCACCTTAATCTAAAATAAATTTTTAAAAAAACTCACAAGAATTATATCATGATAAAATTCAGGAAATAATGGAAATTCCAGAGAAGAAATTATATGGTGAGTTAAGAGTTATACACTCTTAATATTTTATAAATTACTTCTTTCTTTTCGTTTTTTAAAATTTAGTAGAAAATATTATTTTTATCCTACTATTATTAATTTAAGTGCATAACAGATTTTTTCCATATTAATAGTTGAAATTGCCCTTTATTTCAGTATATTTTAACTTAACATTTTATCATTGGCAACCATGGTGAACATACTTTTTAATATCTAAAACTTCATTCTATAAGTAAATGTTCATAAACCTTTTAGTATTGTTGAACATTTTTGTGTGACATTTTCACTGCTTAAATAAAGTAGTAGGTATACAGTCACATAAATGTTTTCCATTTTTGGATTTTTTTTAAAAGAGTTTCTCAGTATTGGACTTTGTGGATAAGAATACTCCTGCTACTTGAAAATTGAAAATTACCTACCATGCATTATTTTTCTTTGAAAATATAGAATTAGCACATGGATGAACACAGATCTACAGGACAAAAAGATGAGAAGACACTTGAATACAAGATATGAGATAAAGGCCTCTCACTAATAATCTAAGTGATGGACACTAAATCATTGAATGCCCTTTTACTAATACATTTAACGAAGTCCTGAACAATGACAATAAGTGAGGGTGTAAATTATTATAGTCTTGTAAAAAAAATTTGGTAATAGATTTTTAAGCCCCTTTAAGCAGGTAATTCCAGTCCTAGAAAAAAATTACATATATGGGAAAAAGCTTAAATGCTAAATAGTTTATTATAATTTTTATAACAGTAAAGAGTAAATAACAATCTATTATTTTCAACAGTAGTGTAGAATAGTGTGCTTACCTAACAAAATAATGCACAGTTATTAAAATTTTGGGAAAACGCTAATTTATATAATAATAAATGGAAATAATATAAGGTCTACTGGAAAGTTCTGTCCGTTTTTGGAATAAAACAAAATACAAATTTTTCTTACCGTCAATAAACTTTATTAAATAATATAATTGCCATTATTATTAATGATTTCTTGACATAGTGAGGGCAATTTGTATATTCCATTTTTGAAAAATGTTTTATCTTTTGATGTGAAAAATTGAGCCAGTGCTTGTTTGATATCTTCTTCATTTTTGAATTTTTTGCCCTTCAAAAAATTTTGTAAGGACAAAAACAAGTGATAGTCGGAGGATGCTAAGTCCAGGGAATATGGTGGATGCAACAGACATGCTTCTGTAGCATTTCTTCCTTGCTGAAATTCGTAAAAATTACAGTGGCGTAAATGAATTCACATGCTGGGCTGATGCTCTACCATGGAGCCAACTGGTCAGGGCCTGAAAATGTATATATGGTGATCCCTCATCTATCATGAGGTTAGGTTCCAGAATCCCCCATGATAGAGAAAAATCCACAAAGTAGTGACCTTATATTTATTTTATTATTTATTATTATTATTTTTTGTGACAGAGACAAAGAGAGGGACAGATAAAGACAGACAGACAGGAAGGTAGAGAGATAAGAAGCATCAATTCTTGGTTGCAGCACTTTAGTTGTTCATTTATTGCTTTTTCATATGTGCCTTGACTGGGGGACTACAGCAGACTGAGTGACCTCTTGCTCAAGCCAGCAACCTTGGCCTCAAGCTGATGAGCCTTGCTCAAACTAGATGAGCCGGCACTCAAACTGGTGACCTCAAGGTTTCAAACCTGATTCTTCTGTGTTCCAGTTTGATTCTCACTATGCCACCACCTGGTCAGGGTATTTATTTTATTATTTATATATATTTTAAGGCTTTATAAACCTTTCCCACACTCTTATAAATACTTCCTATGCTCTTAAATACTTTGTAAATAATTAAAATAATAAATATATAAAAATACCTATATACCACAAAATCCCATGATATAGCAAAAAATCTACAGTACAAAATTAAATATATACAATTTAAAAATCTGTGATACAGTGAGACCATGTAAAGTAAACCATAATATGGCGAGGGATGACTGTATTCTTTGTATGAAATATATCATTGCATAAACAGATTGAAAAAATTGTAAGAACAGATAGACATTGATTTTTTAGCAGAATGAGTGATTACCCCTCCTTTTTTTAACTATAATTTTAATAAGCATCTCTTACTTTTATTATCAGAAATTTAATGAGAAAGACCTTTTTAGTTACTTGGTGATTTCATACTGCATAAAAATTGCCTTATCTTTTAATTTTTGAAGTGTAATTACAGAAGTTACCGGTTAGTAGAAAAGCTATACAAGAGCCTTGCAGAGACTGTTTCAGTGCCAGTCTCAATATGGACATATTGCCAGCATACTCTGAGAAAAGAGAAAGTGTCAGTTCATTTGTTCAGTCATTCATTATTTGAGATTTATACACTTGCATAACCAATCACCTCAAAACTTTGTTGTAGATAATAACAACCAATTATTTATTCATGACACTGATATTTAGGTAGGACTTGGCCAGGCTGTACTCATTTCTCCACATTGTGTTGTTGATGAAGATCCATCAAGTCTGAAATTTCAAGATGGCTTCCCTCACATGTTTGGTGGCTTGAGATAACAAAAATGGCTAGAGGCTGCTTTGGTCTCTCTCTCTTTCTCTTTCACCCTCCTGCCCTCTCTCTCCCCTCTCACACACAATAGAGCTTCTGTTCATGTGGAGATTATCTTTAGTCAATTAGTCAGACCTATTGACATGATGGCTTGGGGTTCCAAGCAGGTGAAGATGGAAGTTTGTAAGCCTCACAAAGACTAGGCCCAGATGCCACAGGGTCACTTCTGGTATATTCTATTGGTCAAAGCAAGTCAAAAGACAGGTCAACCTAGATTTGAAAGGAAAGAAAATAAACTCAGCTACTCATGGAAAGAGCAACACACATACAAAGAAAAGGAAGAATTTATGAAAAGTTGTTTTTGGAGAAAATTACTATAGCTTTGAAGTCTAAAAATCAAGAATCAGTTGGTGTAAATTCCCTGTCTTTGCTCTTCTGTTTCAAGAATATTTTGGCTCCTCTACAACATTTGCGTCTTCATTCAAAAAAAAAAAAAAAAAAAAAAAAGGTAGTATAATCTTGTCAGTTTCTACAAAAAAAAAGAGAAGAAGCTTATTCGGATTTTGATAAAAATTTCATTGAATCCAGAAATCAACTAGGAGAAAATTGATACTCTTAAAAATATAAACTTTTCTAACCATGAATATAATTCATCCCTCTGTTTCATTAGGTATATTGTACTTCAAATGACAAAAAATGTTTTGTCATTTTCAGTGTAAGCTCCTGCTCCATTTTGTTAAGTTTATCCTTAAATATATAATATTTATAGATATTCCTATAAATAGTATTTTTATATTCAATTTTCTAATTGCTTACTGTTGCATTATACAAGTGAAATTTATTTTAATATATAGATTGTCCTACAAACTTGGCATAATACAAACTACAAATTCATTTACTACGTGCCAATGAGTTTTTTGTAGATCCTTTAGGATTTTCTATATACACGATCTTGTTGACTATACAAAATGAGAGTTTATTTTTTCCCTTTCAATATATAAAGCTTGTGTTTATTTTCCTTGTTTGATTATACTCACTATAAACTCTTCTACAATAGTTGTGAATGGACATACATTTCTTTTATGTAGAGGAAAGATTTCAGTCTTTTGCTATTAGATATGATGGTAACTATAGGTTATTTGTAAATGACCTTTATCAGGCTTGAAGATGCCCTTGTATTCTTAGTTTCCTGACAATTTTAATAACAAATGAAAATTAAATTTTATTAAATCCATTTTCTCTGAATTTATTGCAGAAATTATCAAATTTTTCCTTTTGTTATATTGATATCATGAGTTATATTAATTGATTTTTTTTTTTTTAATTTTTTTTTTTTTTTTCATTTTTCTGAAGCTGGAAACAGGGAGAGACAGTCAGACAGACTCCCGCATGCGCCCGACCGGGATCCACCCGGCACGCCCACCATGGGGCGGTGCTCTGCCCCCCAGGGGGCCGATGCTCTGCCCATCCTGGGCGTCGCCATATTGCGACCAGAGCCACTCTAGCGCCTGAGGCAGAGGCCACAGAGCCATCCCCAGCACCCGGGCCATCTTTGCTCCAGTGGAGCCTTGGCTGCGGGAGGGGAAGAGAGAGACAGAGAGGAAAGCGCGGCGGAGGGGTGGAGAAGCAAATGGGCGCTTCTCCTATGTGCCCTGGCCGGGAATCGAACCCGGGTCCTCCGCACGCTAGGCCGACGCTCTACCGCTGAGCCAACCGGCCAGGGCGGTAATTGATTTTTAAATGTTAAAGCAACTTTATGTTCCTAGGATAAACCATATTTGGTTGTAATGTATTACCTTTCTTATATATTACTGTATCTCATTTGCAAATAATGTGTTAAGGATTTTTGGACCTATACTGACCAAAGAATTTTCTGTAATGTCTTTAACTAGTTTTGTCATCAGAGATATTCTGGCCTCAGAATTAGTTGGAAAGTGTCCCCTCTAACTCTCTTTTCTGAAAAGTGTGTGAGTTGATATTATTTGCTCCATGAACCTTTGGTAAAATTTATTAGTGACATCATCTAGTGTGATGTTTTCTTTGTGGGAAAGTTCTTAGAAATGGTTCTTCTAATTTTTCTTATGCCAATTTTGTTCATTTATATCTTAAATGAAACTTGTCCATTCCATATAACTTTTCAAATTAATTTTCATGAAGTGGTTTATATTTCTTTTGATGTAGGTCTATAGATGTCCCCTTTTCTACTTCTGATATTAGCAATTTGTTATGTCATTTTTTCTTAGTCTATCCTACTGTGTTATCATTTTATTAAACTTTTAGAAGAATCATTTTTAGTTATTAATTTTCTTTTTCCCTCCTCTCTTCTATTCCATTATCCTTGTTAGTTGTTCTTTCTCTGATGATTATTCTTTGTTTATCCCTGTGAAGTTTCACCCCCTGTCTGCATACTTAGTACTCAGACCAAAGACTTAGTGTTTAAAACAAAGATTCAAGAAGACCTAATGTGGATTTCAAGTTCGTTTTTTGCAAAACTCCTTCCAGCTGCTTCTACCTCCCAAACTGCAATTTTTGTCTCCTTAGCTCAGTAAGACCACAGTTCTCCTTTTAAAGTCCTCAGCCCTAACACAGGGTCTCATAGAGGCCTCTGAATGCAAGGCTGAAGTAATCATAAGACTTATGTGATTTCATACTCTCAAGGGTTACATTTTTGTACTCTGTTGTTCAACGTCTTAAAAACAGTTATTCCATATAGTTGGACTAATTTTTGCTTTTTTTTTTTTTTTGTATTTTTCTGGAAACGGGGAGAGACAGTCAGACAGACTCCCGCATGCGCCCGACCGGGATCCACCCGGCACGCCCACCAGGGGGCGACGCTCTGCCCACCAGGGGGCAATGCTCTGCCCCTCCCGGGCGTCGCTCTGTCGCGACCAGAGCCACTCTAGCGCCTGGGGCAGAGGCCAAGGAGCCATCCCCAGCGCCCGGGCCATCTTTGCTCCAATGGAGCCTCGGCTGTGGGAGGGGAAGAGAGAGACAGAGAAGAAGGAGAGGGGGAGGGGTGGAGAAGCAGATGGGCGCTTCTCCTGTGTGCCCTGGCCGGGAATTGAACCCGGGACCTCTGCATGCCAGGCCGACGCTCTACCACTGAGCCAACCAGCCAGGGCCTAATTTTTGCATTTTTTAATAGAAAAACTGATACCTGTTACTCTGTGAAGGCTGAGAGCAGGCTCCTCAGCAGTTCTGAAATTCAGCTGAACACACTGTCAAGGCCCCTTCCCTGGGACTGGGAAATGTTCCTGGTTAGTCCTGGATTCTCGATTCTGCTCTATGAGGCTTAATTCCTCTTTCCATAAGAACTGGCTCTTATTTCTAGTTGAATTGTTTCTCAACTTACCCATAAGCCATCAGGCGCCCAAAGTTTCTTTCTATTTTGTACTGATACTCTCTAATTCCAGGTTACCACAAATTCTTTAAAAACCTTGTAGGTGCTGAATTATAATCTACTTGCTGAGACAAAGTCACACCATACATCTTTATGTCAGGTCCCTACCCTATTCAGCCTATGAGTCTGCAGAATAATCTTATGATTCTTTAGATCTTTTTGTACTGTTAGAGAATCTGTGTAAAAATACCTTAATTCTTCTAGAGTTTTTAACAAAGGGTTTTGCAGTCATACCCATCATAAAGCTCAACAAAGGTCTTTCCCTTCAGGCTGTATTTTACTGGCACCTTTGCCTATGACCATTTCTTACTTGGTGAATCTTTTACCAGAGAGAGATACCTGAGACCACTATAGTTTCTCTGAATTTTTTTTGCAACATTGAACAGTTTCTTCTTTAGCCTCATCAGGAACATTTGCTGTGTTCTGACTTACTGCAGTCGATAGTCTTGCTAATTTTTCTACCACTACTTTATAAGTATTTACCTTTCTCTGATTTCTAATAGCAATTTTCCTGTTGCTCTTCTGGCTCTTACTAAGTCTTTACAGTGGCTATGCAACTGCCTGGTTCCAAAGTCAATACATACGTTTTCAATTTTTGTTGCAGCAGCACTCAATTTCTGGTACCAATGACTATTTCAGGTATCTATTGCTGCATAAGAAACACTCCAAAATCCTTTGATTAAAAACAGGAACAATGTTTTTAGAGTCTGTATTTTGTCATTGCTCAGCAGAGACACCTTGCCTCTGTTCTCCATGTTGTTTGTTGCTGCAATCTAATGTAGCTACAGTATTGAAGAGAGTTTTATTCAAATTCTGGTACCTAAGCTGGGCTGGCTAAGAGGGCTTATGGCTGATTGAGTTTCTCTTTTCTTCTGTGCACTCTTGTATCCTTCAAGGCTTCTCTCTTTGGCTAATTGTTGGAAGTCATTATGTAGTATCTCAAGAATCAAAGGTAAGGGTGGAAGCTATGAAGAATGGGTCTATAAAGGGCTAGGCTCAGGACAGGCACAATGTCAGTTTCACTGAATACTATTGGTCAAAAGCAAAGCATAGCCTGACCAGGTGGTGACACAGTGGATAGAGCATCAACCTGGGACACTGAAGACCCAGGTTCAAAACCCCCTTAAGGTTGTTGACTTGAGTGCAGGCTCACCAGCTTGAGCATGGGGTCATCGGTTTGAGCATGAGATCATAGACATGACCCCATGGTTGATGGTTTGAGCCCAAAGGTCACTGGCTTGAGCCCAAGGTCACTGGTTTGAGCAAGGGGTCACTGGCTCAGCTAGAGCCTCCCCCCACCATCAAGGCACATATGAGAAAGCAATCAATGAACAACTAAAATGCCACAGCTACAAGTTGATGCTTCTCACCTCTCTCTTTCTCTTTCTTTTTGTCTGGCCCTCTCTCTCACAAAAACAAAAAAACAAACAGAACAAAACATAAGGTCAGCTTAGATGAAAAGGTATTGAAAGCCAACTGTACCCCTTGATAGAAGGAGTGGCATTCATATATAAGAATGAAAGAAACTGACAGTCACCCACCATCTATCTCATTCAAATTCCTTCAGCAAATAATTTTGGAATGTTTATTATATTTTAGGTATCATTCTAGGTGAAAAAAGCAGACAAGGATTATTCTCTGTGGATTTTTCACTACTGATGATGAGCATATAAACAATAAACAGTCAATCTATAAATAATTTCAAAGAGTGATAAAGGCGACTTGCTAATATGCTAGTAAGTGAACTTGTGAAGATACACATCTCTTTCCTGAGGATGTAACATTTGCATGTAGCTTGAATGGTGAGAAGCTTGTCATACCTAAAATGCATGGCAGCACATTGCAGTAGCGAGTACAGAGGCCTCAAGAGAGGCACGTAACTCCACTGGGGCTGAAATACAACAAGTGATGAATAGAGTCCTCAGAGATGAAATGAAAGAAGTAGATCCTGTGATGTCTAACAGTTTGTAATAAAAAATTAGTTTTTATTTTATGTGAAATGTTAACTTACCAAAAGGTTTTTAACAAGTAAATAAAATAATTTTACTTACATGTTTAAAAAGAATCACTCTATAAAAGAAAACTAAATAGTAACAGACTTTTCTTTCACCTTTATCACCCAGAACCAATTTAAGAACTGAGAATAAAAACCAAATATTATAACCAAAAATACTTTTATTCTTATCAGTTAGGGTGTTATAAGAGTTTTAGGAGCCAGGAATGAAAATCAAAATATATATACACATTATCATATCACAATATTATACTCTGACAATCTGAATATCTTTGTTTTGATGAATGAATTGTCAAGTTTGAGACCCTCTGTCTTAGGGAGGCAGATATGCCATTTACTAGATTCTGCTGATTAAATAAAAAGGATTCCCAGATCCATTAACAGTGAAATAAAAAGAAGAAAGTAACAAAATTGTGGAAAAATGTAATTATAAACTACATTGTTAGGGAAATAAATAATCTATAATTTCCCAAGGAGGATGAGATTATTTTCAATAATGTGTCCAAGTAGAGTATTTCACTTTAGTTATCTGGCTGAGTTTCGAATTTTACATGACCAAGTCCTAGCTCAAGATTTCATTTTGGGATGTTTGAGATGTAAAGACAAGCTGCCTGGGAACACTTGCTAGTTCAAGTTAATCTAATGCATGCTCCAGATCAGAACAATCTTTTAAAAAAAATACAAGTTAAAAATACAGACCGTTGGCTCAGCGGTAGAGCGTCGACCTGGCGTGTGGGGGACCCGGGTTCAATTCCCGGCCAGGGCACATAGGAGAAGCGCCCTTTTGCTTCTCCACCTCCCCCCTCCTTCCTCTCTGTCTCTCTCTTCCCCTCCGCAGCCAAGGCTCCATTGGAGCAAAGATGGCCCGGGCGCTAGGGATGGCTCCTTGGCCTCTGCCCCAGGCGCTAGAGTGGCTCTGGTTGCGGCAGAGGGACGCCCCGGAGGGGCAGAGCATCGCCCCCTGGTGGGCAGAGCGTCGCCCCTGGTGGGCGTGCCAGGTGGATCCCGGTCGGGCGCATTCGGGAGTCTGTCTGACTGTCTCTCCCCGTTTCCAGCTTCAGAAAAATACAAAAAAATAAAAATAAAAAGTAAAAAAAATAAATAAATAAATACAGACCGTGCATAATGTTTTGAATAGATATCAAGTTTTAAAGCAAAGTATAGATGTTTCAAATTGTGAAATACATTAAAGAGCAAGAATAAATATTTTTCTTTATTCTAGTAATGTTTATATCTCACTAAAGAGTCAACAGAAGTTATCTTTATATTTATTAAAATCTGAAAAACAATTCTCACAGTAATTCTGCAACAATAACCTCTAGGTTTAAGACTGAGGCCTACTGTTATTAATTAAGGCCTAAAATTTGATTTTTAAAGTGAACTTTTAAAATCACATTTTAAACAATAATATATAAAGTATTATTAAGTTTTAATTAAATATTAAAATTATATTTAATTAAATATTATTTAAAATATTAAAATTATATTTTATATATAATTTAGAATATAAAAAATACATAAAAGAAATATGAATATTTCAAAATTACACATTCCAGAAAACTCTTGCTATGTATAACATAAATAGATACATAGAGACAGATATATTGATATCTCAAAGTATAGATTTATACACACACACACATACATATTAGAATTACACAATTTTTACATCTTGTTTTTTCTTCTTAACATATGTCATGAACAACTCACATTACTAAGTAGTTAAGGCTACATAATAATTTATCATGTCAGGCTATCAGTGTGTTAAATTTCTCGTCTGTCACATCAGACATATGCTGATAAACATCTGTGTTCATAGACCAGTCTGGGGTTTTGAAGCTATAGACCCATTAGGAGGATAATATTTCATATTTCAATGGGAAGAGACATTTTGTCCTGTAGAAGAAAAAAAAGATGGTAGAGAAAGAAATTTGGAAGATACACTATTGGAATTTAGAGAATTTGCAAGTATATGTGCCAGCTTTTATTAAACCATGCACTTTCCACTATTCTTAAATTATATCAAATGTTATTTTTCCAGTTCTGAGGTTCAAGTTTAAGACTTTTATGTGTGTGTGACTTATTGTGTTTTACAGTTCTATGTCATATTCACACAGTTTTCTTGACCAAAATGGAAGTTTGTGAGAAAGGACATTCTCACTGACCTGAAAAAATTTGTATTTTTTCATTTTTATGTCTACTGTACAAAACAACAGTTATGGTTCTTTACCATTCTTTCCTTTATTTTTTTCTATTTAGGAATAAAAACAAATTAAAACTCAACATTTTATGTTAAGCTTTCCTACTTTGAGAGGACACAATGAAAAATAGATTGTGTAAAAATCAGATTAGAAGCCAAGTGTTACCTCGTTTCCAAAGCTCTCCACATGGCATCAGCTGTTAAAGGGGATTCCTGGTGGAAGAGCTGGGAAGGTAGAGTCAAGAGTGGCCATGTGGCTGTCACCCTCATAGCATTAATTGCTCAGCAACAAAATAACTATGCACTTACAACACAGTGTTCAACAGCAAGGGCAGAAGGCGGTAGGAAGCCAGTGATTGTACACATTCTGTCCATTAATCCTGTAAACAGCTGCTGTCCTAGGTGCTCCAGCTGCTCTCCCATGCACCCAGTGCATTCTGCCCCTGTTCCTCCTTTTGTTTATGTTTTATTTGTTTTGGTGACTGAATTAGATAGAACCATTGAACAAACTAAGTCAACAGAGATAAAATGAAAACAACCCAAAACCTGAAAACTTAGAAGTCAGAAAAGCCAGACACATATCGGTTTTACTCTCTGGGCAGCAATATGGCTCTGAGCATTACTGACCTAAGTTATAAAAAGTGAATTTAAAAATGAGGAGTGCTACAGACATAGGAGAGATTCTCAAGCATTAGTTTACATAAGGATGACCTACAGAGATATCTCAAGATTCAAATGCTTAAACATTCTGACCAGGCAGTGGCACAGTGGATAGAGCATTGGACTGGGATGCAGAGGATCCAAGTTCGAAACACCAAGGTTGCTGGCTTGAGTGTGGGCTCATCTTGTTTGAACAAGGCTCCCTAGCTTGAGCCAAAGGTTGCTGGCTTGAGAAAGGGGTTACTCACTCTTCTGTAGCCCCCTGGTCAAGGCACAGATGAGAAAGTAATCAATGAACAACTAAGGTGCCACAACAAAGAGTTGATGCTTCTCACATCTCTCCCTTCCTATCTATCTGTCCCTGTCTGTCCTTCTCTCTGTCTCTGTCACACACAAAAAAATGCTTAGACAACATTGGCTATCATTCTGATATAAAGATTAAAGGATGCCTAGAAATATGCATTGTAAACAAATCTTCAGGTGATTTTTATGTGTGGTCTTCAAACTATAATTTAGAGGAGACTAGTCAGATTATAGACTACAAGAATGTTGGGTAAAGGGAAATTGTTCATTTGAAGTGATGCACCTCATTTTTCTCGTATACGAAATGAAAAAAAAAACAACCATCAACCTCATGGCATTTACTAGAAGCAATATATTTGTTCTGACTAGGCTAAGCAGGTCTTTTGTTACTGTGAAAGATAAATTATTTTCTGGGGGTATTATGTACTTTGCTATCTGCTGAAATAGACCTGAACAACTTGAATACTGTTTTTCTACCCTTTTATGATTTAATCCACATGAAAACTCAAACACTGGGTGTTTAGCGGCAAACTGTACAGCTAGAGAATCTTTGTATCATAGTGTGAATGAAAGATCTAAGCATAAGGCTTGGTGTAAGTGGGTGAAGAAAGTAAGTGGTAGCCTGAAGGCATGTGGATAAAGACTTGAGGCCCTGGTCAGGTGGCTCAGTGGATAAAACATCATCCAGAGACACTAAACTTATGTGTTTGATCCTGGGTCAGGGCACCTATTTGAAGCAATCAATGAATGCACAACTAAATAGAACAACTAAGTGGAACAAGCTGATGCTTCTCTCTCTCTCTCAAAGGAAAAAAAAAATTAAATGCAAGGTCAGTATAGCATAAATTTAATGACTACAAAGCATGTTATTAAATGCTAGCTGAATATAGCCACTTTCCTTCGACTCTGACTCCAAGGCCCTCCATTTATTTGAAGAAAATAGAGATTAACAAATGCTAGTGCCACTTTGAGACCTCTCTTGTTCCCAACTGATTCTTCCTATTTGATATATACAAGAGAAGCAAAAGGTAATGGAAAAAAACCTAATGTTTCTACTCTGTGATTTGATATCACTTATTGTCCTACCTGTGTGGCACCTTACTTGGAATAGTCCACACTTTTGGACATGCAGTCAGTTCACTCCTCACTAGCTCTGACCGGCCCACTTCTCCAAATGCTTGACTTGTCTAATTTGAACAATGGATAGAATTCTCAAGGGTTCCATGAAGCCTCCTTGTAAACATACCAAGCTCTGAAAAATTAATGCGCTTTAAGGGAAAATATCTCATATGAGGATACTACTCAGATGAATGAGCATTTATTAAATATTTTATGTAAAACAGGTTGTTATCTAGAAATTTGTTATGTTTCATTGTGCTTTACTCTCTTGGTGATGTATCTAAAAGCCTGCACATCTGAAGCTGAACGTGTGAGTTGCACTTCATCTTGGAATAAATCTGAGTTCACTTCCACTTAAACCTGATTGAGTTATGAATAAAAATAGCCAATTAGCCAAGAAGTATCACAGTGTTTGGCATATCTGTCAGTTGGCATTTGTGTACTTATTCACAAAGAAGCAGAATAGAAATAAATTTCCTTTGAGAGAAGGCTTTGATGACAGGCGGATGTGGGACTTTATCCCTGCCTACAAATTTACTACCCATGTTAACAACCTGGGACCCATTACTTAACATCTCAAACTCCTCATTTCCTCATATGTAAGTGGAAATAATAATGTCTAATCTCACAGGGTTATTGTATTCATTCACTTAAAAATAAAACAAAATGAAATAAAAACACCAGAAGTAAACGGGTATAATGTGAATAAAATATTTCATAGATATACTACACTTTGTTGCATTCATCAGTTGGTAGACATTAAAGTTGCTTTTGTTTGGGGGATTTTATGAATAATGCTGATATGGACATGAAGATACAAGTGTTAATATGGTCATGTGTTTTCATTCCTCTTGGGTATATAGCTATAAGTAGAATTCCTGGATAATACCTATGTTTAACATTTGAAGAACTACCAAACTGTTTTTCAAAGTGTCTGCACCATATTTCTCCTGCAATGTATGTGCTCTGGTTTTTATTCTAGCCATTCTAAGTGAGTGTTTTAATTTGCATTTCACTAATGTATACATTAGTGTATATTTTTGTATATTTTTATGTGTTTATGAGCCATTCATATATGCCCTTTAGAAGGCATATAGTTTAAAAATGTTTAATTTTTCTGACTATCTTGGTAGTTTATTATAAGGAAATGTTAAAAATCACTAAAGAATCAATAGTAATATCTGGAAATATTGATGTAAGATTGAGATAGACATTTGTGATATTGTGGGAGCATGCATATATATGCCCATGAGGATATCACTGTAGCAATGTAAAATACTATGTTCATAGTAAAACTCTATACATATAATGAACATGTGAACTAAAAAAGAATAGAGAATTTGATCAATACCTTGAACAATGTCTGGCATATTGTAGGCACTCAATAGATCTTTATTGAATAAATGGATACAGAAGTATATATTTTCAATATGCTTGTTGAATGAAAGAGTGGCCATATTTCTGATAGCTCAATAAGTAAACAACTCATGTGCTTATTTTTATAGATCAGAAAATTACGAAACTTGAAAATTGCCATGTTTCAGAACAACTTCTAAAGTTATATTAGAATGTCATCATTTTGTCTGCTAAAGCAAAATGCCTTCCTGTGTCAATGTATAGAGTAATAATCTTATAAATGGATTTATCATTTCATAAAAGCTGCAGCTCTGATTTAGGACCACTACCTTTGTTTGTTTTATACTCCAGAAATGCTCTCACAAATGTGATGCATTATATTTCCAAAGTGAGCTAAGTTTTGATTTATAACAAAACATTAACAACCAAACCAAACAAAAACTCTTGCTTCTTAATACAAATTTGTTCACCTTTCTTTCTGCTTACACTGACATCTTTTCAAAATAGTTCAGGCAGAAAACAGCACTAACATAATATATATCAAGTATATGTCATAGCAAAGTATCTTTTCCAACAAAGGGCCTGACATTTTAGTATGCTATTCACAATAAATATATAATTCAGTTCTTTACAGCTTTTTATCCCCTCCCCCAGTGCACTTGTCCCTTGAGCAGCATGGAGATTAGAGATATTAACCCTTCTGCAGTCAACAATCTGCATATAACTTTTGACTCCTCAAAAACTTAAATACAGTGTGTCCTTCACATCTGCCAATTCAAAAAACCACACATCAAAAATGGTATTTTCCATCGCGGTTGTTAAGCTATAGTTGGTAAACCAAGGCAGGGAGAGCAACAAACTTGTTTTCACATGTGGTTGGTTGAATCCATGGATACAAAGAGATGACAGTATTTATCGAAAAAAGTCACATAAGGTGGACCTTTGCTATTTAAACCTGGTGTTCTTCAACTGTGTGTATATATATTACAAATATACTGTACATTCATACACACACATTCATATATACACATATTAGTACAGTGAAATGGTATCTTTTAGTCCATATGTTGGGAATGCTTTTGTGTTTTAATAAAAGACTTTTGGGAATGTTCAGGGAAGGAACAAGTTTTCTGTGAAATCCAATGGTTTTGGTGTTGATTTGTAGACTCACCTAGAGATATCATAAAATCCTTTTAAGTTTCATTTAATACTATGAGTTAAAGATTCAACAACGTAGAAATGGGCCTCTATTTACTCATCTCATTAATAAGGCACAAAGGTTTATTTTCCACCTTACTCATTTTATTGGAAGAAAATAAGTTTTCTGTAAAAGAATGTTATATCTTTTATTGTTAGTCCCAGAATCAAATAATCAAACTTTTTCAAACTTGTAACAGGAGGAAATGGACAACATGTAATAAAACCATTGTTAGAAACATAGTCTTAATATATAATATATATATAATGTATGTGTGTGTGTGCATGTGTATTTCATTAATATATATATCATTCATAAAAATATGTACTTCATTCATAAAATATATATTTAATTCATAAAATATATATATTTAATTCATAAAATATATATAATATATTAAAGAAACTTTGGTTGCTAATTAATCTTTGTTAGCTAGAAAAATTATTTGAGATTTTTTCTTTTTTTAAATTTTAAAATAGAACTATTAAATAATATATATAGGCTTCAAATATTGTTAGGGAAACATAAAAAATATTTTTAGCATAATATACCTTCTCAGTGTCAGAACATCAGTAATGTTGTCCTAGAATATTTTGGGTTGCATAATCTGAAATCTGCAGAAAAAAGTAAGTTGCCTATTGTATTTTGATAGTTACATTTCCTTTGTCTCTCCTGAAGCTCCATCTGCAGAATTAAGTGAAGGGAAAAACATGTTGATAGACAACATAGAATCACAAAGTAACTAAATACAGCTGTAGCTTCTCTGTTTTAGCTAAACCAGGCTCATTAACTATTTGCCAAGATTTTAAAGATCTTATAAAACTGAAATTACAGCCCATACCACTTCAAGTCTTAGGTACAATTGAAGCAAGGAAACGTTATGCAGTAAAATCTCAGGCATGTATGTTTACTAATGTAAAGACATGAAAATTAGTAGTCATATAAACTCTCTGTGAAAGAAAACTCTAGGAATCTGTATTACCAAGAGTCATATTTTAAGAAAGACAGCATATCACTTTTAAGCATGAAATAAAAGCTCATCATTTATAGAATCAAATTAGGAAATTGTATAATCATAGTGTACTGAGTATGTGATTTTGTATAGTTATCTTTATTTCTGAGCCATTTCTGGTAGAAATATGAGGTGAGCAAGAAAAATCTCAGCCCACCTCTTTCAAACTATAGACATATAATTCATTGACTAGTAAGTGCTATTTGTTAAGTATGATTAGAAATTCTATGTAAATGAGTTCTCTCATATCTCTTACTGTGAGTAGTCTATTTATATCCACCTGAAAATAGGCCATCTGATTTAACAGTAACCTCCCAATCATTTTAATCATGCTTGCATTTCTTGGCATACATATTACACTTTTTGAATTTAAGAAACTGTATTCCATAGGACAGCTAGAGAAATTATCCAAGTGTATATATGACTCCATTGTTATTGCCATCCTAGATTCAGAATGCCCATGTTTATTTAAAATCCTGAGCAAACTGACTTTGTTCATTGGCAACTATCAATATAATACTCTGTGGAATCTCAAAAACTTGATATTTCCCCTAAAACAATTATAAATAAATGCAGTGAAAACTTGCTGTCATTGAGGAGAGAACAAATCTAACCTACAGGGACAATCAAGGAGATCCTGGATTAATTTTCTTCATACCATAGACTTATTGAATATGGTTTTTAATTCTACAAAGAACAAAAAAATGTATATGCAGTATGTGTTTGTAGTATGTGTATATACAGTATGTGGATGCACACATACACATATAGTAAAATCTCTGGCAAATAAGCTATCTGTAATCTCTACCACGTAATACTTATTCTAAGTAATTATATACATTATTGATATGAATAGGATCTTCGTTTAATAGGAAAATCTATGTGGCTTCATTGACTTCAGAATTAACTTCTATGGGAAGACTCTGTGGAGTTTTTTCTTTTTTTATAACTTGGCTCTTAAGATTTTAGAAAACATTAATGTCATTTATAATACAAGAATGTATTATGGACATTTTAATGTTACTTCTAAGTTAAATTTGGATATGACATTGAACTTTGGGTCCAAAATCACTAGACTTAGAAGGACATATTAACTCATTTTAGTAACCATGCTGATAAATTTGATAAGAGACAGCACTTAAGATTTCAATTACTTTGTTATTGTTGGAGTTGTATGCATACGCATGTACACGGTAGTCTGTTTATTTAAATAGAGTTATATTAATGTAATATTGTTTTAAAGAAAATTCCCTGAATATTTTAAATCAAGCCTTATAAGTGTCTCAATGCCATTAGCCTTTTCTCTCTGATGAAAACACCTTGATATTATAATGAAAAAGTCAGATTTTATTTTTATTTTTGGTCTTAAATTTTAATACATGAAGATAAATTAGAGAATGACTATATATAAACTGAATCAATGTTGTCCAAAATATTAACCCAAACTAAGTGATAACAACTATAATGACTAGTCTATAAAATAAGTATATGCATTTCTGTGCAATTTATATATATATACATTTAAACATTTTCCCTTTAAATATAAATATGGTATCCAAAAGCTATATAACATGACATTTTACTTGTTATTTATATTTATTTGTTACAGATGATAATCACCTGTGGACATGGTCAGTGGGGTAGGGGTGGGAAGGCAGGCTTATGGCATAGACATGTGCTAATATGCTGTTATATTAATGGAAGTGGGTGATACAAATTTGAACTCAAGTAGTATCAATGAGATGCTGAAGAGGGAATGAATTCAGAAGATATTACATTAGAAAATATAGGATCCAGGCACGAGTATTTTTTTTAACTTTTTAAGTAATTCCAGTGTGCAGTTCAGTATGAGAATCAGTAATCACTGATAGATTTAGGGTCTCAGAACAGCAACATTTAGGTTGAATTCTAGGTTTCTTGCTTGTTTGTGTGAATGCTGATGTCATTCATGGTGGAGAATATGGTAAAGGAGGAATAATTTTATTGCAAGGATTTTTTTCCAGCTTTGTTTTGATAGTGTTCAAAGTGTATGGAACTTCTAAGGCTTCAATGGAAAGGTCTAGTGTAGAGAGGTATGCTTTGTGGTCGTTGCAGAAAAGTAATAGTTGAACTTGTGGGTTTGTTCAGTTTGGGAATATAGCTACTTTCTGTTTAAGGGGTCTGTTATTTGGAATCACAGAACTCAGATGCTCAAAGGATTCTCTTCCTACAGATACACAGCAGAATATTTTGTTACTTTGAGTATCTTATACTCAAATATGTGTGTATGCTCATGTGTATGGTATGGTAGATTATATTTACATAATTAGCTAGCATTGTAGGAGAGAAGTCTATACACACATACATCACTAAACATAAGAAATTCTACAAGTAGGGGAGAAAAGGTCAATGTGACTGTTAGGTATAAGCATGAACAGCATTCTTCCCACCACTATCCCATCAGAAAACCTTAGAGAGACAAATATGTAACTAGTTGGCTCCAATGGATGGAAGAGTGGCCATATTTAAATTTGTTACCATTATATATTAGAACTGCCTCTGTTTGTTGGAAGTTTTTCACCCCAAATATATACATTTTCTATGTTTGTGCTTTTCAACCTTGCCAGCACATAAAAGGCACTTGAAGAGCTTTATAGAAATCTCAATGACCAGGCACAATTATACATAAGAATATATAGAACACAATCACTAGTATTTTGAGAATTTTTCATGTACAACCAAGGTTTTGAATCAATTTCTTCTGTATTTCATTGGTCTGTTTGACAATATTTCTATAAATTCACAGTATCTGAAAGCATGTTTCTGCCTTTCTGCTAACATTTCATTACCTAATACTCTAACAGAACCGTTAATGGTTTTAAAGGTAAAAATCATCACATGTGGACTTGAGGTTGTATTAGTCAGCTCAGGGCTGCCATAACAAAATACTACAATCTGGGAGGGTAACCAACAAAAATTTATTTTCTCACAGTTTTTTTTTCCCAAAATTAGGAGCAGGGAGGCAGTTAGACAGACTCCCACATGCGCTGGACCAGGATCCACCCAGCATACCCACCAGGGGGCAATGTTCTGCCCATCTGGGATGTTGTTCCATTGCAACTGGAGCCATTCTAGCACCTGCCGCAGAGGCTATGGAGCCATCCTCAGCACCTGGGCCAACTTTGCTCCAATGGAACCTTGGCTGCAGGAGGGGAAGAGAGAGATAGAGCGAAAGGAGAGGGGGAAGGGTGGAGAAGCAGATGAGCGCTTCTCCTGTGTGCCCTGGCTTGGAATCAAACCTGGGACTTCCAGACACGGGGCCAATGCTCTACCACTGAGCCAACCAGCCAGGACCTCTCACAGTTTTTACAATGGACTAAGATTAGAGTGCCAATATGATTGAGTCATGGCTTTGTTCTTGGCTTGTAGATGGCCACCTTCCCACCAGTATGTTCAGCTAGCCTTTCCTTGTTGCATATGTGTGGGGAAAGAGGGTGGTGAACAAGCTCTCTAGTGTCTCTTTTTATATGGGCCTACCCTCATGACCTTATCTAACTCTACCTCCCAAAGACTCCATCTCCAAAAAGCATCACATCAAAGGCTGGGGCATCAACATATGAATTTGGTGGAGGACAATGCAGTCAATTGCAGGAGTCATCATGCAGTTCTCTACTGCCACTATTACTTTTAAACCAGAAGACTTGTTTGGAACATCACTAATTCAATGTAGTCCAGGACATTTTGTGTGGAGGTAAAACTGTCTTTTGGTGTTGTATATAATTCAGTGGTAACACTTATGTAACTGTACAATAAACCATGACAGCTTAATTCTATTCAAGTTTCACTGCCAAAAAGCATACCAGTTTTGACAGATATAAAAGAAAATAATTTTGAACAGAAGCAGGCATTCCTTGTAGACATTTAGTTTAGTTTGGAACTCTTTATTACCTTCAGATTTGCTTTATGTCTCGCTGAACTTAGTAGATAGAGCAGGTTGCTGCTTTAAGACTATTTGATGGCAGTCTTCATTTTGGTAGTGCTGCTGAATGTTTTCAGTCTCGCTTATGTTCTCTATGAAGTTCTATGGATATGACATTTTTTTTTTAGGTCCAAAGGAGCATTAGTTTCCATTGTGTTGCACATAAGCTCACAATATCTTTAATAACTTTGGTGGGTGTATTGGTAATTCATGCTATTCAGTTAAATCAACAGAGTATATTATGTTCTATGCATAGTTTCCAGAGTAAAAAATTTCCATTTCTAATGTTGAAGATTTAAATTTTCAAGATTTTTTCCCTGTGTAATATTACATTTGTAGTGCTGGGGCATTTGGACTTATCTGTGTGTGTGAGTCTGTCAGAGAAAGAGGAACAGGCTTAGACAATAAGTGAAGAAGGATTGCCATTAGACTCCTTTATCCCTGTTCAGATTAGTAAGACGAGGCCTCTGTTGAACATAGAGTATAAATTACACGTCATTTTCAAGAAGTATGAAAATATTGTTATGATCCTATATCTGGCAGGGACTCAGCACAAGAACATACAGAAAATGTTAAGAAGTTGAACAAATGATAGGAAATGGTAGGAAACATGTTGTTGGTGATCAGTTAGAGCAGTGATTTTCAACCGGTGTGCAGCAAGAATTTTTAAAATATGCAATACCTAACTGTTTAGTCAGGGGCACTGACCTCTTGCCCCTTAGATTGTCAAATTAAAAAATGACAACAGTCAAAACAACAATAGCCATCTTTTGTGAATGAATCAAATATATACCTTTTTTTTTTGTCAGAGCAGCAAAAATATATTTTTGTGTGTGTCACAGAATTATTGTAATTAGTTTATGTGTGCCATAAGATGAAAAAGGTTGAAAATCACTGAGTTAAAGATATAGATCAAGGAGTACAAAGAAAGTTCTATGTTGTTTATCTCTTTTTTCTCTAATGTCTGGCATGAGGCAGTCAGTGTACACCATAAATGTTCATAAAATATTTAGTGAGGTAATAATTTCTAGAACAGTTCTGGAATGACCAAAAGAATGCCTCTGAAAATATAAAATTAAGTCAATTGTTTAAAGCCTCGTGAAAACCTCCCTTTATTTTTCATAAAAAGCACTACATAATTCAGAAGTCCAAACTCAATATAAGATGTAAACAAAACCCATATGTTGATCAGTTAAGGGACATGCTGCAGAGCATCCTCTGGCCTGACAGGTCCTTCCTTCAGACTCCCTGGCCTGTCACAGCTGCTTCTTTGCTATCACGGATGGTAGCGCCAGGTGAGTGAAGGAGAGCTGGGATTTGTATAATGATTTTACATTAGCAAATAGTTTTGAATTTCTACCAAAAGAATGTTACTTAAAATAACCCTTATATTTCAGTAATGAGCCAAAAATAATTTCATATATGTGCACTTTATTATTCAAGTACTCCAAATAGGGTTAAACAGAACCTAGACAATTAACTACTGTGAAGGCCTGATGCAGAAGGAGATGTGTACAAGTGTGTGCCACCACTGTTGTTCCTACTATTATTAACCAGGTTAGGGGTTTTAATTCAACATGTGCTTTTGCCACAATGCAGTCATTTCACTTCACTTAGATGAAGACTGAGATAGAGTTTTCTGAGGCAAAGACAGAAAGTCCCTCTAGGTTCTTTGAGCAGTTACCACACAATTGTAGATGATAAAATAACAGTTGTGGCCTGACCAGGTGATGGCACAGTTGATAGAGCATTGGACTGGGATGCAGAGGACCCAGGTTCAAGACCCCGAGGTCACCAGCTTGAGTGCGGGCTCATCTGGTTTGAGCAAAGCTTACCAGCTTGGACCCAGGGTTGCTGGCTTGAGCAAGGGGTTACTCGGTCTGCTGTAGCCCCACAGTCAGGGCACATATGAGAAAGCAATCAATGGACAACTAAGGTGTCGCAACAAAAAAACTAATGATTGATGCTTCTCATCTCTCTCCATTCCTGTCTGTCCCTATCTCTCTCTCTCTCTCTCTCTCTCTCTCTCTGTAAAAAAAAAAAAAAAAAAGTTGTGATCTTTTAGGGCTAGTCTTAACTAATTAACTTTATTCTTTTCATAATTAAATAAATATTTTGTCTCTTAAAAGTCTAAACTGATATAGAAGTCATCTTAATTGATATTTACCTCATTGGCTGTATATATTATATTAAGTAAACATTAATTAGGCAAAGTAATGGGTTTTTAGTAAGAGAGGTGTCAGGCTGGAGAGTTAGATGCAGAAGGTTGCTATTTTCTAGAGTGGATATACCATGCGGATTTCTTAGGGAAAGCTCAGACTTCGTATTGTAGTAGGTAGCATACAGCAATTGGAGAAGGTGCACTGTGCAGCTCTCGAGGTGAGTTGAACTGGGAAATATGTTGGAGCCTCTTCAGGAGTGATTGTATTCTTCCATTCAGTCGGAGAGGACAAAGCCCAAAATGAGAATGCTAGGGAGATGTAGAAGGCTCTTTTTTCCTATAAGATAACTTAGGCTTAATAAAGCCCCCCAAAGAATCATACATTTAAGTTTTATTCTTTAAGCAAAAAAATTAGTAACACATGTTAATCAAGAAACAAAGAAAATACATTTGGTCATTTTTCTCCCTTGTTTCTGTTTAACAGTGTGTGCCTATATGTATACTATAATGCTTAAAAGTTAATGTAACATATCATTCTACGGAAGGGATAATACAATGATCCCAGTCCACATCTTTTACCTTGATTCATAGCTCAAATATTTCTATTCTTGGAAAATCACTGCAGCTTTGGTACCAAGAATATTGCTGGTGGATGAAGAGTGACTCTGCAGCCTTGCAGCCTTCATTCACAGTTTTCAATCTCGGTTAGTCTACCTTTGCAATCGTGCCATCTAGTGTTCAAACGTCCTCAGTACTATTCGCTCAACTTCATGAGAAACAATAATACAGTAATGAGAGTTATCTTAAAAACAGTATGCTTGGGGAGAGTCAATGTAATGAATAGTTCATCATTGAAATACTAAAACAAATTTCTTGTTAAATATATATCTCTTATTTATTATTATCTCATTTATTTATTGCATTTAATTCATATTTTATATACTCTATATGGTCATACAAATTATATATAATATACTCCATATATTGAAATTATACTTATTTTCATTATATTTTTATATTCCTCTTTGTATATACCTATAACTTAAACCAAATTGTCACTGACTTTGAAGGCAACATAACCCAACCCAGTCATGGATTGGATTGAATTAGAGTGGTTTGGATGAATGACAAGAGAAGTGAAGGCAAAGATAAATGAATGGGACTACATCAGAATAAAAAGTTTTTGCTGCCTGACCTGTGGTGGCGCAGTGGATAAAGCGTCGACCTGGAAATGCTGAGGTCGCCGGTTTGAAACCCTGGGCTTGCCTGGTCAAGGCACATATGGGAGTTGATGCTTCCAGCTCCTCCCCCCTTCTCTCTCTCTGTCTCTCCTCTCTCTCTCTCTCTCCTCTCTCTCTCTCTCTCCCCCTCTCCTCTCTAAAATGAGTAAATAAATAAAAATAAAAAATAAATTAATTAATTAAAAAAAGCTCTTTCTATAAGTTTAAAAAAAAAAAAGTTTTTGCTCAGCAAGACAAACTGATATCAAAATAAACAAACAGCCAACTAAATGGGAAATGATATTTTCAAACAACAGCTCAGATAAGGGCCTAATATCCAAAATTTACAAAGAACTCATAAAACTCAACAACAAACAAACAATCCAATAAAAAAATGGGAAGAGGACATGAACAGACACTTCTCCCAGGAAGAAATACAGATGGCCAACAGATATATGAAAAGGTGCTCAGCTTCATTAGTTATTAGAGAAATGCAAATCAAAACTACAATGAGATACCACCTCACCCCTGTTAGATTAGCTATTATCAACAAGACGGGTAATAGCAAATGTTGGAGAGGCTGCGGAGAAAAGGGAACTCTCATCCACTGTTGGTGGAACTGTAAAGTAGTACAACCATTATGGAGGAAAGTATGGTGGTTCCTCAAAAAACTGCAAATAGAACTACCTTATGACCCAGCAATCCCTCTACTGGGTATATACCCCAAAACCTCAGAAACAGTGATACGTAAAGACACATGTAGCCCCATGTTCATTGCAGCACTGTTCACAGTGGCCAAGACATGGAAACAACCAAAAAGCCCTTCAATAGAAGACTGGATAAAGAAGATGTGGCACATATACACTATGGAATACTACTCAGCCATAAGAAATGATGACATCAGATCATTTACAGCAAAATGGTGGGATCTTGATAACATTATACAGAGTGAAATAAGTAAATCAGAAAAAAACAAGAACTACATGATTCCATACATTGGGGGAACATAAAAACAAGACTAAGAGACATGGACAAGAGTGTGGTGGTTACTAGGGGTGGGGGGAGGGAGGACGCAGAAGGGAGGGAGGGAGAGAGTTAGGGGGAGGGGGAGGGGCACAGAGAAAACTAGATAGAGGGTGACAGAGGACAATCTGTCTCTGGGCGAGGGGTATGCAACATAATTTAATGACAAGATAACCTGGACATGTTTTCTTTGAATATATGTACCCTGATTTATTAATGTCATCCCATTAACATTAATAAAAATTTATTTAAAAAAAAAGAGTGGTTTGGATGCGAGTTAAATATAAAAATGGAAATAGTTTATTTTAATACTTGGTTGAGTGGCATTTCCTTCTCAGTTTGTGGTTTTGTGGTTTTGGTGACTATACCTTAAGGGGTCAGGTGCTTTGCAACATTACAACATAGCACAAGAAACACAGATGGGCTTTGATATGCATGAAGTAGAGTGGTTTGCCAGAAGGAAAAAAAAAGATATTTTTCTTGTGTTACCATTGAGACTATTTTAGGTCTTTTTTGGGGAGGGGGGAGAGTATTTTTAGGAATTAATGAGCTTGGTCATAGTTTTTAAGGCATCCTCATGATTTATATTTCTTTACTAGTCTTTGAGATGTCTCCTATATTGTCTATCAGTTTAGAATTTTAAGAGAAAAAAAATTTAATTATGAAAAGAATCAAATGAATTAGTTAAGACAGGCCCTATCAGATCACCTCTATTATTTTAACATCTGCAAAATGATTGACAACATGTTTGCCGTAATTGACTCTGATGTGAAAATGGAAAATCTCAGTCCTTGCCCTGTCTATTGTCTGAGGTAGATGAAGTCCCATGGTCCATAAGGATGCTGCTTGCCACTCACACCTCATCCTGACCCACTCTGCAGTCTGGTCTCCCTAGCTTTTTGTCAGCTCCTGGAAGACAGGATATTCCCTCCCTCTTTCGGCTCTGTTTATCTGCTTTGCATTAATCAGGAAAGCCTCTTCTGTTCTTTAGCTCTTACTTAGTTCATTCTTATGCACATTTTAGATCTTGGCCCAAACATCATTTCCTAAGAGAATCAACCTCTAGATTAGTCCTCCCGTGATATTAATTAGCATCCAATACTTTTCCTTATTACCACTCATCACACTTTAAGATTATAAATTTGTATGATTATCTGCTTAATATCTGTTGCCCCCACCAGGTTACAAGTTATAAGCAGGCTAGAACAATACTTTCTTTTAACTCCTTAGGGTCCTGGCCACTGCACTTTCTATAACGTACAATGCAGAGTAAGTATGTGGGAAATACCTGATGAAATCAATTGATGAGTCTGAAATTGAGAATTGAAATGCCCATTTTCTCAGCCCATGTAGTTTGGTGAAGTCAACTCTGCTTTCATCTTACTCTTGGAGCAAGGAAGTATTCACTGAGGCAGGAATTTCTGGTGCCTCTATTCCGGCTTGTCAAGGTTTAGCCCACTGGGAACTTGTCACTTCCTGCAGCGAGGTCTGGGAGTTAAGTGTATGTTCTCGTTACTTACAGAATCCCTGTTCTTGATTACTACTACTCTTCGGATTTGTGGGAATCAATTGACCTTTTTATTCCTTGCTCACACATCTCTCCTTCCCATGTTCTTATCCCCCTTTCCCAAAACAAAACTCAAAACTAAAACAAGGCCCTGGCTGGTTGGCTCAGCGGTAGAGCGTCAGCCTGGCGTGTGGGGGACCTGGATTCGATTCCCGGCCAGGGCACATAGGAGAAGCGCCCATTTGCTTCTCCACCCCCTCCCCCTCCTTCCTCTCTGTCTCTCTCTTCCCCTCCTGCAGCCAAGGCTCCATTGGAGCAAAGATGGCCCGGGCGCTGGGGATGGCTCCTTGGCCTCTGCCCCAGGCGCTAGAGTGGCTCTGGTCGCGGCAGAGCGACGCCCCGGAGGGGCAGAGCATCGCCCCCTGGTGGGCAGAGCGTCGCCCCTGGTGGGCGTGCCGGGTGGATCCCGGTCGGGCGCATGCGGGAGTCTGTCTGACTGTCTCTCCCCGTTTCCAGCTTCAGAAAAATACAAAAAAAAAACAACAACAACAACAAAAAAACTAAAACAACCCCACTTCCTCCTGTCTTTACTGTCAGCCATCTTTATGGATTAACAGGGAATAGGAAAATACAGAGAACAAAATATAAAATAATATTTCCGTAAATTATCCTGCCATTCTGGTATTCGGCAGACAATAAAAATAAATTTTGATTGTTACACAGAGATCATGTTAAGTTTTTAATGTTTCTTTTTGCAACATTTTTCTTCACTTTCTAAAAGACTCTAAGGATTCCCAGTTATCTTAGAATATTAGACAAGCAATCATGGGAAGAATCAATCGTTTTTAAAATGAGCTCTGCTTAAAAAGTTATAGAATGTCATACCAAGCTTAAAGTGTCTATAAACAATTAGCAATGTTTTCTCAAGAATAAGTAGGATATTTTGAGCAATAAAGTTAAGATTCAGAAGTCACTAATTTTGACACTGAATATATTACATAAACACATATGTAGATTTGGTATATTTGTAAATTTATTTTATTTAAAGTCTTTATTTATACTCATTGTTTTTGAAGGTGAATACTTTTGCTTAACATTGAATGCACATATGTATACTTGTCTTTCTCTGACTGGCTTATTTCACTTAGCGTGATACTCCCCAGGTATATCCATGCAAAGGGTAAGATTTCCTTCTTTTTATGGCCAAGTAGTATTTCATCATGTAAATGTACCATAGCTTTTTATCCACTCATCCACCAATGAACACTTGGGCTGGTAATAGATGGAGACTTGACTTGGGTGGTGAACACACAGTACAATATACAGGTGTTGTATTATAGAATTGTGCACCTAAAACTAATATAATTTTATTAACCAATGTCACCCCAATACATTCAATAGAAAATAAAAAATACATCAAGTACACACAAAAGCAAAATTCTGAACTTTCAGATATTTTCAAACCACACCGAGAGTTATAAGGGTCTTTCTTTCTATGTTCTGTTCTACTTGTAGCATCTAGTGCTTCTTGAAAGCTGGATTGACTGATTCAATTGCCAATTCATATAGAAATCTGACACTAAGATATATGTTTGTTGAAAATAAATAAATAAAATGTAATAAAGTTCAGTCCAAAGACATTCTTCACACTTCTATCTCCACAGCAACACAGATGTGCATACGGTGGCATCACTTCTCAAACTGTATCTCCGAGAACTTCCAGAACCAGTTATTCCTTATGCAAAATATGAAGATTTTTTGTCATGTGCCAAACTGCTCAGCAAGGAAGAGGAAGCAGTAAGTCTATGCATTTGTTTCTACGAAGGCTTTTGTTTGAGGGTTTTGTCAGTGTTCTTTGTCAGTCTCTAATTTGTAAACTTTCTTTTGTCCTATCCTTGTATGATTTTCCACTGTTCTGTGTATTGATATCACATACATTCAGCCTTGGGGCACACAACTCAGGTCCCATTTTTAATAAAAAAATGTGGTTGAATAAGTAAAATTCGCACTCTTTCCCACTAGGCTCCCCTGAATTGTTAACTGTGCTGCTAAATAGTCTATGAACAGGCCTGACCTGTGGTGGCACAGTGGATAAAGCGTTGACCTGGAATGCTGAGGTCACCGGTTCAAAACCCTGGGCTTGCCTGGTCAAGGCATATATGGGAGTTGATGCTTCCTGCTCCTCCCCCCTTTCTCTCTCTCTCTCTCTCTCTCTCTCTCTCTCTCTCTTTCACTCTAACTCTATCTCCTCTTTAAAATGAATAAATAAATAAATAGTCTATGAACAAAGTGGATGACTTATTTTCTATACTTCTCACAAAAATTAGGGGATATTTTATTGCTTCATATTCATTTTGAAATATCCTCTAATGTTTGTAAGCAACATATTTTCTTCTTCATTGTGTGGCTCTTAAATCACCTTAAACAATGACTCTTAATAAATCCCACCAGCTTCCTGTTGTTGTTTTTTTAAATAGCTTTATTGGGATACAATTTCAATATTATACAATCACTCATTTGAATTATACAATTCAGTGCTTTTTAGTATATTCTCAGAGTTGTGCAACCATCACCAAAACCTAGTTTTAAAATATTTAGCCCATTTTTTCACCCCATAACAAACCTCAGACCTATTCCCTATGTCTCTCCTTCCCTAAGTCTTGGCAAAAACTAATCGATTTTCTATCATTGTAAATTTGCCTATTCCAGACATTTCATATAAATAGCATCATTCAATACATCATTTTTTGTGACTGGTTCCTTTTACTGCTTTCAAGGTGTCTCACTTTGTACCATGTATCAGCATTGTATTCCTTTAGTTCTAAATAGTGTTCCATTCCTTATCCATTCATCAGTTGCAGGACATGTGTGTTGTTTTCACCATTTGGCTATTATTAATAATGCTGCTATGAACATGTTTTAACTTCTCTTGGATATATATCTAGGACATAGAATTGCTGGCTTTATGTAACTGTCTTCTAAAAAAAGACTCATTAGTTAAATTTCCAATGTGTACAGGCTCCAATTTTCTATATTTTTTCCAACACTTAGTATCTCTCTTTTTTTGATAGCCATTCTAATATGTGTAAGGTATAAGTTGCATCTCCCTGATAGCTAATGATTTTAAACATGTTTTTATGTACTTGCCTGGCTATCGGTGTATTTTCTTTGGAGAAATATCATATTTAGATCATTTCCCCATTTTAATCTGGTTATCTTATTATTCAGTTGTTCATTGATTGCTTTCTCATATGTGCCTTGACCAAGGGGCTACAGCAGAGTGAGTGACCCCTTTCTCAAGCCAGTGACCTTGGCCTCAAGCTGGTGAACCTTCTTGCTCAAACCATATGAGCCACGCTCAAGCGGCGACTTCAGGGCTTTGAAGCTTGATCCTCCGCATCCTAGTCCAATGCCCTATTCACTGAGCCACCACCTGGCCAGGCAGTTGTAAGAATTCTGTACATATTTAGATATAAGTCCCGTATCAGATATATGATTTGAAAATATTCTCTCCCATTCGGTGATTTGTCTCTTCATTTTTTTTCTTTTTCTTTTTTTTTTTATTTGTTAATTTGAGAGAGAGAGGAAGGAAGAAAGAGAAACATCAACTTGTTTTAATGCACTTATTTCTGCATTTATTGGCTGAGTCTTGTATGTGCTCTGACTGTGAATTAAACCTGCAACCAGGGTGTATTGAGATGACACTCTAACCACCTGAGCTAGCCAACCAGGGCTCTTCATTATTTTATTTTTTTGATGAGTGTTCTTTGAAGCACAAAAGTTTTTAATTTTTATAAAGTCTAATGTATCTATTTTTCTTTTATCACTTGTGGGGGGTTTTTTTGTATTTTTTTTTTTGTATTTTTCTGAAGCCAGAAACGGGGAGGCAGTCAGACAGACTCCCGCATGCGCCCGACCGGGATCCACCCAGCACGCCCACCAGGGGGCGATGCTCTGCCCATCCGGGGGGGTCGCTCTGTTGCGACCAGAGCCACTCTAGCGCCTGAGGCAGAGGCCACAGAGCCATCCTCAGGGCCCGGGCCAACTTTGCTCCAATGGAGCCTTGGCTGCAGGAGGGGAAGAGAGAGATAGAGAGGAAGGAGAGGGGGATGGGTGGAGAAGCAGATGGGCGCTTCTCCTGTGTGCCCTGGCCAGGAATTGAACCTGGGACTCCTGCACGCCAGGCCGACGCTCTACCACTGAGCAAACTGGCCAGGTTTTTACTCGCATATCTACAAAGGCATTGTTTAGCCCCAGGTCACAAAGATTTACTCCCATGTTTTATTCTAAGATTTTATAACTTTAACATTTAGAAGTGTGCTCCATTTTTTAGTTATTTTTTATTTATGATGTGAGAAAAGTATCCAATATAATTCTCTGGCATATGGATATCAAGTTGTTTCACTACCATTTGTTGAAAAACTATTCCTTTCCCTATTGGATTTTCTTGGCACTCTTGTCAAAATTGTTGCCTGTTATAGTATAATGTTGCTACTTTTGCAGTACAACAGAAAAGTTGAATAGTGGAGACAGAGACCATATGTCTCAGAGATTTTAAAATATGTATACTATCTGGGCCATTGCAGGGAGAAGAACAAATCACATTGCATTATCCATTAGTTTTCTGCAAGTATAAATATTTTAGAAAAAATCCTACAATGAGAAGACTCAAAGCATTAATCCCTTTGTGAGATTTACAGAGAGATCAACTTTCCAAACATCCATTGCACCCCAAATGATGTTTCCTAGACATGACCAGTCTTGAGAGACATTTGTCTGTAGATGTGTTTGTCTGTATTTTGGGCATGTTAAAAATAGGAAGGGGTCTAACTACATCACGGCAGTTTTCCTCCACCCCCAAAATAAGCTTATTAGAAGTGAGACTATTTTCCTTTTCAAACAAATGTGAACAAATTTTAAACTGTTAAGGGGGTTTTACTTAAATTTGTTTCTTCACAAATAGTTCTTATGGAAATATTTGAAATATTTTCACATCCTTGAAATATTTCTAAAATGCTCTCTGTTATAGTAATTTTCAGGACAGGATTCTTTGCTGACAATACATAAAGTTAATTTTTTAAAATACCAATACTGTGTATCCATTTCCCATTTTCTTTCATTCTAAGGCCGATGCTTAGAAAAATAATATTTATTTTCTTCTTTATACTCAGGGTGTTAAGGAATTAGCAAAGCAGGTGAAGAGTTTGCCAGTGGTCAATTATAACCTCCTCAAGTATATTTGCAGGTAAGAATTGTCCTAAACAAAATAAGACTATATTTAGTCTGACAATAATTTATGTTTGACAGTGAGTAAAATCATTTTACTGCTTCATGCCTTTGTGAAATTAACAGGTTTGACAAAGTGATTTCCAAAGTTTCTCTAAGCACTAAAATTGCATGATTTTATCATTTGTTATTTATAAATTCTCTCTTAGGTCTACATATTTATATTAAAGCTTTGTTGCTTTGAACTTTAGTCAAAGTTGTTCATACATGTACTATGTATCATTGTTTAAGAGAAGGAATGTGTTCCTTAGCATGAGAAAGATTTGCGATTTGCATGGAAGTCCAGATTCTATCACTGACTACTTATGTATCTTTGTGCAATTTCTTATTCCCTTTGAGTCTAAATGTAATAATAGGTAAGATGGTAATAAATACCCATTTTCTCAAACAGTTGTTTTAAGAGTTAAATTATACTTTTGACTAATTAATGTATATGTTGTAAGTTCTCACTATTATTTTCTTTCCATTCTTCTCCTACCTCAAGGTTCATTGAAAATACATCTGTAATTCAATTTTGTTAGAAAAAGTAACTGTGCCTGGAAAAGCTCACTCTCAGTGACCATTTTGAACTTAAAGCTTGAGATGGGAGGTCCATGTCTGAACTCCTGTTTAAAAAACCAAACACATAAAATATAGAAGCATATTAAATTTAAATAAAGAGATTGATGATGGACACAACTGCAGAGTATCTTATACGATAGGTTCCCAGTTCATTCAAAATAAACTACAAATTTTTAATCATATAACAGGAATTTATATATATATATATATATATATATATATATATATATATATATATATATATGCATTTTGTGTCTTGATTAACTAAATATTTGGCAAACTAGGAACTATAAAGTTTAAAGCTATGTGAAACACTATGAAGTTCATTGTCAACTGTCAAGTGTAACTGAGTAGGAATTCCAAAACCTCCTGCTATAACTTTTTAGTTACAGAAGCAAACAATTTCAGAATTTGAAAAAGCAAAAAATAGTTCCACAGATATTGTAAACTTATTAATATGAAAATCTTCTAGCCTAACATTTTGAACTAATTAAGTTATTGTACTAGATAATAAAAAAGTTAAATTCTTTAGTTAAAAGAGGAAAGGCTTATTTGAGAACCATATTGCAAGTCTTTATTTTCACAGTTGAAAAAACTAACTTCTTTTGAAACATTAAAGCAGACTTTTAATTTCAGCTATTCCAAATAAGAAATGATCATTTGACTTTTTGTCCTTCAGTTGTACTACAATTTAGTCTGATAAAATAATGACCGTGTGGAAATAGGCACCTTTTGAGAAGTTATGGTGTAATAATTAAAAGCACTAGCTCTAGAGTCAGACCACCTGGTTTCAAGTTTCAGCTTATTAACTCTGTGTACTTGTGAAAGATTTTTAACCTCTTTGGTCCTTGTGTGTCTCATCTGTAAAATAAAGAAAATAATAGTATTTACGTCACATAGATGCTTTGAGAATTGAATGTTAGCACAATGACTGGCACATAATAAAATATATATATTACCGTATTTTTCACTCCATAAAATGCACCTGACCATAAGGCACTCCTAGGGTTTTAAGGAGGAAAATAAGAAAAAAAATATTCTGAACCAAATGGTGTGTTAAAATATTTAATGAAATACCATATTTTTTGCTTCATAAGATGCATGGTCATTTTTCCCTCCACTTTTTTTGGGGGGAAAAAAGTGTGTCTTATGGAGCGAAAAATATGCTAAATAACATAAAATAAGTTAGTTTTTATTTTTATCCTTTCTTTTTTATTTAATTAATATAATCAGTAAGCTATGAAATAATAAAAGCTCTCATAGAAATAAAGAGGAGGTAGGGAATAAAAAAAAATGCTGAAAGATTACCAAAACAATCCTTCCCACTAAAATCATTCAGGGAAAGGGCTATTTCATGTTTCTTATTCTTTAGCACCCAAGAAATTTAAAGTTTGTGCTTGTAATTTTTCTTGTCAATAGAACTGAGATTTTAATATAAACCATGTTTGATATCATTTTTTAACAAACTATAAATTTAAAGCTCACAAATTACTACAAAAAAGAGGATTGATTCTTCCCCTCTAAAATAAGGGATTGTACCAGATGATCTCGTTTATAATTCTCAAATTGAATATATATACATATATATTTAATACTTTATTGGGAGATTAGAAGATAATTCATATTCTTCCATCGCAAGTCCATATTAGTTTTACTATAGCACTTGTTTTTGTGACAGAAAGAACCAAGTGAAGCCAGGCCAGAGCTGATGTCTGACATGATCCCGCATGTTTGAGTCTTAATAATTCACAATATATTTTCTCCGCATTTGGTTGAGATGTTTGATTTCTAAATAATTTCATCTGCATAATCATCCCTCAACATACTCCAGTTTATAAAGATTTTCTAATGCCTCAATTTATTCCATTGACAAATTTGATCTCACTGTGTTTTGTTAACATTCTCACACCCAACAGATTCTTGGATGAAGTACAGTCCTATTCAGGAGTTAACAAAATGAGTGTGCAGAACTTGGCCACTGTCTTTGGCCCTAATATCCTGCGCCCCAAGGTGGAAGATCCTTTGACTATCATGGAGGGTAAGTAAATGATTATCTTATACCATCATCAAAAAATAATCACTGTCTCTTGATTAGCCTGAATCTATTGAACAAACTAGGGAAAAAGTGAATTTATGGTAATTCCATTAATTGACACAGGTTTTTCTAATAAAAAATATCTCTTTGGGAGTCAGGCATTTTTTTTTTTACTTCACTAAACATAATAATTTGCTAAATGACTTCTCAGCAACCTTACAAGAATACATGGAACTTCTGTAAGTCATCTGTAAAATACTAAGTAAAAACTAGAAAATTTAGGTTTGCTTTTTGAGTCCACTGCAATTTTCAGAAAATTTAAAAGTTACTATTTTAAGATAATATACTTTTATAATTTTGGTTATATGTAAGTAATTTCAAGAGGTTAAGAAATAGGGTTCTCTATAAGACAATGTTACTATTTACCTATGGGCTGAAACATGAAGGAATTCTTACTTTCCAAATTACAAAATGTCTCAAATTTTTCTCCATAGTGAACTGCTACTTCTGTTTATTTCTAGCAGGACTCACTCAGGCATGCATACCGTTGTTCCTCATGGTCATTAATAACACCATTATTTTCTGCAAAGTTGCCAAATTAAATATTGATACTTAAGAATTTAATAGAAAATAGAGAAGAAGAAGAATTATTTTCAGTTTCATTCCGATATCATTTAGTCTAGAACAAAATTCTTCCCTGACGCTATTCCTTTCTTGGAAAAATCTAAGATTTTTATTCCTCTATATCTTATGAGAAAGACAGAAATCTTCTAAATGTTTGCCTGCATCAACTCAACTTAATTTCTTTTGTCAAATATCAAGGTTAATGTAGATTAAACATCATGGGTTGTTTTTTTTTCAATAATATAATTGGTCCAGAAAACTTAATTTGTATCTGAAAATTTTATAATACATTAGAAAATATAAAATTTGAACTTATAAAAGCGTATAAGATACCTTAGTCTATTGTTTTCTAAAAACATCTTTTCTTATTATAAAGTATTTCATTATGATTTAGAAAACCAATACACACTCACAACACACACACACACACACCCCTAGATAAATTCTAAGACTCTAGAAATTATCACAAATTCAAGAAATAAAACTTCTCTAGGCATCCCAAAAGCTCTTCCTTGTGCCCTGTCCCTCTTACTACCTCTTGTTACTTACAATACCCTCCGTCTTTCTACCCAGAAATTTATATCAGTAACTTTCTTTCATATTTTTGTGCTTTTATCAATTATATGACCTCTCCTCCATTTTATATATACCCTTTACTATTCTTTTAGTTGACAGATTTTTAAATCTCTTTTAATATGCAGGATACTATAATTTACCTGTTAAAAATCATATTATCTGACCTTTAGAGTTTCCCATAGTCTCAGTTCTGTTGATTGCATATTTACAATGCCCTTTAACATATTTCTCTGCCCTTTATTTTCTACAAATTAGGACGTGGAACAAATTTATGTCTGTTATGTAACATCTGGTTATCTCTATTTTGTGTAGTCTTAGTGCAATTCTTAAAACTATTAATTCATTAGATATTGAAATGGTGAGATCATAATTCTATAATTTTTTCCAATTTTTAAAATTCTGATGAAATATACAGAACATAAAATTTATCATCTTAATGATATACATGTGTACAATTCAGTGGTATTAAGTATATGAATATTGCTGTGCAACTATCACCACCATCCATCTAGAACTCTTTTCATCTTGCAAAACGGAAACTCTATACCCATTAAATATAACTCCCCTCCTCCCTCCTCTCCTGACAACCCATTCTACTTTCTGTCTACATGAATTTTCTTACTTTATATATTTCATATAAGTGGAATCACACATATCTGTCTTTTTGTGACTGGTTTGTTTTGCTCAGTGTAATATCTTCAGTGATATCCATATTGTAGCATCATAATTTTTAACTTAATAATTGGAGCTCTTTTATTTTTTTTTTAAAAATCCCCTTTTCCTCATCTATTCCCTAGTAACCAAGTGATAATTTTCATAAATAAAAGGCAGGATAAATGTTGCTTGAGTCCTTCCCTTGTTTATTAGTTTTTAAATAATGAAATAGATTCCTCTTTAAATTAAATTTATTAGGATTACATTGGTTAACAGAACCATACAGATTTCAAGTGTATAATTCAGCAAAACATCATCTGCACCCAGCATGTGCATCCATCGCCCCAAGCAAAGTCTCTTACTGTCCCTATATATCTCCCCTTTGCCCATGTCCACTGACCCCCAGCTATCACTATACTATTATCTGTGTGTGTGTGTGTGTGTAATTTTTTTGCTCAATCTCTTCACTTATTTCACCCAGCCCCTCAACTCCCTCCTCACTCTGACAGCTGTCAGTCTGTTCTATCTATGCTTCTGTTTGCTAAATTATTTCACTCATTAGATTCCACATAGTATAAGTGAAATCATGTGGTATTCGTCTCTCTCCGACTGGCTATTTCATTCAGCGTAATTATCCGCAGGTCTATGCTGTCCCTTTTTAACATTCTCTAGCAGTGAGTTCTCTTTCTCCTCCTTTCTTTTTCTTCCTATTATGAATATCATTAACATTATTTTATAATATAATAATAAACTCATGTATTTAAATATATTTTATGGATCAGCGCATTGTAATTATTTGTAATTTTTTACCTTTGACCAGTAGAAACCCCTTCAAGTTGCCTTTTGAGTCCTTTAGACTTGACATTAATAATTTTGGGTAGCTTTCTTTCTTTTTAGTATATCAAGATTTCCCAGGCTTATATGTTTCCTGTCACAAACCTGGAATCATCCAATTTTCAAAAAGTTTCTTTTAGTGGGAAATGATATTTTAAGACCAAAATATAGGTACTAGTGATGCTTATTGTTACTGGTTTAGTCATTGTTTCTAGGCATTTCACGGAACAGAGCTAACATATAAATGCACACCCACAGACATACTCATTACATGCACAGTATACATACATATACACACATCACACATATATCTATATTAAAGACAAGCTGCCTCACAAGTTCACACCATAATTTCAATTAAACTATAGCATTTTCATTTATTCTTTTTCTGCTATAGTTTTATCTCCTTTCTTCAGCATATGAATTCTGGTTCTCAATGATATTGCAAATAAAATAATTAGAATATCTGATAAGTAATCATTTGCTCTATCTCTCATCAAACACATAATAGTCTCATATGGTACTACTAACAGCAGTATGATTATTGCAAACATTTAAAAACATTTTATATATGATCTTCTAATTCTCATTTTTTGTATTTATACTATATGTATATATACACATGAGCTACTAGACTCTCTTCCTTTTTGTTCTTATCTAGTCTTCCTTCTAAATATAACTATGTATTTCTATACTGGTCCTTACATTGTTGCCTCTCTAGCCTAGTGGCTCTCAAAATGTGGTCCAAAGATAACTGGGGACTCCTAGATGACCTCAGGATGTCCCCAAATTTTAACATATATTCGTAATAATATTAAGATGTTTTATACTAAGATGCTTATGCCCTTTCACTATGTTGACATCTGCACAGACAGTGCAAAAGCAATGATGAGTAAAAACACTGGCGCCTTAGTATAAATCAAGATAGCGGTACCAAACTCCACTAGCATTATTACATTGCTCACTGCCATGCATAGGCAAGAGGGGGAAATGCCAATTTTACCTACAAATGTTCTTGTTGGACTGTAGAAAATATTAACTATACTAAATCCCTGTTCTTGAAAACACATCTTTTTAACATTCTGTTGGAGAGATGAGCTCTATGAATAAAATACTTCTTCTATGCTGGGCTGATGCTCTACCACTGAACCAACCATCTAGGGCCTCGGTGAATATTTATTTCAAGTGCATGCTGTCATCGCATATGTAAAAGATCTGCTCAACTTTCAGATTTAGCTTCTATGATTTCTCAGAGCCAAGTCTTCTGTTTTTCCCATAGTACTACAGTAAATGGCAGCTTGCTGTCTAAGATGTACTAGCTTAGTTCCAATCATTGGTTTTAGATAACCTTCCCTTTCTTTTGTTTCTATTGACCTAATCTTGTTTGATTTGGTTCCACTCCCAAGAGCTTCCCTTCATGTGGAGCTCTGTCTGGAAGGGAACTCGGGTTGGTCAGTGACGAGGGTTCAGAAGGGCTAGATGACTCTAATTTATTCAGATGTGCCTATAGATCTCCTCTGTTGTATTAGGCACATTTCCTCCCAATTTCACCTGCTATTCTTGAATTAGCTCTTTGGATTTTGCAGTGAATACTTAAACTTTGGGGATTTTCTGTTTTCTGGCCTGTTATTGCTTCCTCCTATTTCCTCTCACACAGACATCAACACCATGCATGTGTTCTGACAATGGGGATTTGTCTCCAGCTATTTCTCTGTTAGCATTTGGGAGGATGCCTCGTCACCTATTTTTGTTGTGAATGTTGTCCACGAGTTGGGATTTGCTAACTAGTAGCTCTGTTTTCACGTGGGGATTTGGGGATATTCAGTATTATGCTGCCATCATCTTCCCAGTAGTCAGTGGATTTTTATCCTTTTTTTAAACTCATACTGTTTCTGTTAGAAAACATCCTTTAAAAATGACATAGCCCACCTGCTCCCTGCCAATATTGTCAGCAGAGGAAGCAAAGTTGCTCTGGAAAAAAGCAGACTCCTAAACTCTGATTTTCTAAGACACTAAACAACACCATTTCAATAGGGGTCCTCTGCCTCTTTTTGTCCCTAAGAACCTGACACCCAATGATAAAAGTACTTTTCTCTAAATATAGTGATAATATGTGCAAGGGATAGGTGCACAAGTAAACAAATAAGTTTCTAGGTTTTTAAAAAAAGAATAATGGAAAAATGGAGCAGCAAAGTAATCTCATCTGTTGTTTTAATTTGTTCAGGTCATGGAAGCTCACAATTCCATGTACACCCATAGACTCAATCACTACTCAGCCATAAAAAGAATGAACTACCAATACATGCAGCAACATGGACAAATGTCAAAAAGATTGTGCTAAGTGAACATTGCTTAGACCAAAAGACTTCACACTGCATAATTGCATTTATATGAAATTCTAGAAAAAGAAAAAACAAACTGGCAGAAAGCAGATTAGTGGTTGCCATAAGCAGGAGATAGGGTAAGGGATTAGCTACTAAGGTGTACAAGAGCATTTCTATATTATGATAATGTGGTGTTTCTAGGACTGTTATTTGTCAAATATCACTATAGATCTTACAGATACCTGTACACATGCAAAATGACACATACAAGGTTATTTCTTTGCAAAAAAAAATTTGAGATAAAACATACATTTCATAGAATGCTACCTATATATGTATATATAAAATATATACTATATATACTGAATATATACTATAAACTAAATATGTAGTACATATATGTACATAAGTATACTTTAAGTTTCTAGGTACTTTGAAAGGAAAATTGAGTTTTTATCCAATGCTGGTGAAAGGAAAATGCCTGAAATAGTATTTAAATTTAACCTGTATAAAATTATACGAGTGGGAAAATTATGGGGTTGCACAGCACAGTGAGACTCCTGAATCTGCCTGGACTCTTCAGAATGAGATGGTGATTATAACTACTCTGACCTCATTATTGGGTTTCATGATTCTTATTAGCATTCTGAGGAAAAGAATGACAGGAGGAAATAAAAACGGGAAAAGTGACACACTTCATTATAACTACCAAGCTAGTCTGACCTAAATAGTAGCTGTAAAAATGGAAAAGCCTTTTACTAGAAACTACTGCCATTTATTATCCTAGAGACTAGATTAAAAACCTCCCATGATAGAACAGATTTCTTAATATCTAGGATGCTGACACTATAATTGCAGCAGGTATGCTTTGTCATTGCTGTTCACAGACTCATCATGGAGACCTTCACTTTTCAGCTAATTAGATGCCCCACACAGTTCATAGCTATGATAGAAAGCAGTGATGCCTCAAGTGTTAATATTCCAGTGACAGGAAAAAGCTCCATTTTCCCAAAGTACTAGGCAGTGTCATATATAATAGAGGCTGCTAACATTTGCAAGTATGTCTGTCTTAAGGGAAAATAGTAAAATAGAACATAGTAGACATGTATTCAAACATAGTACAAAATGGTGACAGTGTTGACAGCCATTTTAATGATACCAAAATCTTTTCGTCGGATTCTTTGCTACATGCATTGAAATAGGATGACAAATTCAGATGACTAAAAGAGGGAAGATGGCTATATGACGCCATCAATTTTTTTGAGTCTTTTTCTCCTACAACTCTGTAATAATTGATGACAATTCAAAAGCTTTTGTCTTTTAGTTTCTTATTTAAAACACATCAAGTTTACTTATGATTACTACAGTTTAAATCCAACACCTGAATATAGTAGGACAAGAACATGATTTGGAATAAGAAGATGAAGCATCAAATTTTACCCTTGGTCATTTATCATCTGTGTGGCTCTAAGAACAAGATTAATCTCTCTGAACCTCAGTTTTCTCACATGAAAAATGTTAAGTTCTGTGTCACAGTCTTTTGAGAAACTTAATTTAGAAGATGTAAGTGTAACATTTCCGTGTAACACAGTGTTTCTCAAAGTCTAACACAGAAATCACTCTAAGGATATGGTTAAAATGCCAGCTCTCATGCAGAAGGCCTGCAGTGGGTCCTGAAATGGGGGCTTCCAGGTGATGCCCATGCTACTAATATTTTATTGCTGGTGTCACCTGGACGCTGGCTGGACATGTAAACTCTTATGCTCTACCCGATACCTACATTTTGACAGAATCCCCAGGTAATCTGTATAAATATTAATGTTTGAGCATAGTGATCCAGCATCAGACCTGGCACATGGCAGATTGTTGTTTTAAATATAAGTTTTGAATCATCACAGAAAGAGTGTGCAGGCCTGGCTTGTACTCTCCAACAGCTACTCAATTAGCAACTGTTTCAGTAAAAATTTGCATTATCAAAAGCCCCGGTCATTATTTTCTTCACCAAATCTCATGTTGTAAGTATTTTATATAGAAACTACATTTACTGACTGAACATTAAGTTGTTTTCCTATATATATTTATCAGAGATTATCAGAGTTTTATCAGAGATTACTCATACAAGCTCTTTTCAATATGATATAAACTGAGTGAACACAAAGTTAATAGAATTCAAGCCAAAGCAAAGATGATTGATATTTGCATTAGCCCGTAATGCTTTATTGTGGGTACATAAATAAAATAAGGGCCCTGGCCAGCTGGCTCGGTCGTAGAGCATCGGCCCAGCTTGTTTAAGTCCTGGGTTCAATTTCCAGCCAGGGCACACAGCGCCGATCAGCTTCTCTACCCTTTCTTTCTCCCCTTTCTCTCTATCTCTCTCTTCCTCTCCCGCAGCCAAAGCTCAATTGGAGCAAAGTTGCCCTGGGCGCTGAGTATGGTTCCATGGCCTCTGCCTCAGGCACTAGAATGGCTCTGGTTGCAATGGAGCAATGCCCCAGATGGGCAGAGCATCGCCCTTTGGTGGGCATGTCAGGTGGATCCCAGTCGGACACATGTGGGAGTCTGTCTCTCTGCCTCCCCAATTCTCACTTTGGAAAAATACAAAAAAATAAAAAAATAATTAAATAAATAAAATGAATACTTTAGAAGATTCTTAGGGAAATTGGGGCCCCAAGTTAGGAAATTGGTTGCAGCCAGTTTTAAGAGATTGGAGCCCAGACTGTAAGTCAGTAAAGAATACATAAAAATATATATATATTGAGATTTCAGCTAATGTGCCACTGAACTGATAAAACCATTAATTTTAAAATAAATTACTGCTTTTAATAATAAATCAAAATTTTAATCCATTTGGTCTGAAACTTGTAAGGTATTGATTTCTAATTCATAATTTACAGTGTATAGTAACAATATGAGGATCAAATAGGAACCATAGTATTTTCATCTGTGTAAGAGAATTATTTTCTTTTTTGAAGGTCTCTTTCTTTAAAATGCCACAAAGTTTGACCCTGGTCAGGTCGCTCAGCAAATGAAGTGTCAGACTGGCATGCCAGAGGTCTCAGTTTCCAACCGTGGTCAGAGCTTGTAGAGAAGCAATCAATGAGTGCAAAAATAAACGGAAAAACTAAGTGAAACAGCAAGTTAATGCTTCTCTCTGTGTCTCTCTTTCTTCCTCTTTCTCTGTTTCTTTCTCTCTCTCAAATCAATAAAAAAGTAAAAATAAAAAAAAATGCCCCAAAGTTTGGTGTTTCTTATGGAACAGAATTGCTAGTGACAAATTCTCTATCTGTTATCTCTTTGTTTGTTTTTGTTTAGGAATGCCTGTATTTCTCTTCAATTTTGGAGCATGGTTTTGCAAGATACAGAATTCTTCCTTGACACTATTTTTTTCAACATTTTAAATATTGCATCCCATTGCCTAAGGCAATGATAAATGAGAAGAACCAGCTATTAACTGAGATCCTTGTAAATGAGTTGCTTCTCTCTTGGGCTTTCAAGGTTCTCTCTTTGTTTTTGGTTTAAAACAGTCTGATTATGATGGTTCCAGGTGTGAATTATTTTGAATTTACCTTGCTTAAAATTTGCTGAGCTTCTTGGATGCATGAATTCAAATTTTCCAACAAATTGGGACAATCCCAGCAACAATTCTTTGAAATATTCTTTCTGTTCAGTTCTTTTACTACTCTCCTTCCTGGTAGTACCATTAGGCATATGCTTCCTTGTTGGGACTACCATTATGCATATGGTGTCCCACAGGTCTCTGAGGCTCTGTTCACTTTTCTTTATTCCTTTGCCTTCTGTTTCTCATATTGGATAACCTCCATTGACCTATCTTTGGGTATACTGATTCCTTCTTCTCCCTGCTTAAATCTGCTGTTGATCCCCTTTTTTGATTATTTTCATTTCTGTTATTGTAACTTTCATCTCCAGACTATCTACTGGTTCTTTTTTATGCTTTTTGTCTTTTAACTGATATTCTCTATTTGGTGAGATATTGCCCTTACTTTCCTTTGGTTTCTTTAAACATTATTTCCTTTAGTTATTAGAACACATTTAAAGCATCTTATGTAAAGTCTTTGTCTGGTGAATATCATGACTGGGCTTCCTTGGAGTCTTTTTTTTTTCTGTTATTTTGACCATATTATAATTTTTGTTCAAAACTAGATTTTTTTTTTTAAATATAATTTTATTTTTTTAATGGGGTGACATCAATAAATCAGGATACATATATTCAAAGATAACAAGTCCAGGTTATCTTGTCGTTCAATTATGTTGCATACCCACCACCCAAAGTCAGATTGTCCTCTGTCACCTTCTATCTTGTTTTCTTTGTGCCCCTCCCCACCCCCTATCCCTCTCCCATTCCCCCCTCCCCCCCGTAACCACCACACTCTTATAAATGTCTCTTAGTTTCACTATTATGTCCCACCTACGTATGGAATAATACAGTTCCTGGTTTTTTCTGATTTACTTATTTCGCTTCGTATCATGTTATCAAGATCCCACCATTTTGCTTTAAATGTTCCGATGTCATCATTTCTTATGGCTGAGTAGTATTCCATAGTGTATATGTGCCACATCTTCTTTATCCAGTCATCTATTGATGGGCTTTTTGGTTGTTTCCATGTCCTGGCCACTGTGAACAATGCTGCAATAAACATGGGGCTGCATGTGTCTTTACGTATCAATGTTTCTGAGTTTTTGGGATATATACCCAGTAGAGGGATTGCTGGGTCATAAGGTAGTTCTATTTTCAGTTTTTTGAGGAACCACCATACTTTCTTCCATAATGGTTGTACTACTTTACATTCCCACCAACAGTGTATGAGGGTTCCTTTTTCTCCACAGCCTCTCCAACATTTGCTGTTACCTGACTTGCTAATAACAGCTAATCGAACAGGTGTGAGGTGGTATCTCATTGCCGTTTTGATTTGCATTTCTCTAATAGCTAAAGAAGATGAGCATCTTTTCATATATCTGTTGGCCATTTGTATTTCTTCCTGGGAGAAGTGTCTATTCATATCCTCTTCCCATTTTTTTATTGGATTGCAAAACTAGACTTTTAATAACATAATAATGTAAGTACTCTGCATATAAGATTCTCCCTCTCTCAGGATTTATTGTTGTTTGTTTGTTTAGTGACTTTTCTGGACTGATTTTATAAAGCCTATATTCTTTGCTGTATGTGGCCACTGAAGTTTCTACTTGACTTGCTTAGTTGTCAGCTGATGATTAGGCAAAGATTTTCTTAAATATTTAGAACCAGTAACTCTCCCATTTTTTACCAAGGGGCTCTGTGTGCAAGTTAAGGCAAACCTTTGATACTCATCCCGGCAGTTTATAACTCTGCCTTAGCCTTCAGCTTTTATTTGTACAAAGCCTCAGAACAGGGCAGAAGTGAGAAATCAGGTTACTTCTCAGTTTTCTCCTGAGAATGGACACAATCCAGGGAAGACACATAATCTTAAGCATGCATGTAGTATTCTAGATTTCTAGGAATATATCAGCACTTTCAAAACTTTCCATGGAAATCTAATTTCTCAGACTTTTTTAAAGCTTTTTGTTTAGCCTATTGTTTCTTCCAACTCTTATTCATTGCTTTAGGCAGCCATGATGTTAACAAATAAACAAACAAACAAAAACCCCACATTATATTTGACAAGTACCCTAAGAAAAATGTTGTTCACACAGGACACATTCCTAATCAGATAAAATGAAGACGAGCCTCATTAGTGGAGTCTTCCAGGCAACCACTACACAGGTCAAACAATGACAATACTGCAGGAATGGAGCTTTGAAAGAGTTCTATGCAAACTTATTCTGCTTATCCCAGGGGCTTCCAGACTTCTGCTTTCCACTGTGATTGTAGGATGTTGGTTTTCAAGACAACTACAAAGCTAGGGAGAGAAAGATGGAAACAGAGAAAGTTAAAACACCACAGAACTTGCTGTTATTACTGAGATTCAAGCATTTTTCTTGAATGAACATTCTCCAGATTCACTAAGTCTTTAGTTAATTTTAAGATTCTAAAATTTTTGATTCATAAAATTTTTGTCATTTGCTTTTATGGAGGCTAAGGATTTTTGGAAGTCTTTATTACACCATTTTGGTTGATATCACTTAAAATCCTGTGAAGCTTTTGAATAGTGAACCAAAGTCATATGGAACATTATTGTCTTGATACATTAGAAAGACAGACCATAGAATTTAGAGATTGTATTGGTTTCTACGTAGAGGTACCACTAAATTATCTTGATGTTTTAAGGCAGTTATCAGATGACAGGTCAAAGAGGCATTCTCCTGAGAAATATTTCTCATAAATAAATTTCAGTTTGCAAGGAATGTTGTAAAATGATTACGAACCTGGTCTTTGGGTTCAAACCTTGAGTTTTCTCCTTAATACTTTGTGACCTTAGGTTACTTAAAATTTACAGTACAATGATTATAACTACCCATTCACATATTTATTTTAAAATCCAACTAAACTAACAAAAGTAAAGTTGTTGATAGATTTCATGGCACATAGTAAATGCTCAAGAAATTTTAGCTTCTATTGCCATTATCATCACCAAGACTATAGTTCTGCACTGCTAATAATAATGCTGAATATTCACCTCAATGTGGTCCTTTAAGAGTTACTTTCAAAATGGAAAGTAAATCAAAACTATTTCACTCATATGACTTTGTTTGCTATGCAATTCCAGGTACCGTGGTGGTCCAGCAATTGATGTCAATGATGATTAGCAAGCATGATTGCCTTTTCCCCAAAGATGCAGAACTGCAAAGCAAGCCTCAAGACAGAGTGAGCAACAACAACAATGAAATTCAGAAGAAAACCACCATGGGTCAGCTACAGAACAAAGAGAATAATAATACCAAGGACAGTCCTGTTAGGCGGTGCTCTTGGGAGAAGTGCGAGTCTCCTCAAAAGAGCAGCATAGATAATGGATCCCCCTCAGCTCCGTCAGGCAGCAAAACTAACAGCCCAAGGAATAGTGTTCACAAGCTCGATGTCTCGAGGAGCCCTCCTCTTATGGTCAAAAAGAATCCTGCCTTCAATAAGGGCAGTGGTATTGTCACCAATGGGTCCTTTAGCAGCAGTAATGCAGAGGGTCTTGAGAAAAACCAAACCACTCCCAATGGGAGCTTACAGGCCAGAAGGACCTCTTCACTCAAGGGGTCTGGTACCAAAATGGGTACCCACAGTGTACAGAATGGAACAGTGCGAATGGGCATTTTAAACACTGACTCACTTGGGAACCCAGTGAATGGTCGCAGCATGACGTGGCTGCCCAATGGCTATGTGACCCTGAGAGATAACAAGCAGAAAGAGCAGGCAGGAGAGTCAGGCCAGCACCACAGACTCTCCACCTATGACAACGTCCATCAACAGTTCCCCATGATGAACCTTGATGACAAACAGAGTGTTGACAGCGCCACCTGGTCTACTTCCTCCTGTGAAATCTCCCTCCCTGAGAACTCCAACTCCTGCCGCTCCTCCACCACCACCTGCCCAGAGCAAGACTTTTATGGCGGGAACTTTGAGGACCCAGTTTTGGATGAGCCCCCGCAAGACGATCTTTCCCACCCTGGGGACTACGAGAACAAAAGTGACCGGAGGAGTGTGGGAGGTCGAAGTAGTCGTGCCACCAGCAGCAGCGACAACAGTGAGACATTTGTGGCCAATAACACCAGCAACCACAGTGCACTGCACAGTTTAGTGTCCAGCCTGAAACAGGAAATGACCAAACAGAAGGTAGAGTACGAGTCCAAGATAAAGAGGTAAGGAAAATCTAGAGCTCCTAAGTGCCAAAGAAACTCCCACTGTGAGACAGGCTCACCCAGAGGGTTAAATACTCTTCTTCCAGAGCCGGAAACCCCTATTCAAGCCCTAGCTTCCTAATATATAAACAGTGGGACTTTGGGAAAGTTCACTTTATCTCTGTGAGCCTTGGTTTCTTACTGTAAAAAAATTGAATACTAGTAGTATTTACCTCAAAAGCATGTAAGAAAGCACTGAGCATTGTCCCTGGCACAGAAGAGGTGCTCAAAAATGTTATATGGATTGGTGCTAGAGGCTAGTTAGAGAGGAGCCGTGTGGGGATGATGAAGGATGAGAGTCTGTTTTCACAGACAGGAACAAGCTGAAATGAGAGTAAAGTGGTAAAACTAAACAAACTTTTAAAAAATTCTTTCAATTGTTGAGTGCTGCGAGAGTCCTTGCTATCTGCCAAGTTGCAGGCCCTGAGGATTTGGCAGTGACTTAACACATGTAAACCCAGCCCTCGTGGAACATACTTCCCTTGTACTGGAGAAGACATAAATAAGTGAAATAGGTCCCCGGCTAAGTGGAAGACTGAAGCAGGTAGAAGGCGCAAGCAGTGTTGGTGAGCGGTAAGGTGAAGTGTGGGCCTTACGGCAGGTTAAAGGGGACGCTGTGTGGATACTGAGATAGGAGCAAGTGGAAATGCCCAGGAAACAGGCTGAACAAGGAACGCAGGGAGGGAGCAGAGGACAGGTGAACTGTATTCATATGGCCAAGGGAAACTGCAGCCTCAATGGGAAGCAAAAACTATGATTTATAAGGAAACAGCTATGCTAAAACCTAATTTGTGTCAGTTTACACCTTCTCATAAGATGGCCAAGGTAGGAAGAAGTTGGCTTAGCAACTTCTCCAGGGAAGCAACCCAGGCAACAGAAGGGGCATTGGCTGAGTGCTCCGTACTCACAGTACCTCTTATCGTCAGAGTCTATGACTGGGGAGGCAGGAATACGGAGACTGGAGCCCAGGACACACACATACAATCTCGCACTGAAAACCTAATAGTCACCACACCCACACTTCACTGAGGTCACAGAAATGGCAAAACTGATCGTTTTTATGTCCTCCTTTCAGCGTAGTGTAGGTAGGGGAAAGGACACAGCTAGCAAGTCAGGAGGCTCAGGTCAGCATGAGGGAGCTGCTCTAGTGGTCTCGGTCCCAGGCTCAGCTGTGGGTCATGTTGGGACTCTCCCTTCACAGCTGTTCTAGGACCCCAGTGATGGAATTCAGCTGGTTTGCACTGCTTTGGCACAATTGATGCCTGATTTATTGTCGAGTTTGATGAACTGGTTTTAGTTAAAATGATGCTTGTAATCAGATTTCTCTCTAAGGTGGGAGCCTGGGCAGCCACCCAATGTGGAAATCACAGATTTACATTCCTTACTCCTTTTTTATTTGTTTTTTTGGTTTTGTTTTTTTTAGTTATTTTTGTTTTTTAGAGAGACAGCAAGAGAGGGACAGACAGGGATGGACAGATAATGGAGAGAGATGAGAAGCATCGATTCTTCATTGCATCACCTTTGGTCATTGATTGCTTTCATCATGTGTGCCTTGACTGGGGGAAAAGGGGGGGGGGCTCCCGCAGAATGAGTGACCTCTTGCTCAAGCCAGTGACCTTGGACTCAAATCAACGACCTTGGGAGTCAAGGCAGTGGCCTTTGTGCTCAAGCCAGTGACCATGGGATCGTGTCTATGATACCACGCTCAAGCTGGTGACCCCGTAGACTCTGTATCCACTGCACCACCATCTGGTCAGGCTCCTTACTCTTTTTTTTTTCTGAAGTTGGAAACGGGGAGACAGACAGACTCCCGCATGTGCCCGACCAGGATCCACCCAGCATGCCCACCAGGGGGCGATGCTCTGCCCATCTGGGGCGTTGCTCTGTTGTAACCAGAGCCATTCTAGCGCCTGAAGCAGAGGCCACAGAGCCATCCTCAGCACCCGGGCCAACTTTGCTCCAATGGAGCCTCAGCTGCGGGAGAGGAAGAGAGAGACAGAGAGGAAGGAGAAGGGGAGGGGTGGAGAAGCAGATGGGCGCTTCTCCTGTGTGCCCTGGCCAGGAATCAAACCCGGGACTCCTGCATGCCAGGCCAATGCTCTACCACTGAGCCAACCGGCAAAGGCCTCCTTACTCTTTTTTAACATTCATCTGTGTGACAGCATATTCCAAGCACCTGTAGAAATGTTCATTCTGTCCATAGGTGGAAAAACTTTGACGGAACTTATGCTTGTAATATTTATTTATTCATTTCATAAAACTCATTATACCTTTGATGCAATACTACATTTTAATTCCCTTGCATTTGTTACTTCAGTAAACAACCATATAGCATAAAGAGAAAAGGTCCCAAACAACCAGGAGTGACAAGCTGTCATTGGAAATATCTTAACAGTTTTATTGTTTTTTGTCAGGTATTATTTAACATTTTTTATTAATATTTTAAAATTCTTAGAACAATCCTTTATTGTTCTTATTTAAGTATTAAATGTGTGAAATAATAAAGTACCTGTCGCATATTTTTCTTAATACTTAAAACAGTCATTGAGGCAGAGGACCGGTTGTTGAGTTATTAGACTTCCACCACTGGAGGACCCAGTCCCTTGTGAGCATCAGTCTTTGTCCTGCTTCCGCTGCTTCCACGGCTCCAAACCCCAGATGGTTTATTTTACATATAAAGTTGATCTTATTTCACTGTTTCCCATCCATTTATCAATTATTAGTCCAAAAATACATATTTTTCAAGAGCTATGGTGAATGTAAATATGTGATGAAATACTATATACATGTTAGATTGAAAAATTACTTAGAAAGTAGTTTTTATAAACTTTGCTAAATGGAAACTTGGTTTGAATTTTTTCCATATAATGCCAGTGACAGGAGGTTTAAATAAAAAGAGAAATAGTGTCATCACCTTATAAGGTTACTCCTCTTTCTGAATGTGGTTTTTAACACCACTGGCTACCAGAATTCGGAATTGCTGCCAGTGCACGGTGAGAAATGAACACTTAGCACGGGGAAATGAGAGGTGACGGTTGAACTTTGCATTAGGATAGGAAATAAGTTATCATTACAAATGGCTGCAGATGAACATATTCATTTATGAGAACATTGGTGATACATTTATGTTCTGAGTCTATGGTGCAATTCAGAGACTGATAAAATAATAAAACTTTTCAATAGAGTGTCATCTCACTGGGTCCTTTCACTATAGCATTCTTACCACCTGAAAGGTGAAGGGAGAGGTATACAAAGAAGTAGGGCAGAGGAGATGCCACCTGCTCTAACTACAGAAATTCTTTTTAACTCCACTCACAAGTATTGAGGTTAGATAGGTGATATGTTTGTTTGTATATACATACATACATACATACATACATACATATAAACCTAGATAGTTCATTAGGTGATAGATAAAATATAGATAATACTTTATCAATTATTGATATTTTTTTTGGTTTTTAAACATGTGAGTTTAGTGTTCTCCCTCTACCCCATAAGTTTCTTCCTTTATTGTATTATAGGCAGAGAAATTTATTTTTATGATATAAATTATTTGGCCTTATAAAAAATTATTTATTCTTTTATTATTGGTTTGAGATTTTATATATGACCAATAGGTCAAGTCTTTTAATCAATCTGTTTACATTTTTTTCTCTTTCTCTTCATTTTTATCAGATATATAATTTCTAACAAAAGTACCTAAAAGTCTCCTAATTTTTGTGACTTTATCAATTTCTCCTCACAATTCTGTTATATCTTATATTGGATGATTTGAGGTTACACTGCTAGGTGAATTTTTCATATGTCCCTGATGAATTGATTCTTTTATCATTAAGTAATCATCATCTTTAACTGTAAAATGCATTTTGCCTAAAAGTCTATTTTTTTCTGGCATTGTTTCTGTACCATTTTTACATTGATTAATAACTTTCTGCTATATCTTCTCCATTTACTTTCTTTTATTTTTTATTAATTTTTTAAATTTATTGTGTTAACATGGACTCAAGTGTCCCACTCAATATAACACCCTCACCTCTCCAACAAGGTTCTCTGCATTGCAGCCTCTTTGCCCCTATTTTCCATTTACTTTTAAACTTTATGTTCATTTGATCTGAGGACATACAGTTTTCAATTCTGGAATATTATTATCTAGAGAGGCATTGATTTGATTTTTACTTATTCATGCACTCATTGGTTGGCTCTTGTATGTGCTCTGACTGGGGATCCAACTGCCACCTTGGTGTATGGTGACAATCCTCTAACCAACTGAACTATCTAGCCAGGGAGGTTGCCTTTTATTCTTTTGATGGATTCCTTCACTCTGCAAAAAGCTTTTAAGTTTGATGGAGCTCCATTTGTTTATTTATTACTTTTGTTGCCTTTGTCTGCGGAGACACATCCAAAAATATACTGCAAGACTGATGTCTTTCTTCTGCTGATTTAATTCTGACACTTCACTCAGCTCATGATAGAGTTTTTGTGGTCCCTTTTTCGTACAGATAATTGATGGTATAAGCCAGGGGTCTGGAACCTTTTTGGCTGAGAGAGCCATGAACGCCACATATTTTAAAATGTAATTTCGTGAGAGCCATACGACCCGTGTACGTTAGGCATTATCTAATAAAAATTTGGTGTTGTCCCGGAGGACAGCTGTGATTGGCTCCAGCCACCCACAACCGTGAACATGAGCGGTAGGAAATGAATGGATTGTAATACATGAGAATGTTTTATATTTTTAACGTTATTATTTTTTTTATTAAAGATTTGTCTGTGAGCCAGATGCAGCCATCAAAAGAGTCACATCTGGCTCGCGAGCCATAGGTTCCTGACCCCTGGTATAAGCTGTCAGTTGAATCACTTTCTACCTTCTTCTTCTCTGGTACTGGCGGCCTTTTCTCCCCCATGTGAAAAATAAAAAACTAGCTCCCACTTCGGTCCTCTAGCCACAATCAATAATACCCTTTGTGTGCTTCCCTTATTGTGCTAAATTGAAATATCTTCTTTGGTTATGATACTTGAAGGTGCTCTTTTACTTCTTAAGCATTGGCTATGTAGTTTTAAATATTTTTATATATTTTTCCAGCATCTCTCTTTGTTTGCTGTAAGAGGGGTTCCTTTCTATATTCAACTCAGTCCATCAGAGTCCTGGACGTTTCATACAAGTGCCTGGTACATACAAGTATATAAATGTCATTTAAAGGATTGTCTTCTTTGGTATTTATGCTTGAGTTTCTTTCAGTGTTTTTAATTCTAAAATAAATAGCTTTAGAAAGCAGAAAGAATATATTGTAGAATAATTCTGGGTTGCAACCAGCACATAGCCAGGTTGTTATATAGAAATGTGGCCATGTGATCAAAACAGCCTCTAAACTGATTATAGAGTATGAAGAATAATTTTTTAAATCCTAGTTACTTTCAATAGGAGACCAGGTTTATTTTTGTTATTATCATTATCTGGATGAAATACCAACATATTTCAAAACAGAAAGATAATTGAGATTTTAAGTTTGATAATTATTATTAAAATAATCAGATTTCTGAAAGGTACATGCGCATTAGCCTTTCAAAAATCCAGTGCTGTGATAACTTCAGACATACCCTGGAGACTTTAACTCAGAAAAGGAGACTTCAAAAAGTCAATGACTATCAAGATTTGTGTTATAGTAAACAAGTGCTTAATACTCCTCTTTGAACAACAACAAATTATGTTTTGGAACTTCGTGCTTATGGAGAGAAAACTGTTTTCAAGGATGTTATCTAAAATTATACTATTATCCAAAAGAATATGGCGATCAATCTATAGAAATATAAATCTAGAGATCCTAAGACATGTTAACTTGGAAAACAGTGAGAATTACAGTTACTTAGGTGGACTCCATTGTCGTAAAATGTAGATAGATTACTTTATTCACCACATGTAATCTCTACCACTCTTGTCCCTGTAAGGTGGCTACTTTTGGTACCACTTTTATAAGATGGGACTCCTTATGTCTCAAAGAAGTTCATTCTTAGCAGTAGATTTACCAAATAGTGAAAAAAAAAAAGAAATAAAGAAAAACTTTTAAATCATTGGACCTTGCTCCACTGATTTGAAAGGGCTCATTCCAATTTTCTAAGCACTGCAGAGACCGAGTTTAGAAAATACTTGTATTCCCCTCATACCGCAAGTGAATAAAATCGCTTTATCTTTTGATCTATCCCCCACACTCTGCAGCTTAGAACAGCGCAACCTGACCTTGGAAACAGAAATGATGAGCCTCCATGACGAACTGGACCAGGAAAGGAAGAAGTTCACAATGATAGAAATCAAAATGCGAAACGCAGAGCGAGCGAAAGAAGATGCTGAGAAGAGAAATGACATGCTTCAGAAAGAAATGGAGCAGTTTTTTTCCACGTTTGGGGAGCTGACGGTGGAACCCAGGAGAACCGAGAGAGGAAACACGATCTGGATCCAGTGAGCCCGCTCTCTCCCACTGTCTGGTGGATCTGGGAAAGACTCTGGGGGCTCCTGTGGGAATAGTACATGGGATCAGGTGGCTGGTCACCTGTCTGTACAGTGCTCTAACTGGTGAAGGAATATCATTTACAGACATCACCCATCCATATCTGCAATGTGTACCAAAGTCATACCATGCCCCATATGCTACTGTCAAGTGTTACAACTGGATATGTGTATATAGAGTAGTTTTTAAAAAGTAAACTAAAAATGAGAAGCATATCTCAAGAATTATTTTATTGCAAGTCTTGTATTTAAAATGTTAAATCAATACGTTGTTGCAATTTAGCTTGCTCTCAAGCTTCACCCCTTGCACTTAACATAAGCTATTTTTGGCATTGTGTTATCATCAGCTTATTTTATAGATCAATATTTTTATTTCTCTTTTCGCTGAGGAAATGAAGATAAGCAGATATATAAATATATATAAATATATATAAGATGAGTTATTAAAATCAGAAGAATACTTTGTGGCTGTGCTGTTTGTGCCAATAGACCTTACCATGACCAAAAAGAAAAATGTAAATAATTTTATAAAATACAGTAGAATCACCAGGAACCTTTGAACTGTTCTTTAAATGCTCTCTCTGACACTGCTCAGTTTTCTTGGTGAGATGATTTGACAAAGAAATTTTGGATTGTCTAAAAAGTCCCTTAATCCAGCCCCCTGGTCTGCCTTGTCCATTCCACAGATGCCTGTCTGCTATGCAGGACGAAACTTAGAGTGGGAAAAATAAAAAAGGAAAGCATTTAACCAGTCATGCCTTGAATTACTCTGTCCTTCTGGGCTGAGTCTCGGTTAACTGCTAGATCAGAAGTCCCCAAACTTTTTACACAGGGGGACAGTTCACTGTCCCTCAGACCATTGGAGGGCCGGACTATAAAAAAAGTATGAACAAATCCCTATGCACACTGCACATATCTTATTTTAAAGTAAAAAAAACAAAACGGGAACAAATACAATATTTAAAATAAAGAACAAGTAAATTTAAATCAACAAACTCACCAGTATTTCAATGGGAACTATGCTCCTCTCACTGACCACCAATGAAAGAGGTGCCCCTTCTGGAAGTGTGGCGGGGGGCCGGATAAATGGCCTCAGGGGGCTGCATGCATCCCGCGGGCCGTAATTTGGGGACCACTGTGCTAGATGGTTACATGAGAAATTCTTCTTGCCATTTAAAAGATGGAAAATAATGCTTCCTAAACCTCTGTCCCCACACCTGCAGTGCCATTCCGCGAGCACCTGCCCTCCACTCAGACCTCTCCCCTGCCCCCAGATATCTGCACTTTGGGATGCCAGCAGTGGAATAGTAATCAAGAAAGGGAAAAGTTCACAATGATAGAAATAAAAATGTGAAACACAGAGTGAGCGAAAGAAGATGCTGAGAAAAGAAATAACCTATGTCCCTCTCAGTTAAACTGCTAGTGTGCCACAGAGTGACATTTTTCTCTCACCCAGGCGGACTGTTCTGCCACCATCTGGGATTCTTTCTGAATGACAGCAGACCAAGGCATTTTGCAGCAAAAGAGAGGTGATGAAGGGAAAGGGGACAAGAAGGAGGAGACAGAAGAAACTAACAATGTTGCTTACAGCATTGTTCTTCCCTGTTGGAAGCATAGTCATTCACAATCATTTTTAAAATGTGAATGTTTAAAGGTCTAATTTTGATAAATTTGTGAAAATAAATAATGAAAACTTTCAAGAGAAGCTCAGGTTTCTCAAGAGCAAGAGTTTTGGGAGAACAGTTCCTTACATGTCGATAAGACTGCTTTTAAAAAGCTAAGCAAATAAATCTTTCACACATGAAAACAAAAAGTCAGTGAAGGCATATGCAGAAATAAATACTACTTAGTTTATGGGAGTCATGTGTTTAAAGGTCCTATGTTTGTGTGACTTGTTTTTTTCTGACTGGGGAGAGTAGTCTTGACAACGTTCACTCTTGTCATTGTGTTGCTTTTGTTTAAATTCTTTCAGGGATGGAGTTTACATGGTCTTTTAGTATCAACTACTATCTACATGGCATGCCTTTTTTTTTACCTCTAGTTCTCCTTTCTCTATTCTTCCGATCCTTGAACCAGATACTTCCACCTGGCCATCCTATAAATAATTTAAACTCAAAATGTGCAAAATTGATCTCATAGCTATCTTTATCTTTTCTCAGTCCCTATCTTAAGTTTAAAAAAACAAACCTCAGATTCATCCAGGGAGTTATATGATGCAATAACAGTAAAAAACAAAGTTTATGCAGTCAACCCGTCTGCTTTAAATTTTCTATAATTTGCTGGCTGTTGCTAAATCTTCCAGACATCTCTTTTTCTCACCTACAGAGTGAGAATAATAAAAATAGTGTTCTCATAGACTTGTTACGTGGCTTCAGTGAGGCAACTGACGTTAAGGTTAAGCACAGCGCCTAGTAACAGGAAGGACTCCACAAATGTTATTTTCTCTACTCTGCTCTCTTCTTCACCTTTAAATTCACTCACTAGGTACTGTCTGTTCCACCCCTCCCCTCTTTGATCAATTTCACACCTTTTGATGACAGCTCTTACTCAGCTGCTTCCCTTTCAGTATCTTTCCGCTACTTTCGCCTTTTGCCAGCTGCCATGTGACCATACTATGGCCTTGCTAATTACATTTCATGAGCTCTCACCCCCAGGGTAACACCCTTCACACAGTGTAGAAGGCTCTGGCCTGCAGTTTCATTCTCATCTCCTCCCGCTTCCTCCACACCTGCCATGCCATTCCTGCCTCCGGAACTTCCCACCTTCTATTGCTGTGTCCATTGTGACTGCTTTCCTTCCATCCAGCACACACCAACCATCTTTTTTTAGAGCTAAATCAAATGTCAGCTCCCCTATGCACCTTCCTAGGATCTCACTGTGGTTAGTTACCTTCTTTGCACCCAATTTGCATATATCTCTTTTTGCCTTTCCCATATCTGAATATTTTTTTCACCAAATAAGAAGCACTTTAGGAAACAGCATGGTGAAGATAAAAACCATGCCCTAGCAAGTTGGCTCAGTGTAGAGTGTTGGTCCAGTGTGTGGAAGTCCTGGGTTAGATTCCCGGCCCAGGCACACAGGAGAAGTGTCTATCACTTCTCTACCATTTCCCCTCTCCTTTCTCTCTGTCTCTCTCTTCCCCTCCTGCAGCCAAGGCTCCTTTGGAGCAAAGTTGGTCCAGGCGCTGAGGATAGCTCCATGGTCCTCACCTCAGGCGCTAGAATGGCTCTGGTTGCAATGGAGCAAAGCCCCAGATGGGCAGAGAATCGCCCTCTGGTGGCACGCTGGGTGGATCCCAGTAAGTCTAATTTTCTGCCTCCCCTCTTCTCACTTCAGAAAACTACAAAAAAAAAAAAATAAGAAGAACAAAACCATAGGAAGCTGAGAGTCAGACAAAAATATAAATCTCAAAATACCTTAGACAAGATGCAAGAGGTTAACCAGTCACTTAACCTCTCTGAACTTGAGTGCTTTTCATCTATAAAGTGGACATAACTTCTATGAAGTTGGGATGTTGCAATAGGTGGAGCTGCCTATCCCATTGCCTGCCAGTTAGCTACATTGATAGCTCTGTTGCTCAATGAAGCCTTTAGTGTTTTAGAATTGTATTTTATTGATCTTAAATCCCTCCCCTCCACTCTTTATGCCATAGAGTGCCAGCACCAAGAGTTGGCAATAAATTTGGAGAGATAGCCAAAAATTATGAGGGATGCTATTATTGATTTTAATTAATTGATTTTGGTGATAATGACCTCTATTCAATGAATACTGTGAACAGCTTCTCCATCTGGGTTTTTAGTGGTTCTGCTATTAACCAAAAAGCCAAGAAAATATCCACTAAAAATTAACATAAGAATAAATTGGAAATAAGTACTTGGGAAGTATCAAAAATTCATTTGCTACATTTTGTATACACTTCTTTGAAACTACTTAGGTTAACTACAATGATTTTTAATTGAGCTCAGTTGAAAGGACTTGCTTACAAGTGTTGTCTATAATATTGGTTTTATTAGTCAAACTATAAATATATGGCTGGATATTCTTTAAAGAACATTTAAAATAAAATTGCCTAAGACATCAGGCAAACAGAAGTGTAGCTTTTGTATGTAATTTTATTATGAAATATCTAAAAACTCCAAGTGGAATTTAATTATGGAATTTCTATTTATTTTTATTTATTCACAAGCTGAGGCTTCCTTTCAAAAAAATTAGATCATTCTAAGGTAAGCTAGTGATCACTGATTTAATTATCTCACCTTAGAAATCGGGAGGATACTAAAGACTGTGATACCAGCCACGCACTCCAGTGTTTCTTCCATTGCAGAGATGTGCCCTGCTTAGAGCAGCAGCATAGAAAATAGTCCTGAGCTTTTGGATCCAGAGACGTGGATTCAAAACTTCACTCTGTCACTTTGTAGTTATATGAACTTAAGAAAAGTTATATAATGTTTGTAAGCCTTAATTTGTTTTTTAATATAAAATAAGGATAATAATAGTGTCTCTTCCTCACTGTATTTTTTTTTTTTTTGAGAAATGACTGAGTGACATGATTAGCACAGGACCTGCCATACAGTAAATGCTCAGTAAATGATAGCTGACAGCCCTCAATTTATCAATACTTATATAGAAAGGGTGTTTATGCTTCTAAAGAACATAACAGGATTCTAGCCTCACTAGCTTGCTCACCAGCAGCAGAAGGTGTAATTATGTCCATGTCCCAGGAATTCTCAGTTTATTTTTGTTCACATAATCTGCCAGAGATTGATGGCAAGAAAGAGGCAACCCAAAGCATCCTTTCTACTCTGAGATAATACAGTTTGCATCTATGATATGAGAATAATGTATAAAGAACTACCTATAACTATCTTATCTCAACTCTGTCCATCTGGACACTGAAGTTGATGTATTACAAGTATTGGCTGAAATATAATGAAAGTGTCTAAGCATATGTACCAGTAAGCATGTCTAAATTCACATTAGCACCCCCATTGGTGAATATTTATTGAAGGCCTACATGTGCCAGGCCAGCATTAGGCTAGGTAACCTGGAAGGCCGAGTTTATAATGCTAATTACCACATAAGATGAATGACTCTGAAAGTAAGAGATCACAAAAGTGAGGCTGGAAAAGGCAATGCAGAGCTTTGACTATGATTTGTGTCCTGAGGGATGAGGAGAAAGTTATCATACAGGGCGGTCATTTGGGGTCAGGGCCTCCCTAGTGCATGGAACAGCATCTGCAAAGTGCTTTTGGTGTGAACCTTTGAGAGCCTTTGTAATGAAAGAAAATTAACCTATTAAGTCTGTGCCTTTCCAGTAGCATTGTGCAGAACAACTTTTACTTACATTATGAGACTTAAAAACACATTTAAGACCTGGTGACTTCTACTGTTTTATTCAAAGAAAGTGATGAGAGCTGGCCACAATTTGCCTTGTTTGAACTCACAAACCACAGGAGTGCTGGAACTCTTTATGATTTCTTCATCACACAAGTAGGGAATGAGATGAAAGTTAGAACTTCCCAGTTTAAGGACCTCCTGCGGCATAGCGACAGTGATGTAAGAAATGAACAGTTCACTAGGAAGCCCACACCTGAACCTGATCTTGGAGTAGGAAGTTTAACTCATGAGACTGTGTCTTTTATTGCACCATTGATGGCTCAGGTGCAGGACTGAAAGACACGATGTATGGACTGTGAATATAGCTGCTCCAGCCCCTAGTAGAGAGGGTTACCTTTCTCAACTAAGGTAGCAATAACAAGAGAATAGTAAATTGTCTGATTGAGGAGTCAGATTGGCATCATTTGCTTTGAGCGAAGTTGTCTCTCTGATCTCTGAGGGAAGCTCTCAGTGTACTACCTGTTCTTGTGAAAGTGCATGTTTGTGCCAGCCCTTTCTTCTCAACACACACTCCCTGCATCCTTGTGACCCACTAGAATTGATTAGGTACCACACCAAAGTAACCCCCTGGGTTGTGCCTTCATGATTTCATTTTTGAGTACCGAGTGCCAAAATACTCCCATGCCATTTCCTGTCGCCTGTATGCTTATTTCCATATACCTCAGCATATTCCCTTGCTCGCTTCAAACTCTGATTCTCTCTCCACTCTTCCAGCATTTCCATTATGCCTTCTAGATCTTACAGCTGTTATCACCACCCCATAAATCTTCTCTATGACACAGTTACCTCCTAACGACGTCACTCTCCTTGCAGCTCACACAAGGATAACTATTTTTCCTTCTCACAGCCCTCATATCACTAGCCTGAAGGAGAAGTAGGTATTGCTTTTTTCTTTGCTGAAAGTTCCAGACCATTGCTTCTCTTTTTCTTTAATAAACTCTTTGGAAGGACATGCCATGTGACCAAATATTTTAGTACCTAATCAACTATTTTTTCCCCCACCACTACGCATACACCATCCACCAGCTTGGCCACTCAGCTCTTTGACCTGCTCACTTCAGAAAATCTGGTTCTCTCCCTGAGTATCAACCTCCATGCCCACAGTTTACCTTATACTACATCATTGCCAATAACTGCACTAGCACCAAAATTTCCATTTCAAGTACCCATCCTCCCATCCCTTCTTCTCCTCCTAGGTCACTCCCTTTAGCACCATCACTCCAACAATCTTGGCACACTCCAAAGCATCTCCAAGCCATTGACTTGACTAGGTTTTCACGTACTATCATCCCTTCATGTCATTGCTTCCCTCCTTGACCAGCTTAGCTTCTGTCATTCATCATCCTAATTATTCTTTTGTTTCTGTTCTCAAATCTCTTCATCTTCTCTTTCACCACTTCACTCATCTGAGAAGAAAACACACACACACACACACACACACACAACTTCAACTCTGGCTAAATTTAATATCTTTTTCATCCAAATTCGAATCTAAAAAGCTAAATATGGTCAAAGAGCAAAGGACCACCATGTTGACTTGTCTTACCTTATATTTATATAAATATGGCTCGCGTGGCTCTCCTCACTGTTCAGTAAGCAATCTTCACATTTCCAAGATCCATTTTGCACTTCTTGTTTCAAGCCTACATAAACCTTTCTCCTCATCATTCTCATCAGATAAACTTACTTCTGTCTTTACTGAGAAAAAAATATCAGAAGAGTATGTCCTTACATTCCATTATTGTCTCTACACATACCTACATCTGTCCTGTACACATCGCCTCACCTCCTGATGCAGCGACTGCAGCCTGCTCCAACCAGCCCAGCTGCTCTGCTCATATACCGAAGCCCATCCCTCTAGTCTTTTCAAGCACATTTCTCCTTCAAGTAAATATTTTTTCTCTCTTGTGTAACCAATTTTGCTCTTTCTATTATTAGTGACATCAACATGTACCCATGCTATAATAGCTTTTTTAAAAATATTCTCTTTATCTTGTATTTCTCATTTTCACACCAGTCTTCAGCTTCCCTTTTTAGAAGACAAAATTAATTTTCTGAACTTGTTTCTAATTCCTCATCTCCCGTGTTCTTGAACTCATTCAAGTCATGCTTTCTTGCTCAGTACTGCAGAGAAGGTGGTCTAGTCAAAGTTAGCAATGATTTTCACAAAATCAAGTCCAAGTGTCAATTTTCAGTCCCCATTTTACTCAGCCAAACAGTAGCATTGTTCCAGTTGCCCATTCTCTCACTTTGGAAACACTTCATTCACTTGGCTCCCAGGACTTTTATGTTCTTCTCTACCTCACCGGACATTCCTTACAATACCTTCCTTTTTTCTGACCTCTATACATTAGAGTGAGAGTGCCTCCATTTTGGACTTCTCCTCTTTATCTAAACTTGTCCCTTGGTGGCTCCATGGTTTTAAATAATACTTATAAAATGATTACTCTCACATTCATTTTTAACTCCAGCCTAGTAGATACTCCTGCTACTTCACTTGTATATCTGATGATGTCCAACTGACATTTACACAACAAAGTATGATTTTCTTCCCAAATCATCTCCTAATCATTTGTTCACCATTTCAGTTCACTGCACTATCATTTACCCTATGGTTTACATATATATATATATATATATATATATATATATATATATATATATATATATATATATATATATATATATACACACACATAAAAAATATATATTTTTTTTAACCAAGGTATCCCTGATCTTTTCTTTCTTATCACTAATCAATCCATTGGCAAATCTTGTCCTTCAGGACATATACTTGATATTTGAAATCTAACCCTTTCTAAGCACCTCCACTTCCTCATCCAAGCCCATCACACCATTCTAGACTGTTTATCCTATGCTGGACTCTGTTTCCATTTTTATCTTTCTTATATACTCTCTCCAGTCAGCAGCAGCTAGTGGGATCCTTTTAAAATGAAAATTTAGCTTATATCATTTTCCTGCTCACATCTATTTATCATCTCACCATATTTAGAGAAAAAAAAATCTCAAGATCTTGCCATGCTCTGACCCTTGTCTATCTCTCCAATTTCATTTATTATCACATTTTTTCTTGTGTAGTCAGCTTCATGCTCAGACTCTGTCATTCCTATATACAAACTCCAGGGCCCTTGCACTTACTTTTCCCTCAGTTTGAAATGTTCTTCCTCAGACACATACACAGCTAACTCCTTTATTTAGGTCTCTACTCACATATCACCTCTTCTGGGAGGCCTGCCCTGTCCATCTTTTCAAAATTGCAACCCTTATCATATCTTACCCTTTTAACCACTTTGTTTGTCTTCTTAGCGCTTCCCGTTAGCTTACTCCCCCATTAGAATGTAGAATACACAAAGACAAGATGTTTGCCTGAATCAGCACAATGATGTGTGCCTAGAGCAGTTCTTAGAAGATTAAAACAATCAGTATTTGTGGCATGAATCAATTTATGGCATGAGTGAATGTTCATAGCTCAATGTCAGATTACTGGTTCAGATGTTCAGGGATGTTTCTAATGGGATCTTTTAATAGAAAATAAGAAGTGACTTCTTTTTTATTATGATATTTTAGAACTTCAAGCATCACCCACAAACCGCATAAGTTGCAGAGATTTTGCTTCATATGACAGTGTCACTGCAGAGAGATTCCAAGTTCCATTGTGATGTTGTTTGTTGATTTGGAGATTGTGATGCTAGAAATATGAACCTTGAACTCAATATTCAGGCCCAATAGTTCTCAGAAAAAACATTTATCGAAAATAAACTTTATGTAATGCAGAAAAGAAACTTCTGTGCTGTTTTGTTGTTGTTGTTTTTGTTATTTTGTTTTGGCATCTGAACTTTTTACCTACTTTTCCTAGGATACACATAAGTCATTATTAAGGTCTAAATAGGACAATACATTTCTCCTTTTATCTGTGGACTGACATTTGTTTAAAACAGACCAAAAGATATCGCTCTACCTTTTAATTAAAAGAATATTAGTGAAGACACATATATTTCCTCATAGAGTTAATGCAGGCAGGCCTCCATGTAGTTTTAATTTCCATGTCATTTTTAAAAATAAATCATAAAAATGATTTAATCTCCTATGTTATGAAAAATATATTAATTCATTAAGTGCACTTACATATAATTAGACAAAATGGTAACATTGAAAGCAGATTTCTTGTTTCATTGATTTAAGGAATAATTAAAATAGACTCATTTAAGTCACACCACTATTCTGCACATATCATTATGTTAAAAAGAAATAAATGAGATATCGATATTTTGATTTAACCACTTATTTTTAAACTGAAAGATTTATTTACTTTAAAACTTTGAGGATAAGAATGATGTTGTATTTCTCTCCTACCTAGGACACATAGATAGATGTTCAGTAAATGTTTTGAAATGAATGAATGTACTACTTACGGATGTAGCTCAGAAATTAAACTAGAAATTTAGAACAATGTTCTTAGAGCTTGATTTGCACCAAATCCAAGTTTGCAATATATTAACATTAAGAAAAAAGCAATTGCTTTTCAGAAATATTCTTTTTATAAATATTTTAACATTACTAGGTTCCTTTGTCCATATAAAATATATTTGGATTATAAAAATTGATTTTGTACAAAATAATTGTTTAGATAATATTTTCACAAATATAAATGTAAAAGTGTTAATGGAAGGCGGCAAATTGTGTGTAAGACCCTTTTCCAGGAAGAGTGTAGAGAGTTTTTAAAATAAATAACATTTTGCAATTGCTTTATAAGTTATAAATAATATGGACTATTAAGTAAACATAAAGATTCCAGACAAGATTCAGGGAACGGCAGTACCCGAAGTTTAGTGATAAGAAGGTGAAGCCACCTACTCTATGGAATGAAACTTGAATATTAATGAATTTAGGGCTTTTTTGATGAGTTGCATACCAGCTTTTCTGATGAGTTGGATATAGGGTAAGAATTTCTTTAAAGCAAGAGATATATATATATTTATTTATTTTTATTAAGTGAGGCAAGGAGACAGAGAGACAGACTCCCCCATGCACCCCGACCAGGATCCGCCCAGCATGCCCACAAGGGGGCGATGCTCTGGTCGCTGGGCTGTTGCTCTGTTGCTTGGACTGGAGCTATTTCAGCATCTGAGGTGAGGCCATGGAGCCATCCTTGAGCCATGGCTGCAGGAGGGAAGGATAAGGGAGAGGAGAGAGGGGATAGAGAGAGAGTGAGAGAGAAAGAGAGAGAGAGAGGAAGAAAGAGAGAGAGAGAGAGAAAGAGAGAGAGAGAGAGAGAGAGAGAAGGTGGGTGAAGAAAATGGTCGCTTCTCCTTGTGCCCTACTGGGAATCGAACCAGGAACTTCAACATGCCTTCAGCTGTGGTAGACACTCAGTGGCTGACACTCTACCACTGAGCCGACTGGCCAGGGCCAAGGGTGAGAGATTCTAAAGGGGCATTTGACTATCATTTGTACATATCATCAAATTTCATGTGTGTGTGAGAAATGTACATTTCTATAGGTTGTTTTCAGTAACTAAATCAGAACACATTGATCTAATAGGTTGAGCAGATGGAATTCAGTCTGGAGCTGTGATGCCACCCATGGACAGTAGTCCCCTACATGAAGTGATCTGAGGTGGTAGGATTTTCAGTGTGATCCAACTTGGCAAATGTCTTCCAGGCATGCCTGTCAAAACTCTTAGAGGAGAGGTTACAAGCTCAAAACACCATTCTGAAGAATTGGTAATGTCAAAACCTGCTACCCAGGGTACAACCTAGTGAAGTTATTGAGAAACACAATCATCCTTCTAGGTTGTTTGTTACCTAAGCAGCTACGAGGTAATTTTCAAGACTCCTTTCTTCTCTCACTTCAAAATGAGTTAAAATTACCGTAACATTTAGTAACTTTTATGGTACCTGGTATGCACCAATCACTCCTTCTGACCCTTTTTCTCCATGAGTAATATAGTGAATTGCAATTTCTTGTCTTAATATTGTGGGTCTTTTCAGGTACTTTTACTTGACCATTGTTAAACTTATTTTATTAAGCAAGTAAAGATCTGTGGTTTAAATTAGATTAGAAGCTATGCCAGAGATCACAAAAGGCTTTGGTTTCTACTTTCCTTATAAATAAAGGGATAAATTGTGTTAACTCAAAAGAATAGGTATGTTCATCTTCCAGATTTTCTAATAGTTAACTGGTTTAAAAAAATTTTTATTTACAGAAATAGAAGGGCCATTGTTGACATTGTTCAGATATTTTCAGGTAAATTAACACAGATTTATTGACCCTATCAAGCCACAAAATTATATATATTTTTAATTCATCAAGCAGTTTGAGATATTAAGGTTGGATATTTCAAACTTAAATGGATACCATGTAAGAAAAAAAAAACAGAAAAACTTTTCACCTTCTCTCTTGGGTAATAATTAAACTGATTAAAATTCTGATAAATTAACCAAGGATATTTAACCCTGTTCTACTCACCTTTAATGCTTCCAGAAAATGATTTTCCCTTTTATTAATTTTATACATTTAAGGAAACTCACTGAATTGCTGATACACAACTAGTATCCCCCAAAAGAAATGGCCATTTTTAGGAGAAATCAAATCTTAAATGAAAATACAGCCTTCTACATGGTCACATACACATTATACACACTTTACCTCTAGTGGGATAGTAGGTCATTCCTCATTTCTTATTTATTTCCTGGCACAATCAGACCACATTATAAAACCATGTGAGATGCTTTAGAGCTACTATCAAGACACGAAACCCAAGACAAAGAACATCACAACCATTGTCAGCAGGCAAACTTCAAAAAAGTCTAGGTTTAAATTTGGTTTTATGTCAAGGGAAGCAGATTTGCTCTGGTTTTTAATAATTCATAAGAAACAAAAATCACATTTATTGATTCAGTATCCACCTACAAAGAGTCCAAAAAAGTCAAAGTTCTCCCCCATTCTCCCTTTTGTTCCACAGACATTTTGAAAATTAAAAAAAAAGTAGAAATAAAAAAGGAAGTGAGAAAGAACACAGAAATGAATTAACTAATTTAAAACCCTGATTAAACATCACTGAGACTGCATTTGATCCATTAGGCTGACTTTTAGTTCTCACTGCTAATCCTTGCCAAGAAACTGGATGTGTGTGGTTTTGCCTTCCAGGGTTGATCTAGAATTGTAAGGGTGAGGTGTGTATGAATGTGTGTGTGTGTGTGTGTGTGTGTGTGTGTATGTGTGTGTGTGTGTAGTCTATTTTATAAAACAGGACAATTCTTATCATTGTCATCTCATCATTCTCTCTCATTATTAGTCTTGGGAGTCTAATAATGCAGAATAACAGGCAGGTGCACATTAGATTTTGTTGGAAGATAGACATGGTGAATAGTTTAATGCTACATAAGGGTTGGGAGATTTGTTTCCATTAGAACATACTGGCCATTGGTCCCACAGAATCAGAAGTTAGATATACAGAAGTTTATATATAAACAGAGGCCTTCCATTTCAACTTGGCTAACCAAGAAAATAGGTCACAGTAAACCATTTCAGTGAACAGACTGTCTAATGCTAAAAGAATTAACAAAATCTCATATTTTAATCACATAGAGAATAACTAATATAACTATTTACATTGTAACTTGTTTGTTGTTTTTACAGGAAGAAATTTTTCTGATGGTTTAATGATATCTGTGAAAAATGTTGGATTCTCACAATTGAAATGTGGGGGCTGAGGAGGATAGTGAGAAGGGAGGTGGGATCAAAGATTCCGAGCAACTGTATTTATTTCTCTGAGCTGTAGAAGATACATTTTCAGCAAAGCTGGCTGACAACATTCTTTATAGAATGCACTGCTTTAAATATTTAGATACCATTTGTAAAAAGAATAAAAAAGAAATAGGTTTTGTGTAGTTTAGTTTTGCAATGAATATTTAAAATTTAAAAGTGAGTTTTGCTTCCACCCATCCCCACCCCCAAGTGGGGATAAAAGTCATAAAAAGGTTTATGTATTTTTATCTATCCCACTAATTCCATTTGCCAAAGCCTATCTTCTGATTTACCAATGATGACAGACTGAGAAAAACAATCCTGCACCTTGGCCCTCAATTAAATAGCTTACTCCATTGGAAGAAATCGACCAGGCCCTTGCCCACCTGGGGTGTACATGTCTACAAAGCTCAGTCATCAGATTCTTGAAGATGAAAGATCATTATCAGTTCACATTCTATAAATAAATTTGGTTGTAAGGCCAATGTGTCTTATTTAAAAAATGAACAGACTGACTAATAAAATTCATATAAAAATATCAATGTGGTGGTAGATTGTGTCAAACTCTCCCAACAATTTAATTCCTCCTGCACATTGGCATATAGCCATCCTTCCCACAAAATACAAAGAAAACATTTTGTTAAAGATCACTGCAAAACAAACACCCTAAAAGAAGTGACAGGATATAGTAGGTTTGTCAGAGTGCCAACCACACACTCTAAAGTGAACCCAACCACAGGCTGGACCCTCACTTTCTTCAGGGATAGAGTCCAAGTGGTTTTCCTGCCTGAACAGCGAGAGTCCTTTGGAAGTTATAGCTGACTACATGGAAATTTTATTTTTAGGGAAAGAAGACAGAACATAATATATCTTATATGTTTGATAATAACAGTCACTTCCTGAAGACATTATAATAGTATATATAATTATTATATTATAATAAGTAGGCCCAAGATCATAAAGGGCTTGCAGGTTTTTGAAATAATTCTTTTTGTTATCCCATTACCTATCTTGATTTAATAAGCCAGTGAAATTAATCTTATGAGGGGTCAAGAAGCCAAACTCTTAGCTCTATTTGTGCATGATACTTCATTCTGAGGCATTCGTTCCATTTTTGTGTGTCCATTAGGGAGATGAGGTTAAAGGTAATCTGCTCCTAGGAACCATACAACAGGGAGATCAGACTAGTAGATTTTGGGGAAGGTAGTAATAGCAGGAGAAGGACATTACCTAATTCTTGCCCGGTTTAATCAGAGAGAGAAAAAATCGCCGTTTTCACACACATGAAAGATAATCTAACTGCCAAGCACTTCTAAGATGCTTTCTGAAGATTTGCTTCCATCTTCTGATATTACTTTATGGCTGATGAAATTCTCCTCGAGACTCTCTTTCAAAGAGCTGCCTGCTCTCTGCACTTAATTGCAAGTGCTACAAAGTCAGGAGTAGAGAGGTCACAGGCGAAGCAAGAGAAGAACACTGAGAAATAAACAAGTAAAGGATAATGGACACAGAGAAGAAAAGAAAATTTTAAGGGGTTGGGGGTTAGGGAGTGAGACAGAAGAAAAAGTGAGAGAGTTTTATAAAAATTAGGTTGTCTGCAATGTTAACCAAAAACAATAGCAGCAGGACAGAGAAACTGGGCCACATTTATTCTAAGAGACAAGCTGCACAATCTAGTTTTTTTTTTTTTCTCTCCTTTTAAACAAATGACCTCTGGACCTGCCAATCCTACTGTGTGAAGCAATCCCATCAATGGCAGCATTGCTCACATGATGATGGGGATGGTTCACTCTATTGCTTAAAAGGAGACAAATCTTCCTTATTGTTGTATTTAAGGCAGTTTTCAGTGCACTGGCACTCTTGTATGCTCTATTCTTGAAGAGACTTCATTTGCCATGCATATCACACTCATCGCCCATCTGTATCCTGCATTTTACTTCTTCAGGTGAAATACCATCACACTGGCAAGCACCAAACGCGGTCAATGTGCAAAGAGCTATGATTGGGTAGCTCAGCAAAGTGACTAAGAAGGGAAGCCTCGATCCGGTTCCTAGTACTGCTGAGATGTCACCCTGGTATTGCTTTGTATACAACCAAGATGTTTCACAATGCCTCCTTAGGTGCTCGGGAAAGCACTTTCATTGACATAGTTCATAATTTCATTGACATGATTTTATCATTGACATAAATGCTTCATTCATGGCTTTTAAGACAAATTCATATTGCTTAAGCTGTTTAGCAGCAGTAACTGACAAACAGAGTTATTGCTGTTGCATCGACTGCAGTACTAAACTCGAATTATCAGCCCTTCTTGGATGGTTAAACTTACAAAAATAAATAAATATAAAACATCAGCCATATTAAAGAGTCAGGGAAATCCTGAGAAAGAAAAACAGCTGTGGAAATGTTTTCAACTGCTAACCTGAGGATCACCCTGTGCTTTGGGTTGTTTTTTTTTTTTTTAAGTAATTATTATTATTTGTAATTCCAGAAGAAGAAAGTAATATTATTTTTCAAAGTAAAACTATGACTGGGTATAAACCTTGGAATTAGCCCAGTCTTGGGTATAAACCTAGGAATTAGCCCAGTCTTGGGGAGCACAACCCACAGTCTGAAGATCATCTAAGGGGCTAGTTTTCTGTGAAGGACCTCACACAGAGGCACCCCACTTTGTTCCTGGGAGTGATTCTTATGACCGAATACCTCTGTCTCGGCACCTGCCATTCTCTGTCCAGCTGTGACACAGAATTTGTAAATGACAAATGAGGTTTACTCTCTGAACTATGGACATCAGTATCTCTAGTGTCTGGGCAGCACACTTCTCTAGGTCTCCCTCCACACTGTCACACTGCTCTAGTCAGTCCTACCCACACACTGTCGGAAAAAAGAGCCTCAGCTTTTACTCCCACCTTCCTTTTAAAGACCACACCCTTTAGTGTTTGGAAACTGTTACCCCCTCCCACCCCCACGCTGTACATAAGCATCACATATCTTGTTTCTACAAATTGGTATACAGGTGCCATTTAATCAGTTCAAACTTGGAAGCTACATCTTCAAGGGTCCGAGAGAGCTCACTCTCCCCATGTTTCCCCCTTTACATGTTTTCTTATAAGACATACAGCTTAATCAATTAACAAACTAAACAGCTTATATACTGGCAATATATTACAGATGGGTTTATGTCAGAGTAATAGATCACATGAAATGGACCGTGTGGTACCCCAGTGCATGATGTCTTGGTAGAGCCCTGAGGACACTGACAGTAGCATCTCTAAGTAAGTAGTGCTGTGTGAATACAGACACATGCGGATCTGTATCTACATCCATCTGACTAGGCCAATAGGAGCAGGTAGATGCAAGATAGAGACACACACATGCTGGATGGGGGTCACTGCACACCTTGTCATGCCATTTGAAAGGGCTGTTACAGGTCACTGGTTTTGCAGCCATTAAAATTACACTTCATGGAAAAGGCTTCCCTAATTGTGTTTGATTTGCTTTCTGTAGTAAGCATCATTGGAAGAAGACCAAAGCGGGAGCAACTAGAAGTTAAATATACATTTGGCTTAGCTGCAATACAGAACTCTGGAGAAGAAGCAGGCTGAAAGATTTGTTTCAATTTTAGGGCTGGATTCTCTCCCTTCCTGTTTTCTTGTCACTGTGTGTCTGTGTGTCTGTGTGTCTGTGTGTGTGTGTGTGTGTGTGTGTGTGTGTGTGTGTTCCATCACATCATCTCCTGAAGAATGCTGGGTTTCGCAGGCAGGCGGCTAGTCACCTGCAACAACCCAGGGGTCCTGCGGAAGCTTCCAGGCTGCTGTCAGTGTCGGATGCCAGGGTCTGGTCGGTGGACATGGAGGAGATGTCGTTGACAGATGAGGATGGAGGGAGACTCTCACTGCTGTTCACTGCTGCACCTGTGCTAAGAAAATGAAGACCAACATGACTAAATCTGGAACTAGACTCAACTTAATGACACTCAGGATGCAGGCATGAGCAAATATAATAGGAAACATCTAGTCCATCATTCATTTGACAAGCCTTCATAGAACAACTAATCTAGGGTACTATATTAGATGGTGAAAATAAAGACATAACAATGCAGAGTCCCAGGTCACAAGTTACTCACAAGCTAGTGCAGTACTTATCTTATTTTTTTAGGGCAAACACAAAAGACAGAGAGAGAGAGGGAGGGAAAGAGACAAGAAGCATCAACTCATAATTGTGGCACTTTAGTAGTTCATTGATTGCTTTCTTATATGTCCCTTGATTGAGGAGCTCTAGATGAGCCAATGACCCCTTGTTCAAGTCAGAGACCTTGGGCTTCAAGCCAGTGACCTTTGGGCTCAAGCCAATGACCATGGGTTCATGTCTATGATCCCACACTCAAGCCAACAATCCCACGCTCAAGCATGGGCTGGTGAGCCCATTCTCAAGCCGGTGACCTCAGAGTTTTGAACCTGGGTCCTCAGCCTCCCAGGTTGAAAATCTATCCACTATGCCACCACCTGGTCAAGCAGTAGTTAACAAATAGTATTTTACCTTAGAAATCACTTGTAATGTACTTGAAAGAAAAAAAAATAACACTAAAAAACTTGGTCTTGGATGGAGCCAAGGCAATTGCTTTTGTTAAAATCTTCCCACATTCTGTGTAGTCAAGGGTTGCAGACAGCTGTTCTATGGAGAAAGTAGATGTGCAAAACCCTTCAATGTACTTACTATTTGGCACCTGGGTGTTTTTAGTGCAGGGAGTTTTTAAAACAAATACACATAAGGATCCTATTCCAGAAATTTGGGCTGAGGTGAGGCCCAGATATATGAATTATTTGGAGCCTACAGCTCTAGAGGAAGGAAGACACAGTAAGTAAATATTGTTATCTAGTACCATGATGGCAAACCTTTTTATAAAAACCGCCCACTTTTGCAGTGCTGGTCAACCTCGTCCCTCCCACCCACTAGTGGGTGTTCCAGCTTTCATCATGGTGGTCATTAGCAGAGCAACCAAATGGCATCGCAATTGGCCCACCATGAAAGCTGGAATGCCCACTAGTGGGCTGTAGGGACCAGGTTGACCAGCACTGCAAAAGTGGGCAGTCTTTATAAGAAGGTTTGCCATCACAGACATAGTTATTACTCTGTCATCAAATTTAAAATCCATATAGAAAATCCAAGTAGGACATTTAATGAAAGTTACCATAGACCAAAAGTAAACAAAACAAAACAAAGAAAGAAAACAAGAGAAGTTAGAGTGTGCTTTAAGATTGTGTGTTTAATTTCTAGCAAGCTTGTTTGCCTGGGAATCTACAAATAAAAACTTTGAATTATCAATTTAGAATAATTTACAAAAAACTTATTTATCTCTTTATGTGGGAATATAATGATTTTGAAACTACGAGAAGAATGTTGTTCACAGTAATTTCTCAGTAAATACTTGCTGTGCTATAGTAGGCTTGAGAACTATTATAAAGAAAAGATGAACCAGAGGTATTGTGAGGTATAATTAAACCATGGCACCCTGGAAAGAGTCAATTTACTTTTTCTCTTTATATATTCTTTATACTTAAGCAAAATGGGTGGCGTAAGTTATGCTTTGTGAAACAGTTTGCTATTTAAAACACTTACAGTATAGGTCATACAATAAAATAAGAGATGAAGAATTGTCATTAAAATTGTATCTCATTTGAACAAATATAATGGGCTAAATATATTTGATAGAAAATAATAAATCTAAAATTAGTTACAGTACTATTATCACTTAAAACTAGTGAATCAGAAAAAAATAGTCTAATGAAATGGAAAGGTTAATACCATCTGTGCTCCTGGGGTGAACTTTTCTGCCAGTGGAAAAAATGTGAATAAAATGTAAAAGTAGGAGAGAACAAAGATGGCAGCAGAGTAGGCAGATGCACAGACTCCCAGCTCACACCACCAAACTGGATTACAAATTAATTTAGGAACAATCAGCATAAAAAACCAATTTTGGATTAGAATAGGTCTCAAAAACTAAGGAGCAAAGAAGCCACACTGAGCCTGGTAGGTAGCATTGAGGCGTGGTGTGTCTCCCCAGAAGGGCTCTCATTACAAGGAGAAGAGCAGAGAATATCACTCACAGCCACTTGCCTGGGGACCTGGGAATGAGGTGAGCTGAGAGGGCAGGCTTGTCTTCCAAAAGGAAAGTGAAGAGAGAGAGAGAGACAGATGGGGATGGGCAGAGGAATGCATGGGATGAACTGAGAAGCTGACTCATCTGGTGCAGAGGTGTCCATAGCTGGGGGAGGGGTTGAACCCTCAATAAACCACAAGCCTAAAGTGGTTCTGGGTGACCCACCTCCAGAAAGCTCTCTAGCTCCAATCAGAGCAACAAGACACAGCTGAAAACATGAAGTGGGGAGGAGGGGCAGTAACTCAGGTCTTCATGGAGATCTGAGATATACTTCCCCCTACAGAAATAGAGAAAGCACCCTGTCCACCCCCAAAGAGAAGCTGGCGCAGATTGGGCCTTCAGAGTCTCAAATTAAACCACCGCATTCCTGGATACAGCTCCAAATAAGCCCCCTGCTGAGATCAGTAAACAAGACTACCACTGAGTTAAGAAAACTGAGAAGAAAACAAACAAATCAAGACTTCAAAGAGGCTCTATTAGGTAAGGAGATCACAGATAGAAGAAGCCCATAAGTCATAGAGAATAATGGGTAGGCAGAGAAGCATAAGTCATATGCTTCAACAAGATAAATCCTCTGATAAACTCTTGGACGAATTGAAAGTAATCAAATTACTGGATGCAGAGTATAAAATAATGATTTTTTAGGATGCTTAAAGATCTCAAAGCTAGAATGAATGGACTTAATGAACACTTCAATAAAGAAATTGAAAGCATCAAAAAGGACATGGAAATCATAAAGAAGAACCAGACAGAAATGACAAACATAATATCAGAAATGAAGACTACACTGGAAGAAATTAAAAGCAGACTGGATGAAGCAGAGGATCGAATCAGTGACCTAGAGGACAAGATAAGTGAAAGCATGTAAGCGGAGCAGCAAAAAGAAAAGAGACTGAAAAAATCTGAGGAAACTCTAAGAGAGCTCTGTGACAACCTAAAGAGAAACAACATCTGCATCATAGGGGTTCCTGAAGAAGAAGAGAAAGAACAAGGGTTAGAGACCTTGTTCAATGAAATCATAGCTGAAAACTTCCCTAAATTGATAAGGAAAAAGTCACACAAGTTCAAGAAGCACAGAGAATTCCACTAAACAGAAACCCAAAAAAGTCTACACCAAGACACATTATAATTAAAATACCAAAGCTAAGAGATAGAGAAAATATTAAAATCTGCTAGAAAAAAAAGGCTATCACCTACAAAGGAGTCCCCATAAGGATGACATTTGACTTCTCAACAGAAACACTTGAGGCCAAAAGGGTAAGGCAAGACATATTCAAAGTAATGCAGAACAAGAGCCTACAACCAAGACTTTTTTATCCAGTAAGGCTATTGTTTAAAATTGAAGGAGAAATAAAAGCTACCCAGACCAAAAAAAAAACAAAAAAACAAAAACACTCAAGGAATTCATTACAACCAAACCAATGCTGCAAGAAATGTGAAGGGGCCTGTTGTAAACAGAACAAAAGGGGAAAAGAATATAGTAAAAGAGGAATATAACTTTAAATAATAAAGTAGCAATAAACAACTACATATCAATAATAACTTTAAATGTAAATGGATTAAATGCTACAATCAAAAGACATAGGGTAGCTGAATGGATAAAAAAACAGGACCCATATATATGCTGTCTACAGGAGATGCACCTCAAAACAAAAGATACACATAGACTGAAAGTAAAAGGATGGAAAAATATTTTATGCAAATGAAAGCGAAAAAAAAGCTGGGGTAGCAATACTTATATCTGAAAAAATAGACTTTAAAATAAAGACTATAGTAAGGGATAAAGAAGGTCACTACATAATGATAAAGGGAGCAATCCAACAGGAAGAGATAATCATTATAAATATATATGCAATTAATATATAAAGCACCTAAATATATAAAGCAAATTTTGATGGACATAAAGGGAGAGATCAACTGCAATACTATAATAGTAGGGGATTTCAATACCCCACTAACATCAATGGATAGATCCTCAAGAAAGAAAATTAACAAAGAAACAACAGAATTAAGAGATATACTAGATCAACTGGATTTAATAGATATCTTCAGAACCTTCCACCCTAAAGCAGCAAAATATACATTCTTTTCAAGTGCTCATGGTACTTCTCTAGGATAGACCACATATTAGGGCATAAAATGAGTCTCAACAAATTTCAGAAGATTGAAACCATATCAAGCATCTTCTCTGACCACAATGGCACGAAACTAGAAATCGACTACAATAGGAAAACTGAAAAACACTCCAACACTTAGAAACTAAACAGCATGTTATTAAACAATGACTGGGTCAACAATGAGATCAAGAAAGAAATAAAAAATTTCCTTGAAACAAATAAAAATGAGCATACAACAACTCAAAATCTGTGGGACACAGCAAAAGCAGACCTGAGAGGGAAGTTCATAGCATTTCAGGCATACCTTAAGAAGCTAAAAAAAGCTCAAAAAACAACTTAATCCTGCAACTAAAAGAACTAGAAAAAGAACAGCAAGTAAAGCCTAGAGGAAGTAGAGGGAAGGAAATAATAAAGATCAGAGCAGATATAAATGACATAGAGGCTAAGAAAACAATAGAGAAGATAAATGAAACCAAGAGCTGGTATTTGAAAAGGTAAACAAGATCGATAAATCCTTAGCCAGAATCACCAAGAAAAAAAAAGAAAGAATTCAAATAAGTAAAATTAGAAATGAGGGTGGAGAAGTAACAACAAACATAGCAGAAATACATGGGATTGTAAGAAAATACTATGAAGAAATGTATGCCAAAAAATTAGACAACCTAGGTGAAATGTACAAATTCCTTGAAAAATGTAATCTTTCAAAAATCAATCTGGAAGAATCAGAAAACTTAAATAGACTGATTACAATAAATGAGATAGAAACAGTTATCAATGAACTTCCAACAAACAAAAGCCCTGACCAGATGGCTTCACAGGCATAATTTTACCAAATATTCAAAGAAGAACTAACTCCTATCCTTCTCAAGCTATTTCAAAAAATTCAAGAGGAAGGAGGATTTCCAAGCTCCTTTTATGAGGCGAGCATAATTCTGATACCAAAACCAGGCAAAGACAACACAAAGAAAGAAAACTATAGGCCAATATCCATGATAAATTTAGATGCTAAAATTCTCAACAAAATATTAGCAAACCGGATCCAGCAATATATTAAAAAACAACAACAACATACACCATGATAAAGTGGTATTTATTCTGGAGAGGCAAGGCTCGTACAATATACACAAGTCAATCTATGTGATTCATCACATAAACAAAAGGAAGGACAAAAACCACATGATAATATCAATAGATGCAGAAAAAGCATTTGATAAAATCTAACACCCATTTATGATCAAAACTCTCAGCAAAGTGGAAATACAGGAAATATACCTCAACATGATAAAGGCCATCTATGACAAACCCACAGCCAACATCATACTCAATGGGCAAAAGTTAAAAGCAATCCCCTTAAGATCAGGAACAAGGCAGGGGTGCCCCTTTCACCACTCTTATTCAACATAGTTCTGGAAGTTCTAGCTACAGCAATCAGACAACAAGAAGAAATAAAAGACATCCAAGTCGGAAAAGAAGAAGTAAAACTATCATTATTTGTTGATGATATGATACTGTACATAGAAAACCCTAAAGTTGCAGTCAAAAAACTACTGGACCTGATAAATGAATTCAACAAGGTAGTAGGATATAAAATTAATACTCAGAAATCAGAGGCATTTTTATACATTAACAATGAACTGTCAGAAAGAGAAATTAAGAAAACAATCCCCTTCACCTTTGCAACCAAAAAAATAAAGTACCTAGGAGTAAATTAAACCAAGGAGGTTAAAGACTGTACTCAGAAAATTATAAAACATTGATAAAAGAAATCAAGAAAGATACAAACAAGGAAGCATATACCATGTTCATAGCTAGGAAGAATAAACATCATTAAAATGTCCATATTATCCAAAGTAATTTATAAATTCAATGCAATACCAATTAAAATACCAAGGACATACTTCAAAGATATAGAACAAATATTCCCAAAATACATATGGAAACAAAAAAGAACACAAATAGCCTCAGCAATTTTGAAAAAGAAGAATAAAGTGGGTGGTATCACACGTCTGGACATCAAGTTATACTACAGGGCTATTGCACTCAAAACTGCTTGGTACTGGCATAAGAACAGGCATATAGATCAATGAAACAGAACAGAGAACCCAGAAATAAACCCGCACCTTTATGAGCAATTGATATTTGACAAGGGTGGTGATAGCATACAATGGAATAAAGACAGTCTCTTTAACAAATGGTGTTGGGAAAATTGGTCAGCTACCTGCAAAAAAATGAAACTAGACCACCAACTTGTGAGTTATCACAAAAATAAACTCAAAGTGGATAAAAAACATAAATGTAAGTCATGAAACCATAAGCATCCTAGAGGAAAACATAGGCAATAAGCTCTCCAACATCACTCACAGCAATATATTTGCTGATTTATCTCCACAGGCAAGTGAAATAAAGGAAAGAATAAATAAATGGGACTATATCAAACTAAAAAGCTTTTGCACAGCTAAAGACAAAAGGAACAAAATAAAAAGGCAAACCCCACAATGGGAGAACATATTCGATAATACGTCTGATAAGGGGTTAATAACCAAAATTTATAAAGAACTTGTAAAACTCAACACCAGGAAGATAAACAGTCCAATTAAAAAATGGGCAAAAGAAATGAATAGATCTTCTCCAAAGAGGACATACAGATGGCCAATAGATGAAAAACTGCTCAACATCACTAATCATTAGAGAAATGCAAATTAAAACCACAATGAGATATCACCTCACACCAGTTAGAATGGTGCTTATCAACAAACAACATAGAATAAATGCTGGCGAGGATGTGGAGAAAAGGGAACCCTCCTGCACTGCTGGTGGGAATGCAGACTGGTCAGCCACTGTGGAAAACAGTAAGGAGATTCCTCAAAAAATTAAAAATCAAACTCCCTTTTGACCCTGCTATCCCACATTTAGGAATATTCCCCAAACATACTATAGAGCAGTTTGAAAAGGAGAAATGCATCCCCATGTTTATGGCAGCATTGTTTACAATAGCCAAGACCTGGAAACAGCCCAAGTGTCCGGCAGTGGACGATTGGATTAAAAAGCAGTGGTACATATACACAATGGAATACTATGGGGCCATGAAAAAGAAGGAAATATTATTTTTTGTGACAACATGGATGGACCTGGAAACTATTATGTTAAGTGAAATAAGCCAGGCAGAGAAAGAAAAATATCGTATGACCTCACTCATATGAGGAATCCAACGAACAATATAAACTAAGGAGCGAAATAGAGACAGAGGTGGGATCAAAGGATCCAGAAAGAAAGAGACAGAGGGAAAGGGGGATGACAGGGTGATAGGATGGGACGAGAGCAGAAAAGCAAATCCTGGAGGGAAGGGGAGAGGGCGTTACGGGGAAGGAGACAGGGGGGATATACTAGGGAAAATGGGAGACATTAGAATCTATGTAAACACAATAAATTAATAAAAATAAAATCAATTAATAAAAATGTAAAAGTATCTGGAGAGGATCCATACATGTAAACTAAGATGGATTATATGTATTCTGTATGTGTTTTAAATTTTTATTAGTTGATTATATATATATATAGTAAATTATAGAAATGTAAAAAAAATGCAGAAAGATAATATGCACTGACTAATCATATTAATGATAAGAACTATTAAACTTGATATATTTATTTCTTTTTGCTAAGAATTTCTCTAACTGTACTTATTTAATATATGGTCTTTGTAACATGACATTTTTATATGAAAAAAGGCTTGTATATTTTTCATGTGTTTGTAAACTCTCATAAGTATCAATACTTCTTAATGTTAAATGTCTCTAAATTTTTAAAGCTCTTTTGTAAATAATTACTCTCATTATCAGAATAATGCATTATGCCCTGGCCGGTTGGCTCAGTGGTAGAGCGTCGGCATGGCGTGCGGAAGTCCAGGGTTCGATTCCCGGCCAGGGCACACAGGAGAAGCGCCCATCTGCTTCTCCACCCCTCCCCCTCTCCTTCCTCTCTGTCTCTCTCTTCCCCTCCCGCAGCGAGGCTCCATTGGAGCAAAGATGGCCCAGGCACTGGGGATGGCTCCTGGGCCTCTGCCCCAGGTGCTAGAGTGGCTCTGGTTGCAACAGAGCGACGCCATGGAGGGGCAGAGCATCGCCCCCTGGTGGGCAGAGCGTCGCTCCCTGGTGGGCGTGCCGGGTGGATCCCGGTCGGGCGCATGCGGGAGTCTGTCTGACTGTCTCTCCCCGTTTCCAGCTTCAGAAAAATACAAAAAAAAAGGAAAAGAAAAAAAAAAGAATAATGCATTATGTAAAGTTATCTGGTTTCAAATCTATTCCAACTGTATTTAATTATATCCTTTATAGATATGGTACAGGGTTAGTTCATTTCCTCTCATGACATTTACTAGATTTCACATACTAGCTGACAACCCTTAATTCCTTTACATATACCAAATGCCCGGCTCTGTTTTTCCCCCTGATTCTGGATTAAATTATCCTCATGTTCTTTTATAAGCTTGGTCTCTAATAATTTAGTATTGCTACAATTTACCTGTCAGAATTGTCTCCAATTTCTTTACATCCTTATTAAAGGGTAGATAATAAAACTATTTATGAGCCTCTAAGTAAGATTCTATCAATGATGAGCTGACAGAGTGAGACTGATTTGTTCTTACTGTCCAGTCATCTCCTGGTGATAGATTCCTACACCAGGATGACTTTCAAATCATGGTGCTATAGTTTAGATTTATTTTAACATGAAGTATAAAATGTTGCCCGAATATCTTTTTGTAATAGCTTTATTGAGATACAATTAACAAACATGTTCAATTCAGTGGTTTTTAGAATACACATAATGTTGCACAACCATCACTACAATCAATTTTGTATTGTTTTGCATCACCTTAAAAGAAAACCCTGTACCCTCATTCTCACTTAGCTGCTAACACTAGACATTGTTGAACTTCACTGTTGAACTTACTTTATAAAATTGCCTCTTCCAGATATATCATATAAATGGAATGATACAATATGTAATCTGTTGTGATTGGCTTCTTTCACACAGCATAATGGTTTCAAGGTTCTTAGATGCTGTATGGTAGTTATCAGTATTTCAGTCTTTTCATGATTGAATAGTATCCCATTGTATGGATACATCATGTTTGTGTATTTATTAGCTGATGGGCACTGGGTAGACGTTTACCTTGTTTCTACTTTTTGGCTATTATGAATAATTATTTATTAACATTCTTGAGCAAGTTTTATTTCTAAGAGTGGAATTGTTGGGTCATAGAGCAACTCTATGTTTAACATGTGAGAAACGGCCAAATGGTTCTTCAAAGTGGCTGTACCAGTTTACATTCTTCCCAGCAGTGTAGGAGGACTTCAATTTCCCCCTACCCTCTTCAACACTTATATTTCTTTTTGTTTATAGCCATCCTATTGTATGTGAAATGGTATCTCACTGTGGTTTGATTTGCTTTTGCCTAAGAGCTAATGATGCTGAGTGTCTTTTCATGTCATTGTTAGACATTTGTATATCTTCTTTGGAGAAATGTCTATTCAGATTATTTGGCCATTTTAAAATTATTATTTTCTTTGTATTATTGAGTTGTAGAAGTTCTTACATATTCTGAATACAAGTTCCTTATCATGTAAGATTTTTCACTTGCTTGATGCTGTCCTTTGAAGCACACAAGTCTTTTTTAATTTTGATGAAGTTGGAATTATCTATTTATCCTCTTTTGTTGGATGCACTTTTAGCCATATCTTAAAAAAAAATTCCTAACCCAAGATCATGAAGATTTTCTCCTATACTTTTTTACCTCTATATTTTAGCTCTTACACTTAAGTCTATGATCCACTTTGAGTTCATTTTTGTATATGGTATGAGGTCAAGGTCTACCTTCATTCTTTTGTATGTGGCTAACTAGTTGCCTAGCACCATTTATTGAAAAAACTGTTTCTTGTCCATGAAATTGTCTTGATATCCTTGTTAAAAACCAAATGACTATAAATGTAAGGATTTCTAGACTTTCAATTCTATTTCATTGATTTAAATATGTACCTCTTGCAAATACCTCACTGTCTTGAATCCTGCAATTTTGAAATCAGGAAGTGTAAATTATCCAACTGTGTTCTTTTTTGAGATTGTTTTGGCTGTTCTTTGTCCCTTGCATGTGAATTTTAAGAACAGATTATCAATTTCTGCAAAAGAGGCAGCTGTGATTTTGATAGTTATTGTGTTTAAGCTACAGGTCAATTTGGACAATATTGTCATCTTAACACTAACCACTGAACAATGAAATGTCTTTATTTAGATCTTTCTTTTAACAATGTTTTTTTATTTTTCAGAGTAAAATATTTGCATTCTTTTTGTTAAACTTATTTTTAAGTATTTCATTCTTTTTGATTCTCTTGTAAATGGAATTGTTTTCTATTTGGTGCTATTATATAAAAATACAACTGATTTAACAAATAGGAGGTTTTGGTGTCAGTGAATTAGAAACTAAATAGATCAAATAATGACATATACATCTCACAAATATTATAATTAATAAAAATGCTCATGTAACCAGAGAGATTTTTGCTAGTGTGTTTTATATAAATTATGACAAAATAACTGATTTGAAAGTTTTAAATTAACCTTTTGTGATAATGCAAACTAAAAAGTATTTTCAAGTATCTCTGTATAAATACAGATTGTTAAACATTAACCAGAATATCCTGGTCTTCTCTTGAGATAGGCTTTCTACTTAGGCAAAAAGAGTTGATTATGTGGACCTGTTCTAACTGTCACAGTTAAAGCTGAGTACTGATTCAAACAAGGATGAAAGGTGACTCAACTGAGATAAGGCTCCTTTATAAGAACACAATTTGATGTTTACAAATAAACACAAATCCACAACAATGGCAGCTAGAGAAATTATACAAAGAACACTGAGGAAATTTTCCTAGGAAAAAAACACAAATTGACATCTATAAATAATATAGAATGAAGGCAGCAAAAAAAACAGAGTAGCTTTTTTTTTTTCAGAGTACTTTTAATAAGATCTTCATGTACATGGGATCACACTGCAGGTAAAGATTATAAAATACACAGCTCTCCACCTGCACCTATTTTAAATAAGCAGCATATTTTTAACACACTTTAGGAACTTTCTACCTGCCATGGCTGGTAAGTCAGCCCGTTATCATATATAGTTTTGTTACAGGGTTACCTCATGTTTATGTTTTCCTTGTTTCATTTTATTTTATCATTATACTCTTCATTTTTCCTATCCTTCTCAATCTCTACTGTTGACCACAGAGTAAGTACTCAATCTAACAAAACATTTAGTAGCTTTTTGTATGTACTTTTCTAGATAGGTTCTGTGAGGGAAAGCAAATTTCTCCCGGCTATGCAATTTATTGGTTAAATGCCTGAACTATTCTTGGCTAAGGGAAAATTATTTAGTATTAGTTGCCTTTCTTCCCCTTTTGTTCTTAAACTGGCTCTCTGTAATATCTCTCTTTTATGTTGGAAAGATCATGTAGCTTTGCAATTCCTGTACCTTCTTGACAGGAAGGTTTCAGAAACTTTGACAATAAAGTCTGAAAAACCTATGAGCAAATGGTGCTGAATACTTTTCTTAAACCAGTTTCATTGTTTTAGTCAAAATAGGATTAAGTGATTATTTTAAATTCTTTTTCCTAAAATTAGCAACTTCAAGTATAACAGCTGAAAGTAGAGTATTTTTTCTATTAATAAAAATGAATTTTGACCAAAAAATTAAAAAAAAAAAAGATACCAAATCCAAATTATAGTTAGTATTCAATTATTCAAAGTTCAAAATCTCTATCAACTGTATTTCTAGGGCTCTTAATTTTTTATAGCATAAATTCATTAAGAGGTCCTATCATCTAATGCTTCCACTATAAAATTCTCGTGACATCTGCTTGTTGTTTGGGAAGCATTTCTCTCTATATAGTACTATTGTGGAATAGTCATATATATTGTCTAGTGGCATGCTGGGGTTGACTTTTTAGAAGTTTTTATTACTTGACTAATTTGAGAGAGAGAGGCAGAGAGGGAGACATTGATTTGTTGTTCCACTAATTTATGCATTCATTGGTTGATTCTTGTACATGTCCTGGCTGGGGATTGAACCCACAACATTGGCCTGCCTGGATTGATACTCTAACCAACTGAACTACCTTGCCAAGGTCTTAGTGGCTTTTGAAAGCCAATTATTAGCATTTCTTTCCATTCTGCCTTCATTAATGTCACATTGGTAGCTTGAAATTAGTCACACTGAGAACATTTACACCTCAGAAATAGGTAAATACTACAATCAGTTCTCATTTTTTAAAGAGGTGATTGTTAAACATTAACCAGAACCTAACTGTTACATGAAAGATATTTGCTTCTGTTGACTTCTTGTATTGCACTATAATAAATGCCTTCTTGATTATACCCAATTCTGGCTTTAGTGGGTGATACTTTTAAGACAATACATAAACTTTGTAAATCATAAAACCAAGCACAAATTGAAGAGTCAAGACATAACTCTTGGCTTCAAGTTGTTAATTCTAACCAACTGTTTGTGAAAATCTCTTAAACAAAATTGAACTGAATTGAATTGGACAGTAATGTCACTTGCTCTGGATATCCGGGCCTTGTGATAAATATCCTTTCCTTTTACTCTGTTTTTAAAGAAACCAGTAGAGATGTGCATTTAAAGAAATATCTTTAAATAAAGCACTTCAAATTTTTATCAATAAAAATGACATGTAAAATACTCTTAATACTAATAGGGTTGTAAACAAAGAAACTATTTACTTTCAACTATACTTTCAACTTTACCTGCAAAAGTAGCTATACTTTCAACTTTACTTGAAAAAGAAAAATTTGGTTTTGTTAAAGAAGTAACTTAAGCTAATAAAAATTTCAACTAGAAGTTACCTAGCCGTAAGGTATCTTTTATTTAAGAGAGAAATGTTCTTCTGCATTTTTAAAGGAAATTATTTTACTGCACTACACACACATACACACACACACACACACACACACTCACACAAAGTATACACTAAGAATTATAAGAAATACTAAAATGGAGGGGGGAGGGAATCACTGGAATAAATTCCTTTCTCTTTTTGCATGATCTTGAGTCTCATCTTGTTTGGGGCTAAGATTTTTAAATTAAAAAATAAATCATTGGATTAGACCAGTGCCTCTAATTGGGAAGGACACATGCCCATGGTGTGTGGAATATGGTTTGGGGAGAGGCTGTAGATTATAATCACATGAGAAGCTTTATCTTCAATTTGAGATTCTGACTAATCTCTCCCCATCCTGATGTTAAGCATCTGTAATTCAGTGAGTCACTTTTACTTCTAAAAGGTTTATTTTTTCAGGTGGAATGGGAGTGATGAACAGACAGAGTTTTTGGATTAGATGACCTCTTATATTTGTTCTAGCTCTAACACTCTATGACAAAAACGCTTTTAGAAGAAAATTAATTTTTATTCATAAACTGAAATTCCCATGGCAGTCTTTGCAAATCAATTCAGAAAGCAAGCAGCCATGCTATTTCTGAAAATAAATTACTATGCAAGTAAAATCAGATAGCAGAAAGAAATATAATTATTTATTTAGAAATGTACTTGAAATTTAGATTTATTTCTTATTGATACATAACAATTCCATCAATAAATTTCAAAGCTATGTATTTTCTGCAAATGCACACTTAACTTCCCATTTACATTTTAAAAGCATCATTAAAACATGGGTTTGGATATTAGAAACATTTTGTCACTGAGAAACTGCATTAGCTTATTTCCTTGCTGCTGAGTTCTCAGTGTTGCCATGACTAAGTATTAAGGGAGTCTAGGTTGCTATATTACTTCTTCTTAGCTATGTACAAAATAAAATATAATCTGCAAACATACAATGAATAATGAAAAAGGCTAACTTTCAAAGTGTTCTTAGTAATTGTTTTTTATTTCTAGCATAGTTTACTGCATATATACATATTGTGTGCACACACACTCACACAACAGACTACACATACAGACACAAGAGTGTAGCAATAAAACTGTAACACTTGGTTTTCCAGGGCTAAAAAAAGCTGACCTGTATAATCAGCCAATTTCCATGTCTTAAACCCTGCATGGTGGATTGCAAAATACCAACATGAAGTCAATAAGCTAGTAGTTCAGAGAGAGGAGCACAGCTGGCTCCCTGCAGCTGGCAGAGTCAGCTCCAGTGCATGGCTGTCCTATGCCTCCACATCATGCATAAAAATATATCACACATAAATAGCTCATAATAAATATTATATAGGTATGATTTCTCAATTAATATATATATATCTTTAAATCATGAAGTGAAAGTGAATCCACAATCATTCTTACTATAAATCGGTTAAACCAGAAAACTATAATTTAGGGCATGTGTACAAGGTAAATAACTTATGATTATTATAGATAGCTGAAATAGTTATAAAACGATTTAGACCTCTTACATGCAGGTTGAGCCTAAGTGACATAATTTAGAACTAATCATTAACACATTATAAACAGGCCTGTAAAAAAAATTCAAGAATATACATTGCCCACAATGAATAAATCAAATAACTACCTGAAAGCAGCAAACCTTTATCTGAAGGATGAGCAAATGTCAATAGCAACAGTTCAGCTACTCAGTTATTGGCTCATTTATCCTCATGGTGATTAATAGATAAATAAATATTTACTGGCCCAAGAACATACTGAATTGCAAAGTGTATTAAAACTATGGTGCACTCTTGAATTCTGTCTTTGGAATAACACCAAGCAACATGTGGAAGGAGGAACTGAACAGCAATTTTCAAATTAATAAATATTTATCAAGGTACTATTATGTGCAAGGCACAGCACTTGGGCACATGGTACACAAAGATGAATATATATCTTCTTTCTTCTCAATGAATTTATAATTACTAAGGGTAATATGACAATATTAAAATACAGGAACTAATAATAACAATAGAAAGGAAATATTCTATTCTTTGAAAAGTCTTTTTGGATAGATATGAAAAATATTTGGGGACAAGGTGGTATTTGATAAGACACCACTTTAGAGTAGGAGCATTCTTAATGTTGGAGAACCTAGTAAAATAGGAATATAAGATCCTAGAATGGGTGCAGTGTGAAAAAATCTAGGGTATATCACAGAGGACCATCAATGACAGCAAGCAGTTACTAGGCTTCATTTGTAAGTGACGCAAAGCCAATAGAGATCACTCATCAATGAAATTCTTGTTCAAGTCTATATTTTTTCCCCACAGGTAACATAAATTGTAATTTCTTATATTTTGATTGACCTGTAATTGTCATTCTGCCATTTCCCTCCTTAATGAGTTAAGTGAAACTTCTACATATAGTCACCTTCTTTTTGTATAAGAACTATGGTTTTAATGATTAGAAAAGTATGCCTTGAGTATACTTTGTTCCTTTATCAAATTTTAAAGCTTTCTTCATATGGCAGATCACTCACCCCATCCTTTTAAGATTAATTGATTCACTTGTACAATCGTCAGTCTCATTCTGCCTTTCCTGAGCTCTACGGTTTACATAGAAGGAATCATGGAAACATGAAGAAGTTTGTAGAAGTGTTTTGAAAGTATTAAAAAGAGAATTGTGATTTGTACATCATCACAGATTAGCTGTTGTGGAGACCTGCTTAGGGCTGAGAGGAAATAGAAGACAAAACAAGCAGAAGATGGGGTGTCCTGGAGTGGATGGCCTGACTCTAAGCACTTTGGAAAAAAGAAATTCCATTAAAGATGAATAGAAGAGACACTGCTAAAATGTGCCCAGCCCCAGCTTGAGATGCTAGGGCACCCTTGACTGACCCATGGCATTTTGGCTTCTTAATGATTATAGGAAAATATGTTCTGGCCATTATGGGAATCCTTAAGACAAGGAAATTTTCTGTACTGGCAGGTGGCATCTTCAGGGTACTGGATTCAGTCTTTGGGTTCCTTAATTAGTAGCAGACAGAACATTCAAGTAAGTTAAAAGCAAATTCTGCAGACTTGTATCAATCTGATAAAAGAAGAATGAATAGGGTGGGCAGACAATCCCAATGATTTCCTTAACCCTCTTTGGGGAAAGGAAAGATCTGGAATAAAATTGGACATTTCCCCAAGTCTAGAGGTGAGAAAAATACACCATAACTGTAATGTATCTGTTTAGGCAACATAGTGGTTATGGGTGCAAACTACTTATTCAGAGTAGTATAAAAAATTTATTCATCCATATTTTTTCCTAAAACATTTAAAAATTCATGGGAAAAATTATTTATCAAAGATAGAACACCAAATTTATTTTTCTTTAAACTGATCATTTGTCATCTACATTCTTCCCAGCCTGAGCTGAGTATGAGCCTCTACATTTCCTAGAACTCTTTTCTGTATACTCTTCATGTTTATAACATAGTTCTTTATATATATATATAAATTAGCATTGACAAGTACAAGTAAGTTATCTCAAGTAATCCTAAAGCACATTACATGGCAAAATATGTATATGTACAAATGTGTGTTAGATTCTGTACATCATAAACTGAAGGACTTTCCATGCTAACTTCAGTTGGAGTCCATCTTGGGTGATGTTTCAACTCCCATTATGCCAACCCTGGGCGGAGTTTAAACACTGGAGTGAATGCTGAAAGAGGATTTTGCTGGAGGGTTTCCTACCTCTCTATTGACTTGGTGATGGGGAGGGCATTATGGCTCTGCATTTGGATAAGGAGCAGTTACCTTTCCAGCAGCCCATGTTAAGACTTCTTCAAGATTCATTAGGACTTTAAATCCCATGATCTGAATAGTCAGAATGAATGCCACAGTGAATTTCACACTCTTATTTTTTATCCATTTTTCAACTCTTCATCTTTTTTCCAGATTCAACTCTTGATTTTGTAAAACCAAACTTTCCTAAAACCTAACATTAAAGATGATTACTTTAATTCCCAAACTGGCATCCATTTTTGGCTTTTCATTACTAAAGTTAAACTTATATGTTTTCATTTTGTTTTACTTTGACACTTCTAGCTAAAACAAAAAACAAAAAAAGAACCGTGGGGGAGTGAAACAAATTGTTAGCAGTAAACTGTCATGGGATATTTACTCGTAAAAGCTATAAGCAGTGTTATTGGCCACAAAGCTCTTGTTCAAGGCCAAGAAAAATACGTAAGTACTGGTTTATTGGTTATTCACTGGGAGTGGGTACCTGAAGGAGAGGGCTGTCCTTTTACGACACCATTTTTAGTCTTTTCTTCCGAATTCATTACTTCCTTGTAGATAAGTTCTGTAAGAAATAATGATCAGTGTTATAAAAAATAAATTTCTCTTTAATCCACAGAGAAAATTCCTTAGTTATGACAAATAATTACATTTTGGTGGGACTGAGTAAATTACAAAGCAATTGGGAGTCCTTTACTCCTCTAAATTCTATATGTACTTACAATAGAGCTGAGCCTGGCAAAAGCAGATGCTCAATAAAGCATTTGGCCAAATAAACGTAGGAGTATTACATATTTTACTTGTTTTCTGAATTCTTTGGGGGATTTCTAATGCATTCTAACTTATAGGTTAAGGATTTTAATGGCTCAGTCTTGAATATCCATTTTTCTTTTGTACTCTCTTCCTAAGGGATGCCATGCTGCTCTTGAAAATGAATCACTGTATTTATACATAACTTCTATTCTCATGGTTTCAAACTCTTACATCCCATTAATTTTTCAATTCTTGCTTCATCTTTTTTTCCAGACTCAACTCTTGGATTTGTAATACCAAGCTTGCCTAAAACCCAACATTAAAAAAAATATTACATTTACTTCCAAACTGGTATCTATTTTTGGCTTTTTATTACTAGAGTTAAACTTGTATATTTTCATCTTGTTTTACTTTGCTCCTTCTAGCTAAAAATCATTCAGCACTGCTCACACTTGCCTTAAAATGACTTACAATTTCTATAGCCATCATCTCTTACAGGTATTTTGTTCTCACATTTTAGTCCATGTCCATCTTCCTCAAGTGATATCCTGTAGCTTATCCACTTACCACAAACACCTGAGGGTGCCTCCTGGTCCTCATTTAAATCAATTTGAGTCTATTCCGTTTATCATTTAATGTCTTTTCTTTTTTTACCTGGTTCACTGTTTATATTTGCTCATTTTTTTATATTTACCAACATGACCCCTTGTCCAGTGAAATCTCCTTATTATCTTTTTAACACTTTTTGATCATTTCTACCTTTTGTTTTCCTCTATGTCCTCATCCTAGTATTTTCCTCTGTTCCCTTTTCTATTCCCAACTTACAATTATTAATTTATTCGATGTAGCATAAACATTTCTTCCATCCAGGTCTTTCCTTTACGTTCCTCCTCATTTTGACCTAATCATTTGAGCTGCATTTGGTTTTCTCATATTTATTCTACTCTATAATTATTTATTTTAGTTTAAGTATTCTTTTAGTTTCTGCTTTGCTTCTCCCTGAGTATAATGTCGATCATGCAAACTGTGTCTGAAAGAGTTTTGCTGGGATAAAGTGAATTAATGTATTCATTCATTCTTACTAAAATAATAAATAGCTAACTTAGATACACAAATTTTCTATCTAAATTCTAAAGTGCTATATATCAAGTAAATAAATTCAAATATTAGCTTTTATTTTCCAATGTCTAAAATTATCTGTCATTATTTTACCCATTTTACATGATAATTTTATGTACAAACATAAAATGTTTTATTGTAAAATTTTAAATTGCAGTTTGCTATTTACCATGACAAATACTTTGAAAATAGCATTTAAATTTTTTTCAAATGTCAGTAATTAATTCCTTTTATTCTTGAGTAAAAGCAAAAGTACTATTAGTATGAAAAGACATTACATTGTAGGGGCTTTGAAAATGGTCTAAGTGGATAGCAATTAGAAACTCATCTCTTACTAAATTGTTTTAAAAGGAAAAGCCTTGAGAATACTTTCTGAATTTCAATAAGTAAAACGAATGCTTTATTGGAATAGTAGAGTCACCTTTCCATTCTTCAATGGTGTGTTCTCTTTCATCCAACTGTTTGTCATATATTTGAGGTGGAGGCTGCAGAATAAAAATAAACAATAAACCCCGTTATGATGTACCCATGACTACAGTATTAGAACACATGACAGTACTTTGCCACCCATTGATTTTGGTGGTGATCAGGTTCTCATATAAAATAAGCAGTAATTATATGGGTGCAGAGATTAAAATTTTCCCACAAATTTATGAAGAATTTATTGATATGCCAATATGTACTGCTGACTAAATAAGGCAGCAAAATTCAGATTGTGTATACTCATGTCCCTAAACGTTCTGATTCAGAACACCAGTTCAAAAAATTATATAATAGCTAATCTTTAAATAACAAGCAGGGCGTTTGACTACAAGAAGTCAGGAGCTGCCATGTTATCCATTCACTTGACCTGTAACAGAACCATACTAAAACTGTCCCAGACTAATAATATTTTTTCTATTTTATGATCCTCCTGAAAAAGCATCATTAATACCTCTCAGTAGACTATAGTACTAGTCTCCAATATAAAATAATATTTAAATCAAATCAATCTTTAATTTCTCATGAAGCATAACAAAACACCTTTATGTATAACTGAGTGTCTTATATTTAAATGATTTCAGATATCTCCCTCCCCAGGCAGAAGAAGCTACCAGTTGTCTATAGAGGTGGGTCACCTGGAACCTTGGCTAGCCTTTTTGGGAGAATTGATGTGACAGGGCCTTCTCTCTGACTTAGGGATTCGGCATTCTTCCTCCTATGAGAAGTTCAAAGTTGGGAAAGGAGAGATTTTCATAAACCTAGGAACCTTCCAGAAAGGAGGATCTCAGATAGATCCCTGATCTCTTCTTTTGATGGTCAGACCTGGGGAGATCTATCATAGTGACCTAGCATAGTTCCAGCTCAGGCCAAGTGACATGGAAAGAAAAAAAAATCTCTATGAGATAAAAAAAATGGGCTGAGGAGCTGCACCAGCTGACAATAGACTGTCAGATGCCATGAGACAGGGGACTCTAAAATTCATCCCGTCTAACACTCCTAAAGCAATAGTTTCTGTAAGAAACTAAGAGTTGCTCAATAAAGTAACTCAAGCTGATTAAGACACACATCCCTCCAAAACAGCTGTTGTAGAAAGGCTTTGCACAGGATTTTCAGAGATAGCTTCTGGCTTCTGTGGGAGGCTCTGTGGACCATGAGCAAACACCATTCAAAATCTCTGCTAACCTGAATCGTGACAGACACATCCTAGTCACGGCGTGCCTCACACATGACAGAAGCAGCTGGATATGAAAATAAAAGACTTTGACCAGTTGTTTGGGGCAACTGAGAATTAATTACTAATAAGATCAGACATTTCTTTAACAACAGTGAGCATTAACCCAGCTACTGTGATTCAGATATGGTCAGCTGAGTAGCCTCTACTGAAAGGGCTAACAAGCTGAGGCCCTCCCCTATTCCACGACATTGCTAAGAACACAGAAATGCTGACGGTATAAAGCTAAAAGGACTAAGATAATCAGGCACCGTCCTGGGCATCCAACTAAGGCCAGACCTTCCACCTCTAATTATAAACGACTCTCAAATTATAGGAATGTTATGATTTAATCAGTAAAACAAAGTTATTTTTGAAAACTCTCTGAAACTGTCATCTAAGTATGCTAACACAAAGCCAAACTCAGGATATGTAGAGACGCTGTGCTGTTCCCTGGCCGGATAGCTCACTTGGTTGGAGCATCCTCCCAGAGCACAGAGGTTGCTGGTAGGATTTCCCGGGCAGGGTACACAGAGGAACAGATGATGTTCCTGTGTCTCTCTCCCTTTTCCTTGCCTATCTAAAAAAAAGGAAGAAAGAAAGAAAGAAAGAAAGAAAGAGAGAGAGAGAGAGAGAAGGAGGGAGGAAGAGGAAAGAAGAAAGAAAGAAAGAAAGAAAGAAAGAAAGAAAGAAAGAAAGAAAGAAAGAAAGAAAGAAAGAAAGAAAGAAAGAAAGAGGGAAGAAAGAGAGATGGAGGGAGGGAGGGAAGGAGGAAGGGAGGGAGGGAGGATAGGAAGGAAGGGAGGGAGGGAGGAAGGGAGGGAAGGAAGGGAGGGAGGGAGGAAGGGAGGGAAAGAAGGGAGGGATGGAGGGAGGGAAGGAAGGAAGGAAGGGAGGGAGGAAGGGAGGGAAGGAAGGGAGGGAGGGAGGGAGGAAGGGAGGGAAGGAAGGGAGGGATGGAGGGAGGGAAGGAAGGAAGGGAGGGAGGGAAGGAAGGGAAGGAAGAAAGGGAGGGAGGGAGGCAGGGAGGGAAGGAAGGGAGGGATGGAGGGAAGGAAGGGAAGGAAGGAAGGGAGGGAGGGAGGAAGGGAAGGAAGAAAGGGAGGGAGGGAGGGAGGGAGGGAGGGAGGAAGGAAGGAAGGAAGGGAAGGGAGGCAGGGAGGGAGGGAAGGAAGGAAGGAAGGAAGGAAGGAAGGAAGGAAGGAAGGAAGGAAGGAAGGAAGGAAGGGAGGGAGGGAGGGAGGGAAGGAGGGAGACACAGTGCCAAGTGGCAGGTTTCCTGCTTTACCTCTTCCTGAGCATACGTAAAGCTGTGGCAAGGTTGTCACCTACGTGAGCCTAATGCAGGCCCCCTGCTGGATACAACATGCACATGCTCTCAGACGTCCCCAGGGTTCTGTGCATCATCGGCACCACTTTCTTCTTGTAACAGTGAGACCAGCTCAAGATCCTGTGAGGCTGGCTTTTTCATGCAGTAAATTTTTCCATTCAAGTTTCAAAACTGAACATGGCTCAAGTACAGTTCCTGCCAAAGTTCATGAATGCCATTTTCTTTTTGCAACAAAACTATTTTGAGAGAAGTTTTCTTTGGAGCTTCAGCATCCAGCTGTTGCTGATGTATAAAGTCCAAAGTACAGAAACCCTAACCACAAACAAACCACAGAGAAAGAAAGTAATGTACTGAGTCCAAGTTTTTCCCTTTCAATAAATCAAAAGGGCTGTTTTAAAAACTCTAGCATTATAGGGATGACTAGAAGGGCTCCATAGTCAAGGTTTTTGGTTTTGGTTTGTCTTTTCTTTTCTTTTTTATAAGGTGATGCAATTACTTGCAGTGGAAGGGAATATTCACATAAAGATGTCATCTACAAAACAATATAAAAGAGTAATTGACTAGTACACCAAAGAGTAATGTCATATTCAAACACATATATACATGTGCTAAGACAACAATTGTTACTATGCCATGGCTCATTACCCTCCCTGCATCCATCTGCAAAGAAAAGCTAGTGTTCGACTCTCACTTGTTCCTTTCCCCGCCTTATTAAACAGAAATGTTGTTGGCTAGAGATGCACAGATTTGAGACTATGAGCAAGAGGTGTTTGTTGAAATCATGATCGTGGATGAGGTCATTTATGGAGGGAATGCAGGTAAAAGAGCAAAGGGCCAAAATGGACCTTGCCAGATATCAAAAGCTAAAAGGTTACCAGAGGAATATAAGTCCAAGAAGAAGAAGGAGGAGGAGGAGATGAAGGAGGAAGAGGACGAAAAGAGGAAAGGATCATTTAGAGAGATGTACATGGACAATGAAGATAATACAATGTTATGGAAGTCAAGTTGATAACCGTGTTTCAGAAAGAGAAAGTAATTGGTAGTTTCTTGAAAGTGGAACAAATTTTGTCTTTCAAAGTGCCATAAGCCATGCCTTTAAACCCTGTGAAGTTTTCCAAAACACAATACTGCTACCATACCTAGAAAGATTCACATAGATCCCTAGTGGAGTACATTAATATGAGGTAGCACTTAAAAAATTGAAACAATATAGAAGAAATGTCCTCATCACCAATATGGATATTTTGTACAATAAAACAGAAGGGAACTGCTGAACAGATCATGACACTGAAAAGGGGGGAAAAAGGCAGTTATAATGCTCTCACATCTGCTCTCCCAACAGCCTTTGAGAGCTTGATAAATGGATAATGCTGTTCTCTCTCTAATTAAGAGAAGTCACTTTTTTTTTTAAAAGGTTCTATAAGCTAGGCTCTTCATATATGCCCTAATAACCCTCAGATCAGGAAAGTAAGACCCAAAGAAATTCTTCTTATAATATCTTCAAGTCACATGATGAAATTAATTATGAAACTTTAATTAAAACTCAAGTTAATGAATAATCAAAGAAAATGGTACTTGGGATGAATCTAAAATAAGGGATAATGAAACTATATTTAAAATAAATATCTTTATAAAAGAAGAATTGAATATAAAAAAGAGGGTGACTATGTCTCAATGTGCCCCACATAGCTCCAGTTTGTTATTGTTGTCATTATAGTTTTAACAGCCCTCCACCCCTTCACCCTCATAAATGTTGAGAGGGTAATCATGTGAGTACCTTATATTGCAATGTTCTGATATGGCATATTAGAGATCTCTGGAATATGGCAATTAGAGGATAAAGAAAACACCTGAATTACAACTCTTTCCTACAACTAGGGTATCAACAATTACAGCTGTACCCTTTGTTCAGTTTACAAATATGAATATAAAACTCAGAAAGCATTAGTGATTTGTCAATGGTCATAGAGTTAGTTAGCGGCAGAGTTAGGAACAAAATGTCTGATCTCTTATGAAGAAAGATAGAATAACTAAGTTTTTGTAGGTTGAAGAAATATTAAACTGAACAATACAACACTTAGAAAAGATTTAAATTAGTGATAAATTTGAGGATGCCACTCTAATTTCTGTTCCAATTTTCTGTCTATATATGTAGCTAGATCTGGCAACTATTACCCAAGTAGTCAATATTTATCTTCCTCAGCGCGTTTTGCCAAAATATCTTGGACAATATCATGAACTCTATCCACGTGAATCTGAAAATAGATGAGAACCAGATATGAGAAATCCAAGTTCTATGAAGTTCTTCCTTTTATCATCTTTGAGTCCGGAATTAACATTTTTTTTTTGTATCAGTCATGTTCTGAACTGTATGACAATCATCAAGTTGCTGATGCTTGCTTTCCGCTTCTTTTATCCTAATTAAGCATGCAGTATGGTTTTGTTCCACTCTTTCTGTGTCTGCTGCCCTATTGAAGATGCCAATGAGAGCTTTAAATGGCCTTGTTTTTCAGTATGTGCATTCTCTATTAACTCAGAAGGCGGACCAGAGAAAATGATGGATAACGAGCTTTTTTATCTTCTTTTTTAACCTTTGCAGTTTGATGCTTTGATTGAAATGAGTGAAAGTACAATAAAAAATTAAATCAGAAAGTCCATTTAAGAAAATGTGCGGCCCTGGTCAGTTGGCTCAGTGGTAGAGCATTGGCCTGGTGTGTGGATATCCTAGGTTCAATTTCCGGTCAGGGCACACAGGAGAAGCACCCATCTGCTTTTCCACCCCTCCTCCTCTTGTTTCTTGCTTTCTCCCTCTCTCTCTTTTCTCCTCCCTTCTTGCATCCATGGCTCAATTAGAGCAAGTTGGCTCCAGGCATTGAGGATGGCTCCATGGCCTCATTTCAAGCATTAAAAAATGGCTCTGGTCGCAACAGAGCAAGGGCCCCGAATGGGTAGAGCACTGCCCCCTAGTGGGCTTGCCAGGTGAATCCTGGTCAGGGCGCATGCAGGAGTCTGTCTCTGCCTTCCCTCCTCTCACTAAAATAATAATAATAATAATAATAATAATAACAACAATAATAAATTAAATGTGAAAATTTTTATTTTATATAGAATAAATTTTCCAAATGTATTTAAATTTTTTTGATGAATAGAACTTTCTGAAGGTTGGCTTGTGATTAGAAAATAAATATTTAGATAGGATAATTTTTATATCATACTAAATGATATGTACTTTTATTTACTTTTATTTAGTTAGTTTGGGCTAATGACCATTTAGTATGGCCTGTTTTTTTTTCTAAAACTTTATATTGTCTGTAGCACCAAGAACAGTTTATTATCCACAAAAGTGTTCAATATTTAATTAACAAACCTAACAACAACCTGACAAATTAATAAAGTATATAGCAATATGCACAATTACCAAAATAATTGCCTAAAATACAATTCTTCTCCAGAGTTACATAGTTCATGAGTTTATTATGCAGTGAACAGTAATGAGATTTCTAATTACTAAGAATTTCATGCTCTTCTACAAGTAGACCCATAGCAGCTTGTAATGCAGTATCAGTTAATTTTTAAAATTTTCTTAGACAAGTGTTAGGAACTATGTCGGTGCTCTTGCATAAAAATTAAACAATCTAATATTACAGATGAAGTGACTGCTTTTAAAAGTTAAAGGTACTTCATAATGGGGGAATTAGTCTCTGGAAACTAATCTTATTAATTCTTCATTCTCAAGTCGTCATCCATCGGGTCCCCAAGCAGGGCCTGAGAAGAGCATTCAAGTGCAAGTGCCCATTTGAAGAAGTGCTTTCAGGGCCTCCAGTAAGGGAGGGAAGGAGGACAGATAGGGATGCATGAATGGCACAACAGAGTTAGTGACCTTAACAAGAAGTGTTTTAATGCAGAAGTCCAGCTGGGCTCTGTTAAAGAGTAAGTGGAAGGCAAGAAATAAAGCACTATGAGACTGAACCTCTCTGAGACACATGTTGTGGGGGGTTGGTGAAGAACTGATAAGCTTTGACAAGATGGGTATGTAGGGATTTGAGGAGGAGTATGGAATGACTCCCAAGGATTTGGCTCAATTAAGCTCTTGAAATAAATATATCTAAAAGTTTTCCTAGTTTAAAAAAGCAACAGAGAACAGCAAACATAAAAGTCAAAGCTGTCTCTAGCTAGAGGAACTCTCAAAATGTTTCTAATTACTATTACTGAGATGGATTTACCTGTCCACCCAAATAGATGGGCCAATTTGTGCATGCACTCTATTGTGATGCTGCCACCTTGTGGTTGGCAAAAGCAAACATTAAGTAAAAAATGCTTGAGTCTGAGTTTATCATTTTCACCAAATTGCTCTCACCCAGGGGATCTCAATTGTTGTTTCACAATAATATCATCTGGGAGGTTTAAAAATGCTGATGCCCTCAGAGATTTTTTATTTAATTGATCTGTAGTGAGATCTGGGCATCATGATATTTAAATGTCCCCAGGTAATTTTAACATGCAACCAAGATTAAGACCTCTGTCTTAACTTATTTATTCAGTAATCAAGGCACGTTTTGTCATTTGCTTAAGTATACTTTATTTGTATAGATACAAGAAGAAGAAATTTATTTTCTCTCAGTCTTCAATGATATCTATTTCTTGGGAAAATAAAATGATGTGTGGACAAAATCATCGTACACTATGGTTTTAAAGAACAGGAAAAGAAATTTGTTAACCCTAATCAAAGTAGACATTTTATTATCTTATAATAAAATTCAGTTTTTGGCCAAAGTGAGCCAGGAGAATCTCTGAGCCTATTGAATAAAGTCACAGATTTCCTGACGGGAACAATGGGAAGATCACAGGACTCAGAGCACCCTTGACTCTGGCACTAGTAAAACAAGGGACATTGGGCAAGTCCTTTAGTTTGCAGTCAGTCTTAATTATCTAGATGGATTTCACGTAGTGCTTTATTTAAGAAGCAAGTAGTTGTAAATGTATGACAAATATTACTCCAGGTAATTCAACAAACCCCTCTTGAGAACTTGTAATGTTAAGGCATTGTATTATAATTTGTTATATGTCAAACACACTGATGTTGTTTGGAGACATCATAGCACTGTTTCCAAAGAAACCTTTGAAGGTTAGTATTGCAAATTTTAATTATAATGTGAACTAAATGGAATTAGAAAACTTAATTAAATGATGATTTAGTGGCTTGGTAAGGAAGTTAAATTCAGTTTCCTCTATTTTTCATTCTGTTCTATAGCTTTCTCAGATGTTAGGTCACAAATTTATTATCTTTATACTATCAAAAATTTAATCAAGTCTTGAAAATGGAAAATCTATAGGCTTTTTCTTGGAATTAAATTTTTCTATGGTTCTTTAATTGAAAAGGTTGAATAATTGTACCACCAATCACCCAGTGGCCAAGTCTTAAATCTTTTTTTCATTCATTCAATACTTATTTTTAGCCAACTACTGTATGCTGTAAGTCATCTTTGAATTCTACCATACTAAGCCAACCATCTAATCATTTATAATTGACATTGATTGTTAGCTTTGGAATATCTCTTTAATCTTTTGCCCATGTCTACTCACAGGTCATCATCAGTTCTAAACTACGTTACTATAGATTTAATCCCCTGCTCTCCATCTTCCTTTTCCTTATTTCCGGCCGGTATTGTAGGCAGTAACCTTTTAGAAGTTTGCATCTGATAATGCAATTCTTCTGCTTGCTAGGTTTTAAAGGCTACCATTCACCCTTAGGACAGAGTGCATGCTCCACCACAATGTTTAAAGACTCTTTCCTTACCTGCTTCCTAGACTAAATCATTTCTCACCTTTCTCCACTGAGTCACTCACCCCCAAAGAGCTGAAGTTCTCCCAACCCTCTCTTGATCCTGGGATTGTACCACCCTTTGTTCTGCCTGTTTTTCTTCATTTAGACATTAGGACCACCAAGGAGCCTTCTTTAACTCATGCTATTGAGTTGAGTTTGTTCCATGTGCTTCAATAAGCTTAAAATTTGGGTTATTATCTCTCAACATTTATTTCTTTTACTTCTAGTAGAATATGGGAACAAAATCTTGAGGATGAAGATTGGATCTTTGTTCACCAAAGTCTTACACTGTACCTAGTACATAACAGACATTTACAAGACTTCTTTGAGAAGATAACATCTTTTTTTTAGGTGAGAGGAGGGAAGATAGTGAAGCAGACTCCTGCATGCGCCCCGACCTGGATCCACCTGGCAACCTCATCTATGGCCAATGCTGAAGTACTGAGCTATTTTTAGTGCCTGGGGCTGATGTGTTTAGACCAGCTGAGCTATCCTTTCGGTGCCTGGGGCTGATGCTGAAACCAGTTGAGCCACTGGCTGCAAGAGGGGAAGAGGGAGAGAATAGGGAGAGGGATGGGAGAAGAAGCAGATGCTTGCTTCCTTTGTGTTCCCTGACCGAAATCTAACCCAGGACATCCATTCACCAGTCCAACATTCTATCCACTGAACCACCAGCCAGGGTCAAGAAGATAATATTTAAGCAAAGATTTGAATGAATCAATGGAGGGAGCCATGTGACTATCTGGAGGAAGACTGTTCCAGGTAGAAGAAACAAAGACCCTGATTGCAGGGCTTGCTTGGCATGGTTAGTGAACTGCAAGGCAGACAGTAAATGGAGCCGTGTAGAAAAATGAAGTACAGAAAATGATCAATTCAAGCAATGTTTTCTAAACTGCAGTCATGAAACAAATTGGTGGGTCATAACTAGCACCTTTTAAAGGAACCAAGGAAAGTAGACTGAAAATATATCAGAGTATGAAGGTTTTTCTTAGTGTGTGTATATGTTAGGGAGTGTGAGTGAGTGTGTGTGTGTGTTGGGTCACAAAGTAAGACACTTTTTTTTTAGCAAGAGAAACAGAGAGAGGGACAGATAGAGACAGACAGATAGGAAGGGAGAGAGATGAGAAGCATCAATTCTTTGTTGTGGCACCTTAGTTGCTCATTGATTGCTTTCTCATATGTGCTTTGACCCTGGGGGGAGGGGGGTTCTCCAGCTGAGCCAGGGACACTTTGCTCAAGCCAGCAAACTTGAGCTCAAGCTAGCGACCTTGGGCTTCAAGCCAGTGAGTGATCTTTGGGCCCTAGCCAGTGACCATTAGGTCCTCTCTATGATTCCATGCTCAAGCCAGAGACTCATGCTCAAGCTGGTGAGCACACACTAAAGCTGGCGACCTCAGGGTTTTGAACTTGGGGCCTCTGTGTCCCAGGCTGGTGCTCTATCCACTGCACTACTGCCTGGTCAGGCTGTAAGACTCTTTTTTATTATGAGTTCTAATAAACTTTGAAACAATACTGAGCAAAGTCATATAAGCCATGGTGAGTAGTTTGAGTTTCATTGTGAATAGGAGAAGAAATCACTGGAGAGTATTAGCAGAAGAATATGTACCCTGTTTCATGTTTTAAAAGGAAACCTCTTGGCACTCTGGAGACTAGACCACAGGGGACAGGAATGGAGCTGAGAGACAAGACAGAGACTCTTACATGGTCCAGGGTAGAGACAATTTGTGCAGAATAGTTTGAATGAGGATATATTTAGATAGTAACGTCAGTAACATTGTTTGAAGATAATCATCACTAGTTAGGGCTTTTCTGAGGCTTAAATAAGATTGGATATGAGAAAGGGTTTATTAACACTAGAGAAGTGCTCAGCACAGTACAGCTTAATTAAATTTGAATGGCATTTGCTCATCATACAATATGCATCAGCCACTCAGCAGGCAAAGCTGAATTTCTGTTCCCAAGGAACTTTAGGGCAGTAAACCTGGGGAAGATAAACATAAAAATGGATAAATCCAACATAATGTGTGATATGATAATGTCATGAAGAAGGTTCTAAAGAAAATATGTTAACTTAAAATTCTCAGAAGCAACAGCTTTTATTGCAAGATTTTCCACAGGCAAAGGCCACATTAGCCTCAGTGATAACCTTATAGAACAAAAATAAGCTATACAGAAGCTTGAAAAACATTTTGGGTGAAAAAAAACAACACATCAAACAAAATATAGCTGAGTCAGCCTATTAAGGCCACAGGTCATTTGTATCTCTGCCGGACAGTCACGGAACAGAGGCAAAACAAGCAAGGGAAAATGACGTCAGCGCTCCTATATCAGTGATGTGACTCAGTAACAAAAGAGCTTGGAGACATTAACCAGAGACAAGCACACTGATCTAGTTAGCATAAATAAGTAGCTCCATGATAGGAATCCACAGTGAACACAGAAACAAGAGTGACGGAATTGGAAACATTAAGAAATACTGATTTGCCTATACTCAACTGCCATTATAGAAATACAAATGGATTTAAACTTAAATTTTAATACTTTTTCAACTCCAAAATACCTTTATTAATTTAAAAATACACAATGTTTTAAATTAGAAATCTTTTTTTTTTCTACTAGCACTTATATCTCTGAAAAACTTTAGAACATGACATAAAAGCCCTGGATTAATGAAATTTTCAACCAGGTATAAAGAGCTCTGCTAAGTAAGTAACTACTGTCCCTTCCATCTGCGTGGGTTCAGTACACCTGGAAAATTACATAAGAAAATATTCATGATAAATATCTTTTATGCACAAGAGGTTTATCAGGTAAAAAGTGGCAAACATAATTATTGTAAATTCATTTTTACTCTATATGTTGTTGGTGCATAAATTATTAAAAGACTTTCTGAGAAGAAAAAATAAAATATCTTTTAAATTTTTTTTTATTTATTCTTTTTTTTTTAGAGAGGAGAGGGAGAGACAGAGAGAGAGAGAGAGAGAGGAGAGAGAGAGAGGAGAGACAGAGAGAGAGAAGGGGGGAGGAGCTGGAAGCATCAACTCCCATATATGCCTTGACCAGGCAAGCCCAGGGTTTTGAACCGGCAACCTCAGCATTTCCAGGTCGATGCTTAATCCACTGTGCCACCACAGGTCAAAAATAAAATATCTTAAAAGATTTTGGGACATAATGAAATAAGCATTGGCTTTGAATCTTGGTTTTCAACTGTGTGATTATGTAAAAGTAATTTTAAAACTCTATAAAATGTGAATAATTTTACTTGGAGGTGAAGGTGGGCATTTTTTCAGCTGGAGTAATGCTGACCAGAAATATGGGTAGGAAGGTTAGATAAAATAGACAATATGAAAGTGATTAAAACATTTTACTAATTAAATTAATTATTTTGAGAACCTACTGTGTGCTAGTAATATACAGTTATATAGATCAGTGGTCCCCAACCCCCGGGCTGCAGACTGGTACCGGTCCATGGGCCATTTGGTACAGGTCCGCAAAGAAAGAATAAATAACTTACATTATTTCCATTTTATTTATATTTAAGTCTGAACGATGTTTTATTTTTTAAAAATGACCAGATTCCCTCTGTTACATTCTAAGACTCAGTCCTGAAGCTTGTCTCGTAAGTTCGACAAATATATTTTAAAATACCACAGTTTTTACACCGGTCGCGTAATTTTATTTTGTGCATTTATCCGTCCCACCCTAAAGGCCGGTCCGTGAAAATATTTTCTGACATTAAACCAGTTCATGGCCCCAAAAAAATTGAGGACCACTGATATAGATGATGAAAATGAGTGAAACCAAACCTGTATCCTCAAGTTGCTCCTGGAGCAATAACTTCTAAGGTATGTGTGGTGGGGACAAGGTACCGGGAGACGGAGGCTAACTGGGAGAGGAACAGAATCACCTGACGGTGAAGAATTATTTCCAGTTAGTAATTTGTCCACATGAATCTGGCATACCCCACACATCCCATCAAGAATCATTGCCTTAATGAGTGTTGAGGAGTTGCTGACCATAATAAGTTTATGACCATTTCCCCTGTATGTTGTGGAAGACAAAAAGTTGACAATCACAAGTTTCCTCTTTACAAACACAGTCATAGAGAACTTGCCCCCAGTTTTCCATTTAATTGACACATTTCATAAGTGAATGTTTTTTAGAACAGAGCACACCACCTTTCAAATCAGTAATGAAATAGTTTAAGGATTAATTTAAAAAGAAAGTTATTCCAATTAAGCTTTTTGTTAATATGATAGAAGTAAATGACATTTTCATTGTCCTTATGTCATAAGTAAGTTAAAACTGTTAGATTTAAATTATTTCAATTATACCGATAAGCAAAAAAGTCCTTATCTAGTGACAGTTCATGTTTTCAATTTACTGAGCACTTTTGCATATCATATCTTATCTCTGCAAACATTGTAAGGTGTCTTCCTGGTGAGGATTAGTTGTGACAATTATACCATCAAAAAGAGCTCTTAAGCTGTTCCTTTTTTCATATCCATTGCCATTGAAATTTATTTTAACATCATCTCTTATTCTAATCACTTCACTAGTTTCCTAACTGGTGTTTCTGCTAATATTCATCATCAACCAGTTAGAAAGAATGGTCTACCTAAAACACACATCTCTGATGAATATTCCTACATTTATTTCCCCTCCCTTCAACATGGGTGCTCACTGGGGATGCCTTACAGGTGCTTTCTGACATGATCTCACACTTTGTTTCTTGGTCACACTGAATTACCCCAACTTTCCTCAGGTAAACTGCAAGAAGGTTTCGCTTCTCTCTTGGTCTTTGAACAGGCTGCTTCTTTTGTCTAGAGCAGGGGGTCCCCAAACTTTTTACACAGGGGGCCAGTTCACTGTCCCTCAGACCGTCAGAGGGCTGGACTATAAAAAAAAAACTATGAACAAATCCCTATGTGCAGTGTGCATATCTTATTTTAAAGTAAAAAAACAAAACGGGAACAAATACAATATTTAAAATAAAGAACAAGTAAATTTAAATCAACAAACTAACCAGTATTTCAATGGGAACTATGGTCCTGCTTTTGGCTAATGAGATGGTCAATGTCCGGTTCCATATTTGTCACTGCTAGCCGTAACAAGTGATATGACGCGCTGCCGGAGCCGTAAAGTGTGCGTCCCGCGTCATTGGAAGTAGTACTGTACGTGAGTGCCGCTGCACGCTTTGCAGCGCCGCCACATCTTGTGCTCCTCTCACCGACTACCAATGAAAGAGGTGCCCCTTCTGGAAGTGTGGTGGGGGACGGATAAATGGCCTCAGGGGGCCGCATGCGGCCTGTGGGCCGTAGTTTGGGGACCCCTGGTCTAGAGGATCCTACTCTTCCACCTCCCTTTCCTTTAGCTAACTCTTGCCCATGCTTTTGGTCTCGTTTAATACATTTTTTCCTCTTAAAGCCTTCTCTGTCTTCTAAAAGATGTGTAATATAATATTCCTTTAGTTTTTGTAGTACCTTGTGCTTCCCTTCTTGTAGAATTTGCCAGAGTGGTAAAAATGTCTTCTTTATTTAGCTATCAACACTACCATACCATAAGCTACTAAATAATAGGAACTGGGACTTTATTAATATTAATTAATAACTTTTCATTGGCCACATGCATAGGGAATGACCAAAGTGGACCTTTCCAACATAGAATGAGGTCTTGAGTCTGATTCTTCTAGTTGTGGACCCAAAGTAGTTCCTATGGTGCTCTACTCTCTCCCTGGATCGTGACCTGGGTCCCCACGCTCGGGAGCCTTTTGTCTTCTTTCACTGCCTAGAACCCCTTGGTGTGAGGAAGCTAGATTATATGCCACAATATTATAAATTAATTCATTTTAAGCCAGGCTTTTTGCTTAGATAATTGCTAAGCCTCCTCTTTGGGGCGATCTACTTATTACTTAAGGTGCTCTGTGGATGTATGGATAAGGATTCTGGAGAGGAATAAACTTTTCTTTGTGATGAAATGGGAGTCACAAGGCAATGGAGCAGGGAACATGAGCTAGCTAGCTTCAGAAAAATAAAAGGGTTAGCAATTGCTGTGCTATGAAAACAGCATTCTGGGGCGTATGTCATTAAAGTCACCTAAAGTGCTTTCTGCTGAAAATAATTCAAAATAACAAATATCTTAGATAAGAAACTTTCAGAAAAAGTATGTGAGGCATGGCTATTTTATCCCCACTTCTCTCAGAGGATTGTGAACGAAGCCAGCTTTCCAAATGTAAATTAAGACAGGAATTAGAGTATCACTGAAATTAGAAACTGTGGATACTTTCTTTCTGTTATCAATTAAAAGCATTTTCTTAAGTGAGAGGAAGGAAGATAAACATACTCCCACATGTACCCTGACGAGGATCCACCAGGGGACCGTGTCCGGGGCTGGGAAAGCATTTTTTCATAAACAATATATTCCATTGTCTTATAAGATATTGTACATCAATATTACATAAATGACCTTATGAGTCTCGTATTAAATGTGTAGCAAGTTATGAAAGTGGTTTTTATCTTTCTTGCAACTTCATTTTGCTATTGAAAGGGACGTAATAATTTCATTATAGCACAAGTATGTGGAAGGTTATAAACTGTTCATAGGCTGATAAAAAGGAAGTGCAACCTTTTCAATATTCTGACTCCTGGTTGGCTGAGTCTATTCTACCTTCCCCTCACGTATAACCCATGCCCTAGAGCCTAAGCAATGGTTCTACATTTCTTTTGTTTTTTTATTCCCTGAAATTGAAGGCTACCCTGATTTAGCATGTAAGAATGCATCCTGCCTACCCTTTTTCTGATTCTTCAAACTTCTAGTCTATAGACTTTTCATTTTAGTACTATTCTGATGACATGCTGAGGTCATCTCTACATTTTTCATTTGGGGCTAAAAAAAAAAGTTGAAATAAACATCACACAGGTTTAATAACTATCTGTTTTCACATGACCACACATAATCATTTTTAGCATCATTAAGGATTATACTTTCTAATGATTTTCCCCTCTTTTCTAGAATGTGAAACTTATCAATATGCCCCTTAACTTTGATAGCATAACCACCTCTAAGCATGACTTCTGAAACAGATGATTGATTAATATAACCTATGATTCCCCCTGCCACAGTAAAGAAATTTAGGCCATTTTGGGTGTTTCTGCTGTTCATTTGTTAGTTTCATTTTCATATTGCAATCTGTAATATAACCAATTCCTCAGAAAATGGACAATGAAAGAAAAATCTTTGGAAACAAACATGGCAGAGAAAAACAGATAATGCAAAGGAAGTAAGTCCTTAATTAGGACAAAGTGGAAGCAAGCTATGAGGAAAGCTGGACCTGTCATTCTCATGAAATCTGCTACTTACTGTAGAACAATCCCCCAAAAAGCTATAATGAACTCTTGAAAGCTTTATAGCACAAGAAAGAAGCTAGCTACCTGAAAAGAAGACACTAGTTATTAATATAATACTTTTTCTTGAGGAAATGTAATTTTTAACTTGAAGAGGAACATAGGAAACTTACATATATTCAATAAAATTTTAAAATCATAATAATGAAAATTGAAAGCATAGTGCTTTATATTTATGTTACTTCCCCCTATATCCTTTCTTTTAAAAATGTAGGAACTCTATTTATTTACTTACTTAATTATTTTTAATTATCTATATTTTTGTATTTTTCTGAAGTGAGAAGTGGGGGGAAGCAGACAGACTCTCGCATGTACCCCACCGGGATTCACCCGGCATGCCCACCAGGGGGTGATGCTCGGTCCATCTGGGGCGTTGCTCTGCTGTAACCAGAGCCATTCTAGCGCCGGAGGTGGAGGCCCTGGAGCTATCCTTAGTGCCCAGGCCAACTTTGCTTCAATGGAGCCTTGGCTGCAGGAGCGGAAGAAAGAGATAGAGAAAAAAAAGAGGGAGAAGGATAGAGAAGCAGATGGGTGCTTCTCCTGTGTGCCCTGGCTGGGGATCGAACCCAGAACTTCCACACACCAGGCCGATGCTCTACCGCTGAGCTTACTGGCCAGGGCTAAAAATGTAGGACCTGTATACATGCAAATTAAAACTTACCTCAAGGAAATAAGATGAGGTTTTTCTAAGAGGAACTTTAAATCTCTTGGTTTTGTCTATACCTAATAGTCAACTCTAACAGTAAATTATCCATATTTTTGTAGCCCCATTACTGAAAACGTGTTCTACCAGAAAAGTGCTTTACAAAATATTGAGAATTAAATTTGGTGGTAAAAGTTCCAAAAATATCCAGTAAAAGTTCCAAAAATATCACAAGGTCCAGGAACTATATCCCTAGAAAGACATACACACATAAGTAATTACAGGTACATAATTTCTGCATGTTTTTCAGAAACCCTCAGAGGCCCAGCCAATGAGTCCCAGGATAAGGGAGTTAGGCGTGAGATTGTGAGTTCTGAAGGGCAGGGAAATGTTTCCCTCATTTGTGCATCTTTACTCTGGTACAGAGTTCAACACAGCACATGGATGCAATAAGAAGTTTTTACATTGAATTGTGTAAGATGGGCCCATGTATATTTGGGAATTATACATATTAAAAAAATTACTATTAAAGGACTATCATGCAATTAAAAATGAATCTGGTAGAAATAGAGCAAAAAAAATATTTTAAATAGCAAACCAGAGCAGATTTAGAAACGTAAACAGGCGCCATCTATCAAATAAACATTACTGTTGAGAACAGAAAAAAGGTGGCCTTTAAATTACAAGGTTTAAGTATAATAATTAACACATGGGTCCACAGAAAATATCTCCACCTCTGCAGAACAGTATCAGTTTCTTTATCAACAAAGTGTTATATTTAAAACACTCATAATGATAGGAGGATGTGTAATAGTGACTTAGAGTTGTCCTTGAAATTATATACACACTAGTTTAGAGGAGATTCATTTATGACAGACAAAAAATGTAGAAAGGGAACAGTATGGATTGATGATTATAGCAACAATGCAGGTAGGCAAACAAGGCAGAAATGCGTATTTCCAAATAAATTAGGCTTCTTAGCAATTAGCCATTTTTATGACCTTTATTAATCTCAAAGATAACAGAGATAACAGAAATTCTCTTTCTTGACCTACTTTAATTCTTTCCCCCTCTTTCTCTTACTATGCATTGTGTTAATTTTTCATTGATAAAACACTTTACAAATTTCAACACTGACTTATTTGGTTATCTCTTAGGAGCAGCTCTGGAAGATGAAACCATTTTTTTCCACAGTATATAAATTACACTACTTTGTAGTATCCTAAACATATGTCATAATTAGATAATCTTTTTCTTTTCAGGATGAAAATACTAGGTAAATAAAATATATTCTTATAAATTTCTATTCCTTTGAGTTAAGTAAGTGGATCTCACAATACCTAAGAGGTAAACTAGGAAAAAAGAAAATAATAATAATAGATTTGGAAAAACCCAACAGGACATTATAAATCAGCCTTTCAGAGAGCATCTGATATAGAATATTCCAGAAAAATAATTCTTGTTCCTACCTCATCTTTTTAAATGACTTGTCCTTCAGTGGTCTATTCAAAAGATTAACAGTAGTCACTGTCTAATAGGCTCAAAGTAAAATATGAAAAGAAACACCAGAACACAGACTCCACCAGTCAGCAAATTTGTTACCTTCTGAGAATGAGCTATTCAACTGGTCCAGATTAGACACTCAAGAACCTTGTATGTTCCAATGAGATACCACCTCACACCAGTCAGAATGGCTGTCATAAACAAATCAACAACAAGTGCTGGTGAGAGTGTGGAGTAAAGGGAACCCTCTTGCACTGCTGGTGGAAATACAGACTTGTGCAGTCACTGTGGAAAACAGTATGGCATTTCCTCAAAAATTAAAAATAAAACTAGTTTTTTACCCAGCTATCCCATTTTTAAGAGTGTATCCTAAGAATCCCAAAACACTAATACAAAAGAAGATATGCACCCCATGTTTATTACATCATTATTTACAATAGCCAAGATCTGGAAATAGTCCAAGTGCCCATCAGTGGAAGAGTGGATAAAAAAAGCTAAGTTACATAAACATGGTGGAATACTATGCAGCTGTGAAAAAGAAGGTAATCTTACTTTTTGTGATGGTATAGATGGACCTGGGGATAGTGCTAAGTGAAATGATCCAGGCAGAGAAAGACAAATATATTATCTCATTTATATGTGGAATCTAATGAATATGGTGAACTGAGAAATGGAATAGAGACAGAGGTGGGGTCATGAGGAGCAGAGGGACAGCTGTCAGAGGTAAGAGGGATGAGGGTATGGGATCAGAGATGGTGAAGGGATTATCCAAATTATTTATACACAACACATAGATACAGATAACAGGACAGAAAATCCCAGAGAGAAGGGAGGGAGAGAAGTAAGGGGAAAAGGGCAAAGAGGGTGTAATGGGGGGCACGCTGCTGGGAATTGAGGGTGTTATATTGAGTGGAACACTTGAATCCATATTAACACAATAAATTTAAAAATTTAAAAACATAACCTTGAATGTTCAATGTATTCTGATTATCCCAATATTTGAAACTAAAACGAATGTATTTTTTCAGTAGAATACTTTTCTAAAATTAGAGACAAATGAATTAGCATTTGAGTAAAGTACATATTCTTCTTATAAGTCATGTAGGGAGAGGGGCCACTAAAAGCAGGTGGCTGAATCGATCTACAACAAACATTTTGACAAGTTCCCACCAACATAATACATGGCACCAAAATAATCCCAATGTGATTCAAAAGATATCTTTAACAGCTGAGGCACTGGGTATGGGAAATGTAATGTTAAGTTATATTTTCTCTGGAAGGCAATTTAGGAAATTGCTCACATTTTGCTGCTGAAAGAATACATCAGCATGAACAGATGGGAATTTAGAATTCCACAAACAGCAGATATTAGGAATTAGAGACATTGATTTGACTTTCACCAAGCAAATGTGAACTACAAAATATGAATTGCTCATTCTATAATTAAACACATAATTAGAGTGCATCAAATTCACATCCATTGTAGATCATGTTTTTTTCCTACTTATTTGTAATATATATACATTCTGAGTATCACAAACCTACTTAGAGTTCAACTCCATACTAAAAGGGTCTTCCATGACAGATAGATGGCATTAAACTATTTCTCATGTTAAGCTTGCCAGGAAGTTCCACAAGATTTTTCACAGCATGATGGATGCTGCTGTAATAAGAAATCATAAGACTCAAAGAGGGAGTCCTTGTGTCAGGACAGATGGAGGGAACAGCTGAGAGCAGGATTCAGCCAGTTTATTAACTCCATGTGAGTAGAAAAAAATAATATTTAAAAGAGCTCAAAGGAACATTTAGTCTGAAAAATAGAATTTAAATGATGGCAATTTTAGAATGGAGAGAAGAAAATACTGATGTTTCACCTCACAACAGCACTTGGTGACCTCTTCATCTTCCCAACTCTTGACTACAAAGAGCCACCTGTGATCTGCACACAGATTACATGTCAGACTGGTGATGGGCACTTGGAAAATATTTAGACTAATTCTGCAATTTAAAACACATAAGTGAATGCTACAACATACTATGGGATGAAATCACTAACATTAAAAGTTCCAGGTACCGGCCCTGGCTGGTTGGCTCAGCAGTAGAGCATTGACCCAATGTGTGGAAGTCCCAGATTCGATTCCCAGCCAGGGCAAACAGGTAAAGCACCCATCTGCTTCTCCATCAAGAAGCAAACTAGTAATAAGCTCACTAGTAAAATTCCAGGTCAGACTCAGAGACATAGCAATGGTGATTTTTTTTACCCATTAAATGTTAAGAGAAATGAGTTTCTTTCTTTCTCTCTTTCTTTTTTCCTTTTGTTCTTTCTTTTTGTGAAATAGAATTTTTCTTTCTGAATTTTTCAGATTACTACAAAAGGTTCTTAAGTAACTCATATTGCAGGTTATGTTTATTTAAATGTTTAAAAGGTCTTTTTTACAGTGTGAGAGTTACTATTACAATTCATGTACAAACTGGCTTCCTTCTCAGGCACACTAAAGGCAAACAAATAACATCTATAAACTGTTTTAAGCATGCATCTCTATCTTGTGGGGAAAATTAGAGAACAAAAACAGTATTTTCTGAATTTCAGATTGATTTCTTATTCAGAAGCTGTACTGAGGAAATGCTCTAATCTTTTGCTATTACTTGCTGAGAGAAAATGTCAACTACAAAGACTTTAATCCCCTTTCATCTCAATGGGGGATATACACAGAGAGCTGTTTTAATTTATAACTCATTTAAATCATCTGTTCTAGGTGCTTCATGTTTAACAAAATACAAACTCAGACTCACCCGATTATAAAATATTTGAAGTAAGTACATACACAATTTATTCAGTGATTTATTACCAAAATGTAGATAACCACTGTTTGAACATTAAAGGCATCAGATTTATATTTATGGTAGCTCATATTTTTCCTTATTCCTAATTTTATATACAGATGTATTTGATATATATAAAACTGGACCTATTTCTAAGCCTATCCTATACCATGCTCCATACCACCTTGTTTTAGGAACTATGGACTCAAGAGAATTCAATAGAAGACAACTGGCTAAGTCAATGGAAATAAAGATAAGACAAAAGATAACTCATTCATTAAGTGGGTTTAAAAGAGCAAGTTAACACATGATATTCATAATTAAATAATATTAGCACTTAAAATAAAAATATATTCAAGAAAATTAGAAGTAGGGAATGAGAAAAATTCCCCATTATCACCTTCAACCACTTGAATTTTGTTTAAAGTCCCCAGATAGTCAATATACTTATAGATAAATCTTAAAGCTATAAATTAAGTCTTTTCATTAGTTTGTATGACAACTTCATAATTCTTTGATTGTTCAATAATAATCTGCATTTCAGCTATAAAAATTTGGTCGGGACACATTGATTTATAATCAAAGCCAAATAGTTCTTTTTTTAATAAATCACAGCTAGAGATAATCGTAATTTGTTAATTCAAAGCAACTGGTACACAGACAGTTAAAGATTAGAAGGTAGTCATTGCAATTAATTTATAACTAATTAACATTGAAAGGGCAAGTTATTACAGTTTCTTCTTACATTTAGAAATAAATAATTTAATTAATGAATACTGTTAACAAATAATCAAAGCCTCTGTAGACAACCAGTAGAGTTGGATAAAAAAGAGAAAGGGCTAAGAAGGAGAAAACAAAGGAAGAAATAAAGATGTGAGTGAGAAAAAAGAGAATAGAAGTCCTTTTTTGTGTATTTCGCTTACTTGGCAGCAGAAGAGTACAATTAAAGAGACTTAATGGAAAGCAGATGGTTGGGCTGACTTCCGGTTCCCCCCATGAACATGTTGTCCAGCATTGGCTCAACAAGCTATGGGCTGCTCATCAACCAGATAACCAACAACTGAAAAGTGATATCAACATATAAAAAGAAACATTCAACTGAAAACTCAATAAGAGAAATACTCTTGTGTCAAGAATCCCAAGTTGGTATAGATTTCTTGCCAAGAAATCACAAGATACTTAAGGAAATCAGATTGTTATTAGCAGTTATAAGGGATAATGTTTACTATACCTTTACCTAATGAGGCCCCTGAGGAACCCTTCCAACCTCCAAAGCCATCTCCTGTCCAGATTAAGTATGGATAACCACCAGGTTATTTCAATTTTATTCAGTTGGGAATCAGAGATGTGAATAAGGAAAGAATGAATAGGTATTTGCCAGCTTTGGGCCTATTTGCCCAAAGATATAGTCCTCACTCTTCCTTTATCTGTTCTGTATCTTATTAGTAAGGCTCTCGCAGGCTACATTTCCAGGTTCACCTGTCAGCTGGTTTTGGGCGGGTCTCAGCCAACAGGAGGGAGATACCACTAGGAGATGGGGGAGTGAGGGGAAGACAGGTTATTTCTCCCCATGCTCCTTCTGGAAGCAGCTATATCTGCTCTGTGCCTGTAATCCCAGCTCCTACTGGATAGGCCATCACTACTCATACCTGGGCTCTAGTAAACTACCTCTTTGCTCCAGGCATGGTAGTAGATCTCTACTATTGCTAATTTTTGGATTGTTCCAAGACTATCTGCTCTTGACTTTTGCATTACAATCAGAACATGTCCTTAGCTTTGCCACTGTTTAAATGCCCTTTAGTGTGGCATCTGCTCTGAACTCTGACTTTAGATCAAATGTTTCTTCTGAACTGGACTTAACTGCCTGCCCAATCTGATCTGTCCAAGTGTCTGCATCAGCTCTCACCCAAGATTGCTCAGACAAAGCTCTGGAACCCGCACTGCTCTGATCACACACAGGCTTCTGATTTCTCAGTGTGGTCTGATTCCCATGTCTAGCCCTATTCTACTGTCCTCATCATGATTTCTGATCCAGAGTTTCTGTAGCAGCTCACAATATCGAGCTGATATTCTGAATGTTGGTATTTGCTGCACTGATGCACAAAACCATGCTACCATGATCTCTAAGCTCTCATTTAAGTTTTACCTTGAACAGCTTCCCAGATATACACAACATTAAAATTTAAATATCTATATTACAAAAATATTGAAAAGAATACATTTTCTGCATAGCTGGTCATTTCTTTCATGGGTTTTCTTTGGTAATTACCAATAAGTTACAATACAGATGAGGTTCAAGTCCTGTCCGATACTACTCTGCTCAAAGGGAAGAAAATTTATGATGGCCTTTCAATCAAAGAGCTAATATAATAATGAGGATAACTTGTTTCTATAAATTCTTTCACTCAAAAGAAAAAAATAAACATAATCCCTAAAGTAATAAAATATTAAATAATACATTTAAGACTCTACTAATCAACTTATAAACAAACAATAAATGTGTAGTGTTAAGGACTATTCTGGGTTTACATTTTCTAAGTGTTTATTTTCATTGAACTTCAGCATCAACACATGTAAGTGTTATTCTATTTCTCAGGTTACTATCACTAGAAATCTGAAGACCTGGTTATTTAACTTGGGATCTGTATATGTAGATTAAATTCCCACCCAGCCCTCTCCCAATTCCCAAATTAATCTTGAATTAGGTAAGAAATTATAAACAAGCTCAGCATTGGCCTTGCTTCCCTAACCACGCTCCACCCCAACTTTTAGATTTGGATTATTTACAAATTTTCCCTCGCTCTCTATAAGGACAGAATATGTACTTACATTCCCAACCAAAACACACCCAACCTCTCCCCTCAGTTCTATTTCTCAGGGTTTCAAGGCTCTGTCCTAGCAGCCTGTCCTGTATCTTTGACTTTTCTGCCATGAGGAAGGCCCTAAATTGTTTGCCACTCCTCTTCTGGGTTTTCATATAGCCAAGGCTCACCAACTGAAAACAGAATCTTCAATACCAGCTGCCTGACTGGTTCAACCTGCTCCTCTCCTCTGTCTAGATTCCCAGAGTAATGTTTTGACAATTTGGGGTGGTATCTGGGCTTCTCTGAAAGGAAGGCTTGAGCACAGCAGTGGATCTGACTGATGGCTGCAGGGTGTGAGCCTGACCCCAGCCCCAATCCCTCTTCAATGATGGTTCCAGTAGCAGGTTGCAATCCCTCTTTTCCTTCATGAGTTGAGGAATAAAGAAATGTTCTGCCCTGGCTGGTTGGCTCAGTGTTAGACCTTGGCCCAGCATGTGGATGTCCCAGATTCAATTCCCAGCCAGAGCACACAGAAGTACCCATCTGTTCTCCACATATTCCCCTCCCTTCTTCTCTATCTCTCTCTTCCTCTCCCACAGCCAAGGCTCCATTAGAGCAAAGTTGACCCGGGTGCTGAGGATGGCTCCATGGCCTCTGCCTCAGGTGCTAGAAAGCCTCCGGTTGCAACAGAGCAACACCCCAGATGGCAAAGCATTGCCCCCTAGCAGGCTTGCCAGGTAGGTCCCAGTTGGGCACATGTGGGAGTCTCTCTCTCTGCCTCCCCGCTTCTCACTTCAGAAAAATACAAAAAGGAAAAATAAGAAATGTTCTTCTCCAGCCCCATAAATTTTCATTGGCTTACTTGCAATGAGTACTTGGAGTTTTAATGTCTTTGGTTTAGTGGCTGAGCACATCTCTCCTTCTCCCTCTCCCTCTCCCCACCCTCTCTCACACCTGGAAATGCAGAGCAACTACGGAAACCACTAGAAAGTCTCCTGCACTCAGACATTGTCTCAGGGTGTTCTGGAGTTTCTAAGAGATAAAACTGTATGTTAAAACAACAACAACAACAAACAAACAAAAAAAAACCTTGTCACCTTTTATGTTCTTAATTTCTCTTTCATATGCCCTGACACATAGTTAATCAATTCCTCCTTAGCTTCTGAAAATATTCTTAAAGGGCCCCTATACCTCTACTCTCAGCTGTTGCAGGGTAAAAGCCACCCTCTACCCCAGCAGGGTCTCTAAACTCAAGAATCTGGTTAAAAACAAGGCAACTAATTCTCACTATTTCCATACTGCCCCTCCAACAGAGCACAAGGTAAATATTCAAACCGATCCCACAAACAGCCCTGAATATCCCCTAGTTTCATAACAACAGTTACAATGAGGATTTATAAACTGCATCATTAGTCTTTATTTTGCTTTAATTTAATGGCACTGGATTCTCCCACATCTGGAAAGTGGAGGTGGGTGTACATCAGCAACAACAACAACAAAAAGGACCAATATTTTAAAATCTTGTAGGAATTAAACCATATTTGTGATTATTTTTTAATGTCATAGAATATTTCTGGAATTTTTTCAGCCTGTTGGTCTTTTTTTCACTGAACAGACATTAATATTTACTAATATCGAAAGCAAGTAAAGCTTTGTATGTAAAAGTCATAAAAATTGTAATAGTAATAATAATAAAAATAATAATTTATATGACCCTTACTGTCATATAAGTAAGTAGGATGGCTGCTTATTTTAATTTTAAAAGAAATAGAGTAACAGAAAGTTTAAAAATCTTGACCAGATACAGTAGTAAGTGCATAAGAGAAATATAAACCTAACCCATCATTTTTACCTGTGAAGATGCATTTAACTCAATATGCTGCACTTATGTATGATACCTTTGCCCTCCCGAGGAACATGGGAACAGTCAGAATGCCTTTCAGACGTTTATGAACTGGCACTGACAGTAAGTGTGGCTTCGTGTTCTATTTGGGGCACATGATTTTACTAATCTGAACATTATTTGAATAAGAACTTGCTAATAATTTGAGCCAGGTATAACTTAAAAATCTTCATGTACTCTTACGCAGAGAGAGCACCATTAACTTTGACTTTCAACTTTTAGACTTTTCAACTTCATGATTACATGAATGATTTTCTCTCAGAGTTATAACAGCATTCATACTTGCTTCTCATTTGGTTCTTCGGCACTTTTGGAAATGCAGTAAGATAGCTTGTAGTATGATTAATGAATTAATAGGCATAGCATTTCTCTACTCATCTTCCTACAATTCTTAAAGACATCAAATCCTTTCTTACTTTCTCCTTTATCCCTCTCTTCACTTGATTTTATTTTCTTCCAATGAAACTTGTTTTTTTCCTCTCATCTTTGAATTTCCTTCCCTCTCTACTGTCATCTGAGTTACATAAAAGCTGTTTAAGTTTGGATCTTCTGATGACTTCTAACCATGGATATTTTGATCATTTCATACTTCCATTTATTTGGATTATAGAGACACACTGGAGTTTACTTTGCAAAATAGTTTCATCAATCCGAACAGTTAACATGTGATTCCATTATAGCTTTGCCATGTGTTTATAAAGAAAGGACATCTTACATTAAATATATGTTCACAGGCAATAACGAAGGCACTAATTCTAAGGGTATTGCAGAAAGCATAGTGATCACTGCTTCGGACATCCTTAGTTGTGACCTCTGTGATGCATTTCATAGAATTATAAACTAACCTTGCCCGAGGGTCAGTTACAACACATTCATGGCAACATGTCTAAGTATAAAATATGTTTACCTGTGTATAACTAATGATCCTAGTCAAGCTGGTTAATATTGCTTGTTCTGTGTATTAACTGATCCTTTTTCCTTGACCTTAAGGCTCTATAAGATCCTTCTCTTAAAATTCCTAAGTCTTGTGTTGTTGGCATCAATAACCCAACATAACAATTTAAAATGGTCAAAAAAAATTTCTAGCCATTTTATAACCCTAAATTTTATCTTTTTACCCTTCAAAGAAATTTTTCATAAAGAGGTCAAATAAATTTAAAAACTCATTGAAACTATTCAATTATATACTATTATAGATTATAAGCAGCCATCTCTTTTATAAGCAACATAATTACAAGTAAATTACAAATAAAGTAAATTACTTTATGACTCCAGTCAAACTCTAGGCCACAATCCATTAAAAACAGATTACACACACATTACATTAGATGTGAGAAAAAAATATGCCACAAACTTTGAACTATCAAAATAAAAAAGAAATAACAATTTCAAATAATTTGTGTTTGCATAAAATTTTTATCAACTTAACCTAAAATATTTTCTTGAAAATCATGAGAGACAAAAATTCTCACAGTTAATTTTTACATATATATACATCATACTTTATCTTACTTATTTCATTACTTCATTCTACCTCAAGAACATCTTTGAAAGTATTTCCCAAGAGTGAGAGATTAAAAAGGACTCTATTTTTTAATTGTAAGAACATCACTTTTTTAGTTTTAAGATCATTAATGATTACATGTGAAAATATTGTAAGCGTTTATTTTATAAAATCAAGTGACTAAAAATTAATGTGAAGCAAAATGAAATTTCATCATTACAAATTTCATCATTAGAAAACTACTATTCTTAGGAGAGCAGATCTTAAGAAAATATCATCAAGGATAGTACACTTGTCTCCATAATTGGGAGACTCATTTAATCACTGTAGCATTGTCTCTGGAATTTTTGAATGCTTAAGGATTGAGTTACTATGAAAGGCAGCTTTTATCATATTCTGTTTATAAAATCTGATTCTACCTAATCCACACTCCCATCTATCAGATCTCCCTTCTCCAATGAAGAATGAAACGATAAGAATTATGTCAGTTTGACTCTGGCATCTCGGAACTGGGCAACACACAGTGAAGCAGAGGACATGAAGCTGAAACAAAGCAGAAATATGCTCCAGCAAGAATCACCTGGGGTATGGAGAAGGACACAAAAACAAACAAAAAGAGTCTCAAATAGAAGACTAAGAACCAATTCAAAGAAAGTAATTTGAAGGTATTTTGTAAAAAGAAAATGGGACCATTTAGCACAGTTGCTCAAAGAATTTGAAGAGATTTTGATGGTTGGGGAAAAGGTAACATTGCTGAAATAACGTTTAAGAGGGACGAAAAGAAACACCCATCAGGAGGCCTATAAAACACACCTGGGCAGTAACACCCCATTTGCGCTGCTTAGCCCTGACCCCACAGAGAGAAAAGAGAAAAGCAAAGATGTAAGAAAGTCATTGAAGAGATGATATTAAATGGCTGAAAAATATTTTTTTTTAAAAAAGAAGAAAGTTATGCTTCTGAGGAGATTCTTAAACTATGTCTGAATTTAAAATATTGAGATCCATCTAACTGTGGATCTCATCTTAGAATCAACCTGAAATGATGTCCATATAGGGATACCTAACATTTCTCATCGAATTTGTGCAAGGTTTTAGAAAGTCACCAATGGCCTGCTTAAAGCTTTATAACCAAAATGTTTCGTGCTCCACTCTACTAATGGCAGGCATCCCCTCCCATATTTTCTGCCACCTAGTTTGCATCAGGAGAGGCTAATAATGAGACACAAGGGAGCTAACAATTTAACAAAAACAAAATGGAAGTGTTTCATGAACAGCTGTTTGTTGCACTAAATCACCATCTTTCATAGAAAATTCTGAAAATTTTAGAGGGGAAGTAATAACTTTGTGACTTGGTAATTTCATAAAGGTCCTTTGTGTGTTCTATTAGATTTTTTTTGTATAACAGAGACAGAGACAGAGAGAGGGACAGACAGAGAGGAAAGGAGAGAGAGGAGAAGCATCAATTTTTTGTTGCTGCTCCTTAGTCGCTTCAGTAGTTCATTGATTGCTTTCTCATATGTGCCTTGACCGGGGAGCTGCAGCAGAGCAAGTGACCCCTTGCTCAAGTCAGCAACCTTGGGCTTCAAGCCAGCGACCTTTGGGCTCAAGCCAGTGACCATGGGGTCATCATGTCTGTGATCCCACACTCAAGTCAGCAACCCCACACTCAAGTTGGTGAGCCTATGCTTAAGTTGGATGAGCCTGCACTCAAGCCAGAAACTTCGGGGTTTTGAACCTGGGTCCTCTGCATCCCAGTCCAGTGCTCTATCCACTGTGCCACCGCCTGGTCCAGCCTATTGGGTTTTAAGTCAGTTTTCACCACTGAGCAACCAATTACCATGATCTGTTTGTGGAAGGAAAGTTAAAGAAGCCTATGCCTTACCGCCTCCACTTCTGCAGGGTCGTACCAGACATTGATGTATGGATGCTGTAAGGCGTCATCCACTGATATCCTTTTGGCTGGGTCAATCACGAGCATCTTTGACAGCAAGTCCCTGGCTTGGCTGGCTGAAACAATAAATGAGAAAAAGAATTAGTAAAATTTTGATTTTGGCAAGAAATTTTGTTGGAGGGAAAGGAAATTAAGAAAACAAAGATGAACTAGCACATTCCTCCCAAACATCAGGTAACTTCACCAGTGATTAGGGAAATGTACAATGAAACAATGAAATATTCTTATCCATAAGATTTTCAAAAATTAAAAATGGTGTAATATCCACAAACACTAGGTAACTTCATTTATGTTGTTGGTGATGTATATTTTTTTAGAGGGCAAATTTGGCAGTATCTATTAAATTTTAAAAGTCACCTATGACTGAGCGGTTCCACCTTTAGGTATACAGCCGAGAGAAATAACTGCACACATTCGAGTAACATATACAGAAGAGAGGCTCACTGCAGCATTGATTATGGAATAAAAAAGTTTAAAACAGTCTAAATTACCTCTGATACGATCATACCATGGATTGTATTTGGCAATTTAAAAGAATGAGGTACATCTATATATACACACATGGACATGTTAAGTGGGAAAAAAAAACGGTTGCAGAATGATCCATAGATCATGATGCCATTTGTATAAATCTGTTGCTTCTCAACAAGACAAGAAACACTTCCCTCTATTTCTGTATATAAATGCATAGAAAAGGCTATAAAGATAATCAACAAACTGAAAATACCTTTGAGATGGGGGAGAATATGTACATAGATTTCTTACATAAATAAAAATAAATGTAAGGGGATAGTTTTTTAAAAGGAAGTAGAAAAAGGAATACAACATAATCAACAAAATGCTAAAGAAATGTTTACCTGAAACCTATATACCCTTATTGATCAATGTCACCTGTTAATTATAACTTTCTAAATAAAATTTTTCAAAAAGGAAGTAGACAGAGTGCGTGTAGACTGCTTTTAAAGTTCTTCGAAGCTGAGGAAAGGGCTAAAGCAGTTTAGGGAGGCAAGAAGGTCAGGGGTGACATTTTTGAGGATGAGGGTGATGAAGATGACTTCAACAGAAGAAGAATCTGAAAGGATAGAGAGGGAGAAGATTCGAGAGAAAGAGTCCACAAGACCAAGTAAGTGAATTGCTGTGGGGGAGCCGGTTCAGTTTACAAAAGACTAAACGTTCTCTTGGCTCACTGCACGCCAGGTACAGTGTGAGGTGCCAGGAATACAGAACAAATTCCATGGTGTATTTACTTAATAACATTGCTAAAGGACACTCAATTTGGGGAGGTAAAATTTCAAAAGATTGTATTCTTTTTTTTTAAATAATGTATAGATGCATTTTAAATAATAATAATAATTACATTTGTTATTTTGTTTCTATTTAACAGTCATTGAGTGTTTATTGTGAGCCAGGCACGGTTGTAAGTTCTTGATAAATTATTTAGTCAATTAAGCCTCCTAGTGACCCTATAAGATGGACATTTTGTTAAAGGAGGCATGGGAAGATTGAATAACTTAAAATCACACAGATTTCAAGGGACAGGGTTTGAGCCCAGGCAGAAGAAAATATAAATTTGTTTTAAAATTACATGCTCATTAATGTCCTAAGTTAAAATTAGTTAGAATTTTATTTATATTATAGTTTACACACTGCCGAATTTATTCGTTGTCTCTCTTTCTATGACTGAGGCATTATTATCCTAATATTGTGGGTAAAGAAACTACGATTTGTTACTAAAGTTCACGACTATAAACATAATAATAGAAAGAATTACTTATTCATGAAAGTGTTTATATTGTATATAAAATGTATAGGTAAAATTTCATTTGTCACTCTAAATAACAAAAAGAGGTGGTTGAGCACTTCTGAAAATACAAATAAAACTTGGACACCTGCTTCTTCAAGGTTTTACAACAAAAAACTTGTCTTGAAAATATTTTCCAGGTAATGAAAACAATTGGAACAATGATTTTGATTTATATAACTTTGGTCCTTTAGAAAACACAATTTTAAGATTCTAAATAAGCCACATGAAATAATTTACCTGGACTACTCTTTCACACTTTAGTATTATCTTTCCTTCTGAATAACCAGATAATTCTAAAAATCCGTTTCCACTGCCCTTTGTAAAAAGATCTTTTAAGAAATACCTCTCCTGAACCAGGGTCTCCCACTGAGTCAATTAGAAACATTTGGAGGAGTCCTGGAACTACCTGCCTCTAATTAATCTTCTATTTACACAGTTCTAATTGTACTCATGATTGTAATTGTATTATATTACACTTTAGATCCCTTTATACTAACTACCGTCACAATGAAAACCTCACTATTATAAAGATTTCTTAGCCTAGTAAATAACTTATTTCAAATATATTCAATACAACAAAATCCTAGTGAGTGAAATTAAAAAAAATAATAATAACATACCTCTTCTTAAATTGAGCTAGTTTAAGTTAGAGAGGTGTCTCTTGCTTGTTCAGGCCATGACCACCCTCATAATGGTTTGCAAGTTGTTCCTGATGGGCTTACCTTTGAGTTTATTGTGCTCAGAATCCGCTGGGAAGAGGGAATCTGGAAAGAGCTTGGGAAAGGTGAGTCCTGCATACTTAGGCCGATTCTCCACATAGTTCCTAACTGTGGGTTGCAATTTCTTCATGAATTCCGGACATGGTGTTCCTAGTTGTTCAATTACTTTGTTCCACTGGTCAATATCTGAGAATTAAATAGTTAAGGGCAAACAGAAGTACAGCTCTTGCTTTTCACTAGATGGGAGACCACTTCTCAGAATCCTGAGCACTCATCAACAAAACTGGAGTTTTAATAAGCACAAAGAACAAAAATATAAAATCAGAATTGTAAGGCAATGAATCCTCTTCAAATTTGAAATTCACTTTTGGAACAAATACACTATTGGAGAACTAGCATTACTTAACAAAATTAGATCTTGTGAGATAGTCTGAATTGTAGATGAAAATGTATTTCATAACACAAGAGGAATTTCTTATATTAAGATAACCATGTGATATAAAAAATATAACAACATATTTATTATGAAATTACCTCAATCATTTCTTTTCTAAAAATGACAAATACTGAATATGTTATATAAGGTTCATTTACATTTTCTTAAATTCCTCTTAAGATTTTCTTTTCTCTACCAAATAGGAAAGTCCATCATCTGTTAATATTTTCTAATCATATGCATTTCTTATGAGATTAATATAATTTTTGATAAGAAAATTTATTAGTTTTTCACCAAAGACTTAAAATTTTTCTATTTATCAAAATAATCACAGTTTTATACCTATTTTATACCTGTCTGTATCCCTGAATTAGAAAGACATGAAGGTAAACATCAAATGATCAATTTAAAACAACAGATTTCTATCCAAGTGTGATTCAAGAGTACATTACATATGTGGAATTTGCAGGAAAAATATTAACTTTTATCTCTTAATTTGAGCTAGCTCTGTGACAGATATACCCACTGACTGAGATTCTCTTTTGCATTTAGTACTGACATTTGTTATATCAGAGTCTTGTGAATGTTAAATATCTCCAATGAAAACTCTGAAGAACCAACTGAAAGAAACTGATTTCAAGGAATTTCCCTTGCCATGTATCAGTGAATGATAAAAGCCTTAGAAATTCTTCCTAAATTCATTCTTCTTAAATACATTGTTTATTCTTCTACAACTCTATCCTTTAGTAATAAGTTAATGACTTCATTTCTGCTAATGTAATTTGCAACAGTTCAGGGAACTTACCATAATATCACCTAATTAAGGTTTATAAACTCCTTATTCCCAGCTATTCAATACAGTTGGACTAAAAATGATTTGCAGTCCTGACCAAAGTCAAAATTAACTATATTTAACTAAAATAAATATATAATGCACACTAAGTAGATAAGATACTGCTCAGAGAAATAATAAAGTTAATTTGCAAATCCTCTTCTTCCTTTATAATCTGACTAAATAAAATTTAAATTATTACATATCATCTTAATTACTGGGATGAAAACAATGTGTGATTGTGTAATATCAAGAAATGAAGTGAAAGTGATAAAAACTGAAGAATATTTATGAGACTATCAGTAAGTTAGAATAATTAGAAATAAAGAAACTATAATTTACAATTGATAAAAGTTACCCTAATATAAAAGTTTATGTTAGCACTATAGTATAGGTAAGTTTTAACTACTTAAATGTATTTAAATAAAACTTCAAGGGCTTGCATTGTAAATAATGAGAAGTGGTCTATTCTCTTAACAGAGTTAGGTTATCATGTCCTATCAAGCCATCATTTAACCATTGGTCTCACTTCTTTGGAATATTACAGGCATCATCAAAGAAAATAGAGGCAAAGAACCTGTCATATTTACTTAAAGAAGTCATTTAAAAAGTTGTCAAAATACTCCTAACACACTACTATATTCTAATTAACATTCAGCTAGAGGTATAGCCTTATTCAACAAAAAAAAACTAATTGCTTTTAAAGTAGTGTTCCCAAACAATTCCATGTTGTTTTTAGAGTCAAGTTTAAAGAGAGTCAAATATTGTTGAATTTGTTAAAGAAGAACAGTTAAAATGTTTCCTTTTATAATTAAAGTTTATAGAAGTACTCAGTGAACTTCCCTATCTTAGATTGCTTTTTAGATAAAACACAATTGTGGTCCTTAATGAAATAGTTTACAAAAGGTAGGGAGGCACAAAGCTTGATTTTTGTCAATGAAACAGCTGAATGTTAATACTTCAAATATGTGGTAGCCTGACCAGGCGGAGGCATAGTGGATAGAGCATCAGACTGGGATGTGGAGGACCCAGGTTCGAGACCTTGAGGTCACCAGCTTGAGCACAGGCTCATCTGGTTTGGGTTTTTGTTTGTTTGTTTTTTGCTTGAGCACAGGCTCATCTGGTTTGGTTTTTTTTTTTTAATTTATTAATTTTAGAGAGGAGAGGGAGAGAGAGAGAGAGAGAGAGAGAGAGAGAGAGAGAGGAGAGACAGAGAGAGAGAAGGGGGAGAGAAGCTGGAAGCATCAACTCCCATATGTGCCTTGACCAGGCAAGCCCAGGGTTTCAAACCGGCGACCTCAGCATTTCCAGGTCGACGCTTTATCCACTGCACCACCACAGGTCAGGCAGGCTCATCTGGTTTGAGCAAGGCTCTCCAGCTTGGATCCAAGGTTGCTGGCTCTAGCAAGGGGTCACTCGGTCAGCTGTAGCCCCCTGGTCAAGGCACATAAGAGAAAGCAATCAATGAACAACTAAGGAACCGCAACAAAGAACTGATGTTTCTCATCTCTCTCCCTTCCTGTCTGTCTGTCCCTATCTGTCCCTCTCTCTTACTCTCTCCGTCTCTGCCACAAAAATAAATAAATTAATTAATTAAAAATTAAAAACTGGTATAGTCATCTTTAAAAGTCTGTGACTTTATTTTAATCAATCCATTTCAAGTTCTTTATTCCCATAAACAAGTTATATTAAGTGTTTCTTTTATAGATGTTCATAAGATCACAACAATATGAACAACTATGTACAACTATACTTAGTTAACCATATAATTTTCCTTTATAATCATAATTAACCAAAAAGAAGCCAAGACTGGTAGTCATATCTCCTGGCTCTATGTACAGTGCTTATTCCAAGGATTTCAGGAAGTAAAAGAGCAAGTTTGAAATTGATCTGGTAAAAATTGCTTTAATATGATCATAAAATTGATGTTATAAAATTTGCCACAGGTATTTCTTTTAAAGAATGTCTAAAACTGCCTCCTTAGTTTATCAACTTATTTACCTAAAACAATAAATTCTTTGAATATTTTAAATAGAAAATAAGTTGATACAATTTAAATATATTTAATCATCAGAGTTCCACAATGATTATATTTTTTAAAATATATGAATTATTAACTAGATTCTTATGCTTATGTATTAATGTTAAGATGGTATTTTTTACAAAAAAATGGTGAAAAGTATTTTTGTAAAAGGATTTATTTGCTTTAAAACTCTCATAAATGTCATTAATTTTATACTATACACATATGGGTCCAAATATTTACAGATTCCAGCCTGTGCAGTTATCAGAAAATGAATAAATATGTTTTATATTTTTGATTTCAGTAAGAAATAATCATCCTTAATATATTCAAAAGAATTTAATAAAAGTTGAAAAATGGCATTTTATAAGTTATTTGAAAATTTCCTCATCTAATTTTCAATTCACTACCTAAAAAATAATATTACAAAAAGTTTGATTTTATAAATGGAATATGATGACAAGATAATGTAAGAAAATATTGACTATTAACTAATGTCTTCAATAAATAGTATTGTAATAGATGAATAAAACAAAGTAAATATGGATTGTAAAAATGAGTTATCAAAAACTCTAAATTGAAAATTATGCTTTAATTCTATCAGTTAGAAACACACTTAATTTCATGTACTCCTTTTACTTCCTTGGTTGGGAACTTTCTAAAATATATTTCAAACTACCTTAAACATAATGTATGAAAAATATCTTTTTATCCTGGATACGTTAGGTCATAATTATGGACATAATTTATACAATGCACATTTAAGCTTTCATAAATGTGGAATCATAAAATGTGTTTAATGGTTTCATTCTCCCTCTCTCTCTCTCTCTCTCTTTCTCTCTCTCTCTCTCTTTCCCTTATGCAGTCATGGTTAGATTGGTTCCAGTGCATCACCCTGGGTGCTGAGGTTGGCTCCATGGAGCCTCTGCCTCAGGCCCTAAAAATAGCTCGGTTGCGAGCATGGTCCCAGATGGACAGACCATCAGCCCCAGATAGGGGTTGCCAGGTGGATCCTGTCTGGGATGCATGTGGGAGTCTGTCTCTCTATCTTCTCTCCTTTGACTTGGAAAAGGAGAAAAAAATATTCTTTTCCTCTCAGAATCCCCTTCAAATTTTGGTAACACGTACTATGAACAGGTGATTTAACATATAATTGTAACTAGCATTTGTTTTCATTATAAATGACCACCAGAAAATGAACTTTTATAAACTAGAACACATCCAAAACTTAAAGCTCACAATCTGAGTAAAAGGCTCTTTGCTCACTGGCAACAGATTGCTAGTGAGATATTGTGAGATATGAAATATCCAAAGCTGGTATTTGAAGCATGACATATATGAATCTTAGTGCAATCTATTTTGTCTTATAAATCTATTTAATATTTAATCTATATTTATTTACAAAACAAAAAAAATATGGAGAGACATTTCACATATAAACAAATCTAGTATATATTAATATGTGTCAAAATGGTAGAATTTTTTAAAGCTATTAAAGGTTAATTTTGGAGGCTTCCCATTTGCACATGCCCCTTATAAGACTCTGTTACAAAATTTGTACTTATAATGTTCATATTTTTATACATAACCCCTTCTTCAAACTGTATGATAGTCTCATCTCATAAAGGCTGTGTCTGACTGTATCTGAATTTTTAAACTAGAAGAAGACTTTAGAGACATTTGATTTGACATCTGTTGTATAGCTGAAAAATATCAAAGTCTTCTTAAAAATTGAAAAATAAAATTATTTTAAACAAAGGAGCTAATACAAATAGCTTCTAACACCAACAGAAATATAGAATTCTTATTTAAGAGAATTGTAGTGACACTGTACTCTGATCTGTGAAACTCTCTCTGGAAGATTACATTCATTTCTGGGTATAACACTATATGAAAGAAGCTACAATCAAGTTTATATGACATCAAGAACACATGTCATTTTTTCAGACATAACTGAAAAAACTTTTTGTGTTTAAACTAAAAAAAACACAGAGACAATCTAAACTCTTCATCCTAGCATTTTGATCTCTCTTATCCCTCAGTCATTAATCACTTTTTAATATACTGTGCCTGTTATAATAAATTTCATTATGTTAAGAATTTCATGACATCATTATTTTCATGATGATAGTTTTGTTTATTGATATATTCCTCAAGACAAAAAGTGCCCAGCATATAGTAAGTGCTCAAAAAAATACTTGTTGAATAAATAAATGTCTACTTTATGTTCAATCAAAGTTTTTACTGGGATAATATAAAAACATAGGGGAGAAAAAACATTTAAGGAAACAAAAGCTGAGAAATTCTGAGAATTAGAAATAAGTGGAACTCAAGAAATACAGTGAATCCCAAGGAGGATAAATAAAAAGAAACCTGCACTGAGTCACATGGTAGAGAAACAGCAGAAAACCAAAGACCAAAAAAAAAAAAATGTAAATGAAGTCAGAGAAAAGGAAAAGGCTATCTCCAAAGGTCACTACTAAACCAACAACTAAATATTCACCAGATGTATTAGAATCAGAAAGGCAGTGGAATAATATTTTTTAAATGCTGGAAGAAGATACTGTCAATCTCATATTCTATATCCAACTAAATTATCTCTAAAACAAGAGCACCCAATCAAAAAATTGAGTTTTATCATCAAAGATCCCCACTAAAAGTCTTCTAATGTATATACTTTAGGAAGAAAGATAATAATCTCAAAATAATGGGCCAAATGGCAAGAAATAGTGGTAAGCTACAAAAACAATAATTAAAAGGGTGAATCTAAACAAACTCTCTCTATATGCAATAATATTGTAATATTATCACTTTGTGAGGCTAAAAAAGTGAGAACAAAAATTAGTGTTTGCTAAAATTTTTACATGTTCGAAAGAAGTTTTTTAAATGCCTTAATTAAAATAGCAATTCTCCACAAATTGAACCATAGACTCAATAAAATTCCAATAGGAATTTTTTATGTAGGTTAACTAGACAATTTTAACATTTTTATGGAAAAGCAATAATCTATTAATAGCCAAGTTACTCCTGAGAAAGACAAAAATGGATGAGTTTTATCCCTTCCTGATATAAGCCCATAATATACATTTGTAATCATTAAGAAAGGGTAGTAGCTATATAGACATAGTCAAAGAGAACAAATATAGAATCCAGAATATAACAGTCTTCCTCCTAATATGTGAAAACTTAAGACAGGTACAGCATTATAGATCAGTGAAGAAAGAATACGCTAGTCAGTAAAGGGAAGTGGAATAAAATAAATGGAATCTCTCTTTCATACCATATACATAAATTAACTACAAGTGAACTAAAAGCTTAAATGTAAAAATATTAATCTTTAAAAAATTCACAGAAAATTACAAGATAATATAAGGCATCAAAGACAAGATATAAAAATACATGATCTATAAAAAAAAATGGATTGCCAAATTTCAGAACCACTTAAAAATAAAATAGGAAATAATTTAAATACAGGGGAGAAGATATTTGCAACACATAAAACTGCCAAAGATTAGCTGAGTGATTATACGAAGAACTCTCAATAATCAATAAAATAATACAATAGAAGAAATTGTTTTAAAAACAAACAAATAAAATAACACTTTGCGAAGAGGAAAATACTAATATCCAATAAACAAGAAGAGATGCATAGCCTCCCTTGTAGTCAAGGAAATGTAAATTAAAGCTCCATTGAAATAATATTTTATATCCAAGAGATTGGCAACAAATTTAAAAAACAATCTGACAAGACCAAGAGTTGATAAATTCGTAAAGAAGTCAGTTATATCTATATACTGTCACTTTGGAAATGTATTTGATGTTACACAATCAAAAAGTGTGCATACCTATGAGCATAGGAATTATCATTTTAAAAAACAAACAAACCTTGCCCACGTGTTCCTAGAGACATAACAACATTGTTTACAAAAACAAAAAATAAGAATTGATTATATCTCAAAGTTTATTTACAGGAAAGTGGATTAGCTGTAAAATATTTATAGACTAGAGTACTTCACAGAAATGAAAATAAATGAATTATTGAACTATTTCTAATGCATCTACATGGATAAATCTCAAAAATGTTAACATTGGAAACAAGTCACAAAATAATAATGATAATAGAATTATGTAGAACTCCTAAAACTAATCCAGATATTGTTTAAGGATAAATATGTATATGGTAAAATTATAAGAAAAGTCAAATATATTGTAAAAACATGTATTTAGAATAATAGTGACCTCTGTGGAGAGAAGACAGAATATAAATTATGAGGTGCACACAAAAAGATTTAAAGGTATTTATTGATAATGTTTTATTTTAACCTGAGTGGTAGTATATATGTGTTTATTTTATTGATCTTATTCAAGTTTTATATTTAATATTAATTTGCTTATATAAAAACATCTTGTAAATTTAAAGTAAAAATGTCTGCTATAATGAAATGTATTAAAATATATAAAAAGAATTATTATCTCAATATCTGATTTTTGATTCTTCTATGGAGAGTTAAAAATGCATTTGAATTGAATAAAATTCAATTAATAGGTTCTTAAAAATATCTACTAATAAAGTGGCATATAAATATATAAAATTTTAAAAATTATTTTTGGCTATCTAAATTTTCAGTTCTGAAAATAATATGTTGAATTTTTTAGGCATAAAACATAAAGGGTATAAAAACTTATTAATAGTTTAAAATTTGCTGCCAAGTTAGTTTATATACCAAGAAGAAATGCATAGTCTCTATTTTGTTTACTAGTTCATTTTTTTTATTAGGGACAGATTCAGAAAGCAGATTGACAATTGTTGGGGGTGACTGGTGGGGCATGAAGGGATTAAGCAAAGTAAAAAAAAAAGAGAGAAAAAATTCATAGACATGGACAACAGTGTGGTGATTGCCCAGGGAAAGGTGGGTAGGAGGACGTAGAGGAGAGTATTCGGGGATAAATGGTGATGAACACAGATTTGATTTGGGGTGGTGAACACACATAACAGTGTGCAGATGATGTGTTGTAAAATTGTACACTTGAAACCTGTATAATTTTATTGACCAGTGTCACCCTAATAAATTCAATAAAAGAAAAAAAAAGACATGTGTAGTTGATATTGCAAAAATATTTAGAAATCATTCATTTTGAGAATGTCTTCATATTAATGAAAATGTGCTGATTAAAAATCAGACTCCTTATGATGTATTGTATAGATGTACAATATACATATTTTATATCTCCAGCTACATTTTAAAGGTTCTACTTAATAGATTCAGATATAATTTTATTGCCTCCTCATAAGTCATTTATAATAGGGAATATTTAAAAATAAATAATGTATTGCATTATAAGAGGAGTTTTATAATATTCAGTGTTCATAAACTGTTGGCACAAAAAAGATTGATTTAAAATTTAACCAACATACTTGAAATTATTAAAAGACCTCATCTATACTCCAAAGAGACATTTAAAAAAATAATTTTCTTTTCTCCTTCGAGAAATTTACAAATGTTTCCAGATACAAGAGCTTCAGAAATAACTCAATATCAAATATCAAGTTCAGGCATTGAAAAGCCATTTCATATGAGACTTGAAAATTAGCAGTAGCCTAAAGCTTTACTTATAAAAGATTTTGACATCTGAGTTAAATGATACTCAAGTAACCCAAGAAATTAATTTAAGAAATGTTCATTTGTATTTCATAATTCAGTTGTGAAAATTAATCAGATTTTCTTTAACAGAAAATATAAGGAAAGTAATGAAAATCATTTTAATTTGCAGGGGCAAATATTCATTCTATTCGTCAATTATTCAACCACAATGAACTTCTGAAAGAGCCAAGAGTACAAAGTTAACAGATTGAGTTTATTTTAATCAAGTGCCTAAATTTAGCTAAAATTTAGGTACAGTACTATTTCATATTTATGTCCAAAGGCCAAACTCAAGTTTATTATTTGAGAATCAAAAAGATTAGATTTTAACAAGTAACATACTTCTAAATAATATGAACATTAATGTGGTTAATTTGTGGATGTTATTTAATAAAATGTATATGTAGAAGACAACTATAAATAAAAAAAATTTAATAAATGTGTATCATATTTAAAATTAGAGAAAGACAAGTACCATATGATTTTACTATATGTGGAATCTAATGAACAAAATGAACTAACAAACAAAACAGAGACAGACTCAGCAGGCTAAGTGTTGTCAGGGTGAAAGATGGCTGGGTGGTGGGATGGAGGGATTGTGCAAAAAAAAAAAGAGGAAGAAAAAAGAGGAAAAAAACTCATGAACATGGTACAACAGTGTGGTAATTGCTGGGGGGAGGGGAACTGGGGGAGATGGAGGAGGATACAGAGGGAATAAATGGTGATAGAGATTTGACTTGGTTGTTAAATACACAATACAGCATACAGATGATGTATTATGGAACTGTGCTCCTGAAACCTATATAATTTTGTTAACATGTGTCACCTCAATAAATGCAGTAAAAAGGATTTTTTTTTTTTTGTATTTTTCTGAAGCTGGAAATGGGGAGGCAGTCAGACAGACTCCCGCATACGCCCACCCGGATCCACCCAGCATGCCCACCAGGGGGCGATGCTCTGCCGCAATCGGAGCCATTCTAGTGCCTGAGGCAGAGGCCACACACAGAGCCATCCTCAGTGCCCCGGGAAACTTTGCTCCAGTGGAGCCTTGGCTGCGGGAGGGGAAGAGAGAGACAGAGAGGAAGGAGAGGGGGAGGGGTGGAGAAGCAGATGGGTGCTTCTCCTGTGTGCCCTGGCCGGGAATCGAACCCGGGACTCCCTCACGCCAGGCCGACACTCTACCACTGAGCCAACCGGCCAGGGCCAAAAGAAAAAGCTTTTAATAAGAATGAAAATTAAAACAGTAAAGCTTTATTTTTAACTAAATATATACAACATTTTAGGTTAAGTTCTGTCATTCAATAAAAATTAAATGAGTGTCTAATTCAGTCATTTCCTAAACTAGTCCTTTAATTCATACAGAGGATACACAATGTGTGTGCAACTCTCTGTAAACTGTGTGTGTAATATAGCAATCTTCAAAGTAAATGGCTAATCATAATATGCTTAGGATACACTATATTAGGAACTAGATTTTCTTTAATTATAATTAAATCACCATTATTATAGGTTCAATTTTAGTTTTGAATTATGATCATTTAAGCAGAGACTTTATCTTTAGTATGAGGAGGCCATATTATTTTCATAAATGACTGAGTGTAGGAAGATATTTAACTAACTTAAAGAAATAAGTTATGACATACCAAATAATACCCATATCTATTTAATACTGCAGAGCCTCTGAAATTTTTACTTGCAATTTGCTGCTTGAAAGAGGATCTTTTTTACTTGTAAAACTAATTTAAATTTATCTCCAGAAATTTTATATAATCATTATTAATTAATGAGGTTTTAGTTATTGCATGTGTTAACTATATAAAGAAAATAATATCAAGAATTGAGCAATCATTCCTATAAATGAAATAAATGAGAAAAAGAATTTTAGAATAGGTTGATTAATTTAAAAATAAAATTCATATGTCTGCTTTCTGAATATATGTTAAAATAAATTTATTGTATATATGGGTAAACATAAATCTAACTGATTAAATTTTCTATGCCAAGTGAATATTTCTTATGATATGAAAACATAAATCTTCAGCCTCAAAATTAAAATATTTTGTCATTTAATATCTAGCTATGAATAGAACTTAATTTTGAAACATCTACAATAAAAAAAATAGAGAAAAGTATATCAGTTATTAGTTTCATAGGACTGAATTAAGATAGACCTTTGGATACCATGCTGAATGTTTCATATATAATACTGTATTATTCACCTAAGATCTTGTTAAGAGACACAGTTACTCTACCATGATGCTCGCTGGTAAATATTTGACATTGGAGTCTCGTAGAAGTCCTCTAAAGGCAGCGAATGTATACCATCAGCAATACTGTATTTGGGACCAAAGGAAATTGATTGAGAATAACACCCACAGAAACCGCTGGCTGCTAAGAAGGATACGATCAGTGCCAGGAAACAGCACTGCACCTTTTATCATTTCTCCCATGATGCAACCTACTGACCACATGTCAACTGAAAACAAAAATGACATGAAGATAAACAAGAAGACAGGAATAGAAGAGCAAATAAATGAAAATACTTGACTACCTAGGTGATAGAGCAACGGTGTGACCTTTCGCTCACTGGATAAGTCAGCCTTATGGTCATTAGTCTTTTAAAACAGTGAAGGGGGGACAAAACAAGAATGTCAGGGCCCTTTCTTCTATGGGACTAAAGTAACAACACCACTCAATGTTACCGATGTGTGATAATGTTACTTTGCAATTATAATTCAATGATTAATTTAGTTTCTGACTTAAAAGGTCTAATTTGCATTTATCTACTAGAAATTTACTGATTTGTATTATAAATTATTCTAGATTGTGTTAATAGAAAAAACATGCAAATCAGTTAATTTTTTATATTGTATACCACATTTGGAAAAAAAGAAAAGCTTCCAGTAACCTCAAAAGAAAGAATGTCTTTTACAAAACACAGTTACTCATTTGTATATATGAATACGTTTCAGGAAGTGATATGCCAGTTCAAGAATAAATGTTTTGGAATATGCTGGCTCGTTTTCATTGATTCCCATCAAAGGAGCAAATTCCTAAACAGGAAGCCTTGCCTTATTCTTATAAACACAGTGGCTTTATAATGGTAAGAAATGCTGGCTTTCAAAACAGAATGGTTCAACATGAAATAAACATAACAGAGAGCTGATACTTCTGAAACTGTGAATCAAAAGAATCCTAAAATTTAAGGTGAAATTATAATGTCTCTATGCTATTGCCAGTTATCATCCAGAACTTAAAACCGGGAAGCTAGGGCAGAGGATATAACAGGGAGGAGCAAAATGGGGAAAAGCAAAGCAAAAAAAGTTAAATCTCTGTCTTTAGCTATAGTTGGTTACTCACTTGTTCCTACTGAAAAGTCAGAAAGAGAAACAGGTCATTCTTATGGGGGGAAATAACCTAGAAAATAAGGGATATAGAGGGAGGAGCACATAGGGAAAGGCATTAAGATAGCAGCACACTATAATTTTGCTCCACTTACTCTTCAAATTACATCTTGTAATTTGACAGTGACCTTTAAAGAATTCCTCCTGAGAGTCTTTGCAGTATGAAAATCTCATTCAGGTTAATCTTAAAGTTTTCATAGTTCAACTTAACTTCTAAACAGAGTGATCACTGCAAAGGAATGCTTATAGCTTTGAAGGTGATAAGCATACTCAGAGAAGCAAATTTGTTTTGCTTCCATTTTAGGAAAGCAAGTGTCATGCAAAAGTATCAGGGAAAGATAGAGCAAACAGTTGTGCACACCTTTATTATTAATGCATTTGTAATTCCAGATAATACTGTCTCACAAGAGGTTGGTATTGTGAAAATTTTTTATTAAAGGAAAAAAAAAATCTTTGAAAATATATTTGTTTTTGAGTTGCAAGTATTCTTATCAAAGTGACCAGTCTGATGAAGTTGCTATTTACAGCATATTTGTTTTATAGTTGTTTTTTTAAAATAGATACCGGGAAAGAGATAAACAAAAAAATATTGAGTTAAAAACACAGTAAGTAGGGTTTTCTCTTGCCTGGATCTATCTATTCAAACATTTGGGGAAAGGTGGTTTCTGCCACAAAGCTATCTGAGACTTAGAAAACATCTAGTTTCATTTTTTATTCAACACAAAAACTCTTCTATGATGTATTAACTCATTTTTTTTCTACTGCAAACCAATTCTATTGTTTTCTAACTGTGTAACTTTGGCCAGATTACTTCATCTCTCTGAATCTCAATTTCACCCTCTAAAATGTAAATGGTAAATAGTATTTATCATGTAAAAATTTTAAAACACATGAAAGAAATATACTTGATAAACATCTTTTCATATTGCCTGGTACATAATTAATCTTCATTAAATATTAGTTATATGATATATCACTATGAATTAAATATATATTGGAGTTATATATTGAAATTATATATATGAAAGGTTTATTATTATATAATATATATATATATAAAATGAAAAAATATTGACAATGAGGAAAACTCACCACTCACTGGGTGATCCTTCTCACTATTGAAACCACTTAGAAAGGCATTCCATGTATTGAATCATAGTTGACTTTATGGAATTTCTCTCCTTTATCTGAATAGGAATGAATTATCCTGTTCCCTTACCCAAATAATAATCTTAAAATATGTAAATATAATTTATGGTCCTTGATCACTCCTATCCTAAAACTGGAAAATTTTTATCTTCCAGACTATCATTTCTTGATTTTCCACTTTTCTTCCCATATGCTTTTACAGAACAGCAGTAACAATAACAATTGAGCTAAATGGAGTCTCAGTTGCTAATCGCTCCAGTCTCAATTGGTTTTAGACAGTTCTTGGTTTAATTACTATGTATCTCCCATTTCTCCTTTGTGTGGCTATGCTGGATACAGATGTTCCGAAATAAAAGGAGAACATTTTTGGAACTTTATCTTCATGTCAAAACCCAAAATAGACTCAATAAAGTTTTTAAATAAAAATTATGCAAAGATATAAACTATGTATCTGAACTATTGCTGAATATATATTGAACTCCATTTTTTCTTTATTTTAATGTATCTTTTTTAGGAGATAAAACCCTGGAAACTTCCCCAATTTCCACTTAAATTTACTCACTATTCATTATTCCTTACAGACTATCCATGCTAATGATACTTAGCTACTAAGCCTTGTGACTGAAAATGAAACATTCTATCATTATGAATTACAAAAGTGGAATATATGCATATGAATTTACATGGATTTTTATGTACTCAGGACAGGATTACTTCTCAAGATAAATCTATTACACCAAATTTTATGTTTATCAATGTGACTGAATTATTTTAAGAAATTTTCAAGATATTCTGATGAATACTGACTATGCAAAAACCTTAGAAGAAATCAATACATTCAATCACTGTTGGAAACTGGATTTTGATGTTTTCTGAGGCAGTTCAATACAGTATTTGGGTCTATTTGGGTCTCCATAAGAGTTTTGTATACTAATGCTGCCCAGGTAGAATTCTGGTTGCTTTTGTGATTCTGATTCATTACATTTCCCCTTCTAACATCATCAGTATTCCCACCAGCAGAAAGCAGATTCATTTGCAACTTTAACACTCCAAAGCTGGGTCACTTTCCTTAAAAGAAATTTAAATAAGTTTTGGTACTACCAAAATATGGTTATTAATTTTATAAGTAATAACGTCTCATGTCATTTGTTAGGTATTAGATTATACCAAATTACCTTTTATCTACTTTTAACCAAGAGATAAAAATAATATAATGTAGGCCCTAGCAGCTTAAATCTAAATAAAGAAAGCAATCTATTGCTGCTTCTACACTCTGTGTAATGGCTTGGATTGTTATTCACGATGAAAAATATCTTTTGGACTTTGTGGGTTTTGTTCCAGCAACCTGACAAATGTTTCAGTGGCTCTGGTAATACAATTTTTAAATTACACTGCCTTTCTCCTTATTATAATTACATCTTCACTTGGCATAAGATTCAGACAAAATATTTTGATACATTTTCTTTCTTTGGATACTTTGAAGTACAATAGCAAATTTTAATATGTTTTTCTAAAACAATAACACTATTTCTTTGAAACACGTTTTGAAAGCTAAAACTTTTAATTAGATATTTAACAAAAGTACATTGTTTTTAACTTAAAGGTAAAATAGAATTATAAAAGACTACTGATATGCATAAATAAGCTAAGAAGGTACATGCTTTGCACATGAGGATCTAAGTAAAAAAAATAAACAATATCTGTGGAACACAATGCTAAATATTCTAATGCCAGGAAAACAAAGGAAGATTTTTCTCTGTGAATCAGCATATTCAACTTTTTCTTTCTTTATAACTTCTATGGCATTATATTATTAATTTTAACCTTTATTTAAACAATTATATTTTTATTTCCTTTTTACAAAACAGAAAAGAACCACTGAAACTTATAATAAGAGCAGAAACTTTTAAGTTTATATTACATTATAAGTAAATTTATAGAGTAATAAACTTACAAAACAGTTTAGCATAAAAACATTTAAATAACTTTACTGAACCAAAATTTTTTTTTCATCTTTGAAAATCCATGTAATTCTGCATTCTATATAAATAAGTAATTTAAAGAAATCCTAATGTTGAAAAAGTATTTTTTGTTAAACTTCATGTGTTGATTAAAAAAATCATAAATGCTTACTCAAAATGTAAATTCAAGTTCAAATGAAATTCAAGTTCTCTTCAGACCCATGTGTGTCCTCACTTAATTCTGTACCTCAACGGGCAGAAGTGCTTTGAAAGGGCACACAATGCATTTGCCTTTCCTTTTCCCGTTGTCTAATTCACAAATAATATGGTTTCTTATTATATGAGATATTATGTTTTAATCTAGGTGGACTTCTAGTTATTTCCATCTTTTATAGTTTACCTAATTTAACTTAAAGTTTATTTGGGTTAGAGTTCCCCAATACTAACCTTATACTATAAGAACTGGAATTCCTTATCATTGAAGGTATTCACCAGCATGTGTATGTTTGTAAACATCTAATGTTTTATATGTTTCAAATGATTACCATCATAGCAATCCTGTAAGACAGGCAAAGAAGGTATTTTATAAAGTAAATTGATGTTAGGAGAAGTCATATGACTAAAGCAAACAGGACCAGAAGTCAGTTCTTGAAGCCCTATTAGCATATGGGCTAAAGACTTAATTGACTGCTGAAAGGAAGAGTTCAATAGTAGGAATCACCATTCCTGAACTCTGTCCTAAGAGCCAAAGGGATCAAGGCCCATTTAAATGAAATGTCATAGTAATCACTAAGGAATACATTTTATTGTTTGTAATTTTCCCTTTCAGTGTTTCACTTAATTTTTAAAACTGACTCAGTGCTCTGTATGTAGAACGATAGCTGAGTAGGAAAAAAAATATGTTTTAAACCTTTCTATATACATATTCCCAGGAAACAGAGAACTTCTGGGGCCTGGATAGAGCTTTGTGTATAGTAGCACTTAATGCTTCCTCTTCAAGGCATCAAGGGGTGGAGGGTCCGCTCCTCAACATCTTTCCTTTTGTCCCCCCTGAGAAGTAGGTTCCCTGTGCTTTCCCCCACTCTCTACTTCATCCTTGTATCTCTCTTGGAACTCCTTTTGTGACCTTACACCTCCCCCTGCCCTCTAGTGGACTCTGGTCCACTCTAAATGCCTTGAAGAAGAGATTTTCCTCTTACAACATTGTACTTTCATCTTTGCAGGTGCCCTCAAAATCCCTGGCTTTCATTCTAGTGATTTCTGTCTCACTCAGATTTTATCAAAATAATAAAAGAATAGTAAGTGAATTAATGGAGAATATATATTCTTTTCAGCAAATACAGAGAAATAATTAACTTTTTATATTCATGAATATCTGCAATTTGTTTATGGGTGTGAAAGAATGGTTACTGTGTTTTTACTTTCCAACTTTATTTAAAGTCAAAATTAAATATTGTTTGATAACCCTTTGTTACCTTATTAGTAGGGAACAGTCTCAAATGATAGTAATGTATTAGTTGCAAAAGTTTATAAAGAAGTAAGCAGTTATTTCAAGGAGGTAACAGGATTAAGAGTTATCTATCTGTATCAGATGGGTATGGTAATACAACTTCCAAGTTTCATGCATTTTGATTATTTCTAATTTTCATGTCTGAGTTTAGAAAAGATATGACATTCAATTAATTTGAGGGTGTTTTCTTTATTTCTTCAAATATATTTTTGAAAAATCATTCACCAGTTCCTTAATAACTTTGGCTCCTTGGCAAGGTTATAGGTATATACCCTTTTCCTTCTACCTGAAATTTTCCATGTCTTCAGAGGGAAAGGCAAGAGGTGGTGTTTAAGTGTTTAAGATCCAGGTAGCAGCAATAATCAGAAATAATATACTTGAGGTCTAAAGACACTGTGCCTGTCTTTAACATCACTGTGGTCCAGAGAACTTGGCCAAGAACTCTAGATAAAGGAACATTACAAGACTTGCTCAAAGAAGGTGCTACCATGTGAAACAAAATGAAAAACAAACAAACAAAAAAAGTAGAAAGGATGTGTCTTTAAAAAGCAGACTTAAGGACAGACGTCATCAAAAGTCTATATGCATCATATAAGCCTTCAGTAATCAAGAAAATGGAGCCCTGATTGTGTTTGAAGTGGATGAAGGAAGTAAGGGACAAGATAGCCCTAACACAAAACACAAATGTCTTCTAAGAAACCATCACAAAACTGCTTTACTGCTAGTTCTTATTAAAAGAAACAAAATCTGAATAAAATGTAAGTCATAGATGCCTCACATGGTACTTGCGTTATGTAAAGAAAATAATGAACCTGGCGTAATTACTGCTCTCTAGCTTGAATTCAGCACGAAATTAACACCTTTTTAGTAATATTGTATATTATGTCAGCTTATATACATGCTATAGGTTTTAATCAGAGCACTATCATAAAAATTGAGCATATAATAGTATATGTTTGTATAATTTAAAAAACTGTACAAATAAATATTAAGTACTTTATAATGTTCTTTTGGATATTAAAAAATTAGCAACCTATTGAATGAAAAATGAAAATACGCATATTTATTTTTTTCTTTAGCCAAAACTTTAATTTAATAATCAAAAATCTATCCTGTGATATCATCTAAATCATAATTCAGTAGTTAAGAAACCAACACAATGTTTCTCAAATACAAACAATTTAAATGTAGGAAAATTGCTAACAATTTAGTCATCAACGACAATTTCAGAAGACTTCTCAATTTGCCAAAGTGTTTTACTATTTTTGCTTAACGTTCAGATTAAGAAAGTGAGCATTAAAAAGTTCTGTGGAACAAGAGGAATAATGTTGGTTGAGACGATAGAGTGTTATCTACCACTTTTTAGCGTTGGAGAAACTCAATATAAATTACTCTGAATAATTCTAAGTGAAAGTTAAGAGAACCTGTGATTTTATTTTTAAGTTTCTGAAGGATTCTGGAAGTAATACTTTATCAATTAGCATATACTAATCTTTGATATTATTTTTAGTAAATGCTGCAGTCAGTTAAATTCTAAAACACTGGTGTGATTCCTCTCCTGATACATAACCACTATCAGTCCCTCAACTTGTGTCTGGTCATCATGGTTTCATTAAGCTAATTCAATGCTCAGACCACTCAATTCTTAGTAGAAAGCTATACTTGTAAAATGATGATAATTTCATGTAAATACTGATAAAACAATTCCACGAAAAAAAAAAAGAGTATAACCTGACCTGTGGTGGTGCAGCGGATAAAGAATCAACCCAGAATGCTGAAGTCACTGGTTCAAAACCCCAGGCTTGCCTGGTCAAGGCATATATGAGAAGCAACTACTATGAATCGATGTTTCCCATTCCTACCCCCCTTTCTCTTTCTCTCCTCTCTCTAAAATCAATAAAAAGAAAAGAAAAGGAAAGAAAGAGGAAGAAGAGAAAAGAAAAAGAGAACAGTGATCCTATGGATCAATGTTACCCCATTAAATTTAATTTCTAAATAAAAAATAATAACAATTAAAAAAAGAATATATGTAGTTCATTATTTAATAGTGATTTCTATGGTTTAGTTTATTTTTAAATGTGCCATGACTTACAACATTAAATTATAATTTTAATTATAGGTAAAATAAACTAAAGATTTAAATCCAATTTGGTACATTTTCAATAAAATGGCGGTTCTAATTCATTTCATCTTGAAATCATTTAACCATATTTAAGCAGAATTTGACTTAAGCCAAATGTTTTTTCACTATAAATTGATGTAATTTCTCTGTTTACTTTTAGGTCTTCTTGCAGGCTCAGTATCATAAATGGCACTGGGCTATCCAAGACTGATATTCTCAATAGTCATCCCAGGAGATAAAGGAATTCAGAATGCAAACCCCATCACAATCTACATTGTGTGTATAAGGTTATATTCAATTTTTAGGATCATACTTATCAAGGATATGTATTTTATGTATTGATTTTTGCACACTTTGCTCTCAGTTACAAACATTTTTCTAAATACATTTTTCTAAAATAAAAAGAAAAAAACCTACAGGAGAACAATTTTTAGAAAAATAAAGAATTATCAATATGGTGCTGTTATCTTTGTTCGTTTTCTGGAAGGTTATTTTGGGTTGAAAAATGTTTTGTATTTTTCCTCAGTTTATTGACTATTAAATTTAATACTGTTAAAATAAGTAAAAGCAACCCTGAAAAATGTCTGAAGAACTAAATGAGATCTCAGAAAACTAGGCTAATGAAAATCAAAGAAGCTGTAACAATGCCACATGGAAATGAGGCATTGTGCCTTTTTGTATTTCACAAACTTAATGCATTACAAAGACGTGGCTTTGTAACTTTAAGTACTGATTGAATTCCCTTTCCTTTCTTTGTTGTTTTGTTTTTTTTTTATTTGAAATCTATTTTACCCTCAAGGCAAAAAAAGGAAGAAAAAATTCCTACCTTTGTTTGAAATCAGTACAATTAAATATAAATGTGAATTATGATATTGTTCAGATCAACTACATTAGATAATATAATTAATCTTCAAACTATAAATAATTAATTTAAAGTAAAATTTAATATCCTTTCAATACATAAATATAAAATTATTAATGAGATATTCTATATATTTTTTAGTATCTTTAAAATCTAGTATGCATTTTACATACACAACACGTTTCACTTCAGACTAATCATAATTTCAAGTGCTGTATAACCACATGTTGATAGTGCCTACCTCCTGGACAGTATTGTTTTAAAAGCTTACTCTTACATTGTTACTGGAATTTAGAGAACATCTCATTAATATCGAACAGAATAAACAAATGTCCACATAAATGCATGCTCATTGTGGTATTAATTTCTTATTGAGTCCAATTTTCTTTCATTATAGGCCTTTTCTTCACTAAATACAATCATAATCTTTCTTATATAATAAGAATTCCTTAATAGAGTTTTCTTATTAGTCAAATAAAATATTGAGTAGATTTATGAACATGTTTATTGCCAATTTCAAAAAATGTCATATGTAGTAAATATATTAAACTCAATCATGCATTATCATTGAGAAAGTTGTCAGTTGTACTTAGATTTCATTATGGTGTATTAGCAGCATACTTCTGTATTTAAAAAAGTATATTCTCTATTAATATGCAAACTTTATTATCTATATATTATAATCACAAATATGTACCTTTGTTAGAGAGTAAGCTTTTGGCCATTTCAGAAATAAACCAGCTAATTTAATAATTACAAATCATAAATAAATCTCCAAGAAATTTTTGGCGAAATCTAGTACAGAACTCAGTGGTAAAACTCAAATCAACACTGCTTTTTAAAATTCTTAATTACTCTCACTGGAAAAATCATTATCTATGTCTAAGTCATATATGCAGGTCAAGTGAGGGAAACCCATTTTAAACCCACCAGATACCTAGCAACTTGAATAATTATGAGTTTCAAATGTAGAGCTCATGTTTTAAGGAGAAATGCTATAATGACCTATTTAAGACCGGAGAGTGTCAATGAAGCTGTAGACAAAAGCTGATGTCGGAAAGGAGAGAAATTACTATGCCTACATGTTGTAGAAGAATAAAATAGTTTTAGAAAGCAGATGGAAAATACTTGCAAATAATGACTTAGTTTTCTAGTTATAAAGATATTTAATCATTTGGGATTTGGTGGTCTCTCTAATTTATGAAAAAAATAGCATTGCTACTTTGAATTGTAGACAAGAAAATAATTTAAGAAAAAAAATATGCCCATTAAAATTTAATTAAAACAAATCACTGTGGTAAGTAGTCTTCAGTACTGGTCAGATTATAGAAATCATCACTTTTTTAAAAAAAATCACAATCACACCACTTACCCAACTTTTTGCTTCTATCTTTACTCTCGTGGTAAAACCATTATGTGTTTAAAGGGAGAGAGAACAAAACATGTAAAGCTGCAGCAAAAGGTACAAGGATACAGTCCCTTCCTGGAAAGAGGATTTTGTGGCGAACCATTTCTCCCATAATGCATCCCACAGACCATATATCCACTAGAACAGGAGAGAGGGAAGTGAAGAAAAGGAGGAAAGTCAAGTTAACTAAGATAATTATCTCTGAAGGAGGAGGAAAAAGAACAGTTTGATTAGAAGATACAATTTTTTTTCCCACCAGAAGTTATCCAAAAGGGTGAATTAAAACCAGCCCTATATTATTTCATAACCAATGTCTAATATGAGAGCTCAAATTAATTTTAAAATATTACTTTTTGGATGCCTTAAATTGCTTCATTAGTGCCCTGAAATGGTGACTTGGAAAAGCAGAAACTAAACCATAAGTATCTCATCAACCTGTAGGGTCAACTGGAATAGGGAAATAAGAGACCACACGTTTCTTTGTTTGTTTGTTTGTTTGTTTGTTTTGTTTTGTTTTGTTTTTTGTACATACAACCAAATCCAAGAAACTAGAAAATGGCTGGAACCATAATTTTAAGGCAAAAGTAGTCAAATCCCTGGTTTCAGGACTTAGTGGTTTGTTTGTTTTTTCCTTCAGAAGTAATTCTTATAAATAAATATCAATTTTAGTTTCTATTTATAATATTTCTTAAACATGTAAAATTAATTAGCACATTTAAAAAAATATGTGGAAGTTAAGTAATAAAGTATTAAAGGTATTTTAAAAATTATCATATACATACATTTATTTCTCAGATGTCACACTTGTTAGCCAAACATGCTTCACCTTCTCTTTCCAATCTTTCCCCTCTTCCAACTAGCTTTTTAAGGAAGGTCAAAGGGAACTTGGGGGCAGAAACATTAGGCTGAAACAGTCGTTGGGGAAGGAAGGCAGGGTTAGGTGCACAGGTTAGCGGGGCATGCCTGATATGGGAGCAAGCGAATTTTTCTGCATGATAACCTTCCTCCCATACATAAGTGGGAGAACAGCACAAGCATGCTAGGTGTGGTTTCTCCACCTATCTAGAAGTGCTAGAAAGCGATGGCAGTAATTTACAACCTTTTCTAGCGAGGAAAGGAGATTATGCGCCATTTGTGCAGCAAAGATCTGAAAAGCAAAATTTAGACTTCCCAGGCCCCTGAAGACCCTTGATTTCTCAACTTTATAAATTGGTTTCCTTTGGATTGAAAAAAAATCTTGTAAAAAATGTAACTTATTTTCCAAATAAGTTAGATGTAGTATCTATCACTTTGGCAAGAGGATTAGATTTGCCCGTTCCAAGTCAAAAAGTAACAGACCTTTTTCATTGTCTACCCAAGAGAACCTGACTTTCTTAGGACCTGACTTTTCCCCTTTCTCTATACAGATGCATAAAAGTATTAATTTTTATGGAAGTACTAATCTGAAAGTACACTTTTTTTAATTTGATGGCCAGGATATTTTTTATAAAAGCACCCTTTAATACCTGCAAACAAAAATATGATGATAATTATTTTTATAGAACTTATAAAAATAGACTTCTAGGACTAAATAAGAATAGAGTATGAAATAAGTGTGAAAGGTATTGAGTACTTATACAAATTTTAATTTAAAACTATTTTAATTCCTAAACATATTGGATGTTATTTTTTTTTAATTAATAAAATCTTATCGGAACTTTGAAGAATTCTTTCTACCTTTTCTTTTAAAGATCCATGAATACTAGATTTTCATTATGAAAGCAACAGTATACAATAATTTTCTCTTTCTATAGTTTTGGAATTTATGAAGATTTTCTGTCCCAGGATTTTTGGCATATTTTTGTCTTTTCCTAACACTAGAACCATCTCTCTAATATATGACATAAAGCCAAATGGTTAAATGTAATGGATTTCCTTCTGTTTTTATCCTCATTTTGAGCTGAGCTGCAACCCAAATATCATTTTTCTTCAGTATCTACAGTGTGTGCTCATTAATATCCACTTGACCGTTTTAGTAAGATTCCATTGACAGTTGTTTTTATCTATCACATTGTAGTGCTTTTCTAGCAAAGCTTACATTTCAGAAACATCCTTCACATTTTTAATTCTTTCTAGTACTATTTAATAAAAAAAAAAATACTCTGAATACAAAAGCTGGCAGCCTTATTTAAAAAACGTATATTCATATACATGAAAGAGAACATTATTCTTGGCTATCTGAAACATGCTTGCATTTCCTTCACAGTCTCCGTGGCTGCTATTCAGAAGCATCCCTACCGTTCTCCTTGTAGCCCATGCCCAGGATGACCTCAGGGGCTCTGTAATAACGTGTCACCACATAAGGAGTCATCATGAAGCTTGTGCCTGCAGTCCGGGCCAGTCCAAAGTCGAGGATTTTCAATGTACAATCAGACTTGACTACAATGTTACTTGGTTTTAAATCCTGACAATAGGAACGGGAAAAGGAATGAAAAGCCAGTATGCTATGGAAATGGAACATGTGATTTCCATCTACTTAATCAACATGCTAGTCTTTCAATAGCACTGACAGCCCCCTTCTTTTACTGCAGAGTCCCACACCAAGCAAATGCTTACTGTTCCAAAGGAGTTTACAATTAGTTTTCAGATTTTTTTTTTCTCAATACTCTCAGGACTTTTTGAAACCCAGAAGAGAATTGTGCTATTATTTTTACAATTTAAGTTCATCTTGGAAAGAAAATTTAGGAAAGAAAATATATCATTTATTGTCATCTGTTAGTTTTCTCCTTATAGCAATGTACATGTTTTAGCTTAAATTTCATCTTTAGGCCTGACAGGAGAGCAGCTGAGGGCAACTATCTTTATACTGTCAGAAACAAACTGTAAATGAACTGTCTTATTCCAACTGCACATATGACCTCTGCCAATCAAGGGGCTGGAAAACAGGAGGCTTCTCAGATGCTGACTTTCAATGAGCTGAAACAAAACGTTAAACAAAATCAACTACAGAATAGCTAAAGTTTGCTTCTATACTTGAGTAAACTGTGTGCTAATTCTAACATTAAAGAATAAGGAATGTTATCAAGGTCCATCCATGTTGTTATAAATGATCCTATGTCAGCATTTCTTATGGCATTATACTGTATGAAATAAGTAAATCAGAAAAAACTAAGAACTATATGATTCCATACAGAGGTGGGACACAAAATTGAGACTCATGGACATGGATAAGAGCGCAGTGGTTGCCAGGGGGAGGGGAAGGGAGGAGAGGGAGAGGGTGGAGGGAGGGGAAGGGAGGATAAGGGAGGAGAGGGAAGGGGTAGTGGAAGGGTAGAGGCATAAAGAAAATCAAATAAAAGGTGATGGAGGACAATTTGACTTTGAGTGATGGGTATACAACATAATCAAATGTCAAAATGATCTGGCGATGTTTTCTCTGAATCTATGTACTCTAACTGATCAATGTCACCCTGTTAAATTAAAATGTCTAAATAAAAAAAAAGGAATGATTGTATACTTAACCAAGCCCCCTACATAAAGAAATTACCTACAGTAGGTTTTTCTTCTTTCAAACATCTTAATTATAATTCTGTAGGAGACATTCTTACCCTATGAATAATTCCAGCAGAGTGAAGGTGCTTAATGCCACACAACATTTGGTATAGAAGGTAAGACATTCGTTCATGGTCTAATTCCATCTGAATCACCTGGCACAAGTTGGCATCCATCAGCTCCATCACTAAGTAACTGGAAGGCAAATCCACAGTTTGGTTCCAGATCATCTGTGAAATCTTTCAAATAAGTCAGACTCCTCTCCTACATCTGGAAGTCTTCTTAACTGCCCAGTTCCACATTTGACTGAATAAAAAATATGAATAACTTCCAAGTTTTGCACGCATGCTGCCCATGGTAACTCTACCACAGGTTCTAACAGAAAGAGCATTTACAATATTAGTGTGTAACTTCTGCCTATATAGTTTCTACTTTCATCTTGTTCTCACTTTCCCCTGCATTTCCTGAAACTCTTTTTATGGTTACAAATAAGAAATAAAAATCAAAATAGCATATTCTATTAAATGCAACATATCTGTAGTGAACAAGATAAGGTGCTATGATTCACTTCCTCTCCTCTGCTTATTGTCACTAAACTTCTGGGCAGATTCTTTTTACACAAAATCAAAGGCACCGCAAAAATAAATAAATACTAAAGATAATCATTATCAGGTCCCTCTTTATTAATATTTCTTAAGGTGAATTGACTTATTCTAAATAACTCACAGAATAAACAATAAAAATGCATAAATAATAAGTCTTCACACAATGCAATCAACAGTTCAAATATTAAAAATATTTAAATAATAATAATAGCTCTTCCCTGACTGAACCAAGAACATGGAACAACAAAGCACACAGAATCAGGAGGCCAGAAAGAGAGAGGCAGAAGCATCCTCCGAGAAGTAACAACAGAAACAAGACCTCCATCCTATCACCAGTCTCTTTCATTTGGTGCCAGCTTCAACATCCCTTTGGTCCCTACAAAAGATTTCATCTCTTTGATTTTTGTCAATTTCCCTGAGTTACTAGAGAGCTATGCTCTCCCTTTCTTTATGAGTTTTGCTACTTACACATCTTGGAACTCCTCCAGCGTTTTCTGGGGTGTGAAGACATTTAATAAACTAATAATCTGAAAAAGAAACAGTGGAAGGAACAGAGGAAGGAATGAAAGAAAAGGGAGAGAGTAAATTATTTTAAAAGCACATTTAGACTAGCATTTCTTCCAACTCAAAGCCAACATCCCAGTGTTATTAGGAAAAAGCAAAGTTAGAAAAAGTTCTAAAACTGTCTCACAGAACATAGAAAAAATGTACTCAGAAAGCACATATGATCTACCCGCCTTCAGGTTAAAATACAATTAAAAAGCTCAAATTCTTAGGTAAAAGGAAGAGTCAGAGAAAGGACATAGTTGTGATATTGCTTTAGACCAGTGGTAGTCGACCTGGTCCCTATCGCCCACTAGTGGGTGTTCCAGCTTTCATGGTGGGCGGTAGAGGAGCAACCAAAGTATAAATAAAAAAAATAGATTTAACTATAGTAAGTTGTTTTATAAAAATTTATTCTGCCAAACTTAGTGAAAATCCGACATAAAGTACTTGGTAAGTAATTATTATTATATGCTTTAACTTGTTATAACTCTGCTTTATAAATTTTATAAAGTAAAGTTACTTCCCTATGTTATAAATCACCATTACTGTGGAACAGGTGGGCGGTTAGAGAATTTTACTACTAACAGAGATACCAAAGTGGGTGGTAGGTATAAAAAGGTTGACTACCCCTGCTTAAGAGTGTGGTTCTCCTTGCTATGATGTAAGGCTGTGTCATTCAACAACAAAGAAGGGAAGCTGGGCAAGAAAAGTGAAGCAGCAGTAAAACACCCAACAAGACTCCGTAAGGCCCTGTTTTTCTTCCAAGTACACAAGACAGTATGTTGATCAAGGTGAAGCTCTAATTCAAGATATTTTTTATATTGTTACTTAATGTCTTTTACTTCTGTTTCACACTCAAATATTATTTAAACTAATGTACGTGTAAGAAAAGTTGTATTGGCCCTGGCCGGTTGGCTCAGTGGTAAAACGTCAGACTGGTGTGCGGAAGTCCCAGTTCGATTCCTGGCCAGAGCACACAGGAGAAGCGCCCATCTGCTTCTCCACCCCTCCCCCTCTCCTTCATCTGTCTCTCTCTTCCCCTCCCACAGCCAAGGCTCCATTGGAGCAAGGATGGCCCGGGCGCTGGGGATGGCTCCATGGCCTTTGCCTCAGGCACTAGAATGGCTCTGGTCACAACAGAGTGACGCCCGGGATGGGCAGAGCATCGCCCCCTGGTGGGCGTGCCGGGTGGATCCCGGTCGGGCGCATGCGGGAGTCTGTCTGACTGTCTCCCCGTTTCCAGCTTCAGAAAGACACACACACACACACACACACACATACACACACACACACACAAGAAAAGTATCTTGGGTGATATGAATAAATTTAGGAAAAAATGTAAAAATGGTATCAAAATTCTGTTTCTTAAAGTTTTTGTTTCCTGCTTTATTTTATATACTAGTAGGAAAAAATTTTACCTTCTGATATAAGTAAATTTCAAAACAAAAAAAAGCTTTGTCATATTTCCAATTAGATTACACACATAAATAACTCAAAATGTTCTTTCAGTTAAATATTCTGTACTAATGTGCCAGCAGGAAATAAAATAAGAAATATAAATAACAATATTCAACTCACATTGTAGATGCAACCATTTCACAAAAATTGGATAAGTCCAAGCTTAAGATTTACACATCTTTAAAACACAAATTAATAAATTTCTGAAACTTCATAAGTGGTACAAAACATAAGTAATAAAAATAAAAAACATTTTAACATCTGAGAAAAGCAGTCAATTCTAAGGAATGCTTGGAATTACTAAGAAAAAACTCACAATACTATCCAATATTTTCACAAATGGAATGATTATAACATAAGGAAAATCTAAGATCATCTCTACTAAAGCAACTTTGCAGTATGGAATATGCATATAGAAATAAAATTCTTTCAAACTATTTTTGGCCCTGACTGGTGGTTCAGTGGATAGAGTGTTGGCCTGGTGTATAGATAGTCCATGTTCAGTGCCCAATCAGGGCACACAAGAGAAGTGACCATCTGCTTCTCTCCCCCTCTTTCTCCCTTCTCTCCTTCTTCTCCTCCTCCAGAAGCTAGTGGCTTGACTGATTTGAGCATCAGCCCCAGATGCTGAGGATTGCTCAGTTGGTCTGAGCGTCAGCCCCAGATGGGGTTTCCAGGTGGATCCCAGGTGAGGCACATGTGGGAATCTGTCTCTCTATTTTCCATCCTCTCACTTAAACAAACAAACTATTTTTAAAGCTTCTTATTAAAGTGCCTCATCATTCTGTATACTTAGTTATAGCCTATGTTGAAAACTGTCTATGTGGTACATCTTTGATTAGAACATACGTATTGGGTCTGGTTTTCCAGTACTTTATAAGTCCTGGAAAGTAATTAATTTTTATTTTTTTCAAACAAACACATCAGAAACTAGGTGTAGGACACATATACATAACATAAAATATACAAACAACCCACACACTGGGTGAATAATAATGTAGGTCATCCCAATTAATTTAGGAAATAGCATTATAATTTTAAATAAATCAAGATTTATTATTTTGAAAGGTAAATTCCCCACCATTATATATTCTTATTTTCTCTTTTCCTATGCTCTTTTTTTTTTTTCAAAAAAATTACTTTTACCTCCTTTGATTTTCTTTTGAGGATTTCTCCTCTGTTCTTTCTTTGTTTCTTTATGAATTCTAATTCCTACTACTAATAATTTTAAAATCTTGTCTTTAGAAACAGATCATCACAGGTTATTTTCATTTTAGTTGAATAGTTTCCAGGCAGGAATCTGATTCAATTCCTCTATTCCAGCATCTTAAAATGTACAGATGTGAATCAATGTTTGTAATGGCCCAACAATCACACCAGCTACCACTTCCTAGAATTAAGTATCTGTTTTCTAAATCGATGCTCTTATCTATTAATATAATTTTATCTGAGATTACTCCACTGAATCACTTTACTTTCCACAGCACTCACAGAGGTCTGCATTCTGACTGCTATTGCTTAATATTACAAATACTAAAGTGAAATTTCAGTTGGTGGTAAATGAACTTCCCTTCTGTTAACAAGTTCTAGAAATTTATTTTCATCAACTTATATACATACATGCATACATACACATACACACACAAAAGAGGTGGTAGCAAGTAGGATGCCATATATAAATTATCATTTCAATTTAGAACTTCTTTTTAGATCCATAAATGTGAACCTTCATATTTTACATAAATGTGAATGCCCCCCTCAAGAATAAAGAGTATGATTCCCTCTATTCCCAAGTAAGTGAGAATTTCTTTACAAAGTATTTATTGCATTATAAGGACTGGAAGTAGGATTAGGGAAATATAAACATATAAAAACACAAAGTATCAAAATTTTTCATACAGTTGCTTTATTATTTGTATCTACCCATCTTTCATTGCCCACTGTATTTCTCATTCTCTTTGTTATCATAAAAACTGCACTGATGATGTGTTTTGGTGTTTTATTGGGGGGAGTTTTCTTAGCTGTTTGTTTGTTTTTTGCTCTTGGATTATTTTAACATCCTAAAAGAACAACTTGCTTAAGTAGAATGACTTTTCTTAGGAATTATCCTTGCCAACATTTCTATGTTGTTGTTTTTTCTAGAATTATCATGTACCTTGCATAGCCAACTTAAAGATGGCCACATATTTCACAAAATTTCTTTTTATTAGCAAGGTGTTAGCTGTTCAACTTATTTAAAAGAGTAACCCTATTCCACCCCACATTGACTGGAATTTTTATCTTCCTATTTTTATTTGTTTCACTTAATAGCATTCCATACTTTTACTTTGTAGACAGCCTTTTTCTACCATTAGAACAGAGCTCTATATGGGCAGGAATCCGTCTCTGCTTTCTTTAATGCTTTATTCTTAGTGTCTAGAGTATCTAGATCTATAGCCATGTGACAAATATTGGTGAAATGACTGAACTAAAAAGTCATTGGAATAATCTAATAGAGGAAAAGAGAAACAATGTCATTAGGCCTGAATCTACATATTTGTATTTCAACTAAACACTCATACATTTGCTTCTTCTTAATGCCATTGATAGAGGAGCCTAATGACAAATCCACTTGTTTATAAACCTACATTGATAATTTCATGTATTCTGTATGTTTTTCTACTCAAAAATAACTTTGTAGAGAGTTATTATAGCCATTGTTTCTACTGTTGTATTACAACAATTTATAACTTATTTTTATTATATATTTGTAATAAATATATACCCTATTTTAATTTATTTGTTAATAATAGTCATCATTAAAGTACTGAATTATCTCCCATTTATCCTTACTAAGAAGAATGAAAACAGGATTCTAGAGGTCCTTGCCTATGGTTGAAGAAGCTGATGCTCTGAAGTGAAGAAAGTCCTGTAATGGTTGTAACCTACTGAGTTCGACTGTGAGGAGTTCTTGATCCTGTTCTTAAGCACTTTAAAAATATCTCCCTGCATAGTTGCCTAATCCTATAGAAAATAAGTTGCCAAAGTACAGTGTAGTACTACAGTTGTTGGCCTACAGTTGTAGGCCACTGTCAAACTACAGCTAAAAGACAAAGGAAACAAACATCTTCACCTGTTAATATCTAAATTAAAATTGTAAAGATATATTGCATATTGTTCTGTAAGACATTTTTGTTTTTTGTTTCTGTTTGCTTTTACTTTGGAAAAACATGAAACTCTCTGGTTAATTTGGAGCAAAATTACCAAATATGGTTAATTTCATAACAGGGAAATAGCTATCGAATTTATCTCCTCCATGCCATATGGCTTTTAGATGATTTTTAAGCAGAAGGCTACCATGAGGACAATAAAATTAAATGTAGCATATGGGCAGAATAAACAATCTTAAGAGACAGAAATTGCAAAGTAAAGAAAGCTTTTCCTACTCAAGTTGGCAACTTAATTTTCTTTCCCCGATTTTACAGCCTCCCACTACCAGAGGTTTAAAAATAATAACTCACATTTTTATGGTTCACACACTTCATGAGGACCAGTTCCCGGTAAGCTCTCTTGGCATGCGTTTGGTTCTGAAAGGGTCTGCTGAGCTTCTTAATGGCCACATTTCTGTCAAGGACGGCATCATATGCAGCACTGCAGAGATTGAAGAGTAATCCAGAATTAATAACAAAAGAGTTCCTAGAATTCTTGCCTGTAGAACTAAGAATATGAGTTAAAAACAAACAAAAAAAGCACCTATTTTAGAATCCAACTCAGATACCCTCTCCTCAGGTCACAGGTAAACAAGGCTGTGAATAAAGATATGAATGACTGATATAAAAACATTCTACTTGTGAGGAAAGAAAGAAAAAAAGAGAGAGAGAGAGAGAGAGAGAGAGAGAGAGAGAGAAAGGAAGAAAGGAAGGAAGGAAGGAAGGAAGGAAGAAGGAAGGAAGGAAGGAAGGAAGGAAGGAAGGAAGGAAGGAAGGAAGGAAGGAAGGGAGGAAGGGAGGGAGGGAGGGAGGGAGGGAGGGAGGGAGGGAGGGGGGGGAGAGAGAGAGAGAGAAAGAGAAAGAAAGAAAGAAAGAAAGAAAGAAAGAAAGAAAGAAAGAAAGAAAGAAAGAAAGAAAGAAAGAAAGAAAAAAGAAAAGAGGCCCTGTCTTGCTGGATGGTTCAGTGATAGAGCATCAGCCTGGTGTGTGGAAGTCCCAGGTTTGATTCCCGGTCAGGGCATACAGGAGAAGTGCCCATCTGCTTCTTCACCCTTCCCCCTCTCCATTCTCTCTCTCTCTCTCTCTTTGCCTCCCGCAGCCAAAGCTCCATTGGAGTAAAGTTGGCCCGGGCGCTGAGGATGGCTCCATGGCCTCTGCCTCAGGCACTAGAATGGCTCTGGTTGCAACGAAGCAACACTCCAGATGGGCAGAGTATCACCCCCTACTGGGCATGCTGGGTGGATCCCGGTAGGGCGCATGCAGGAGTCTGTCTCTTTGCCTCCCCACTTCTCACTTCAGAAAAATACACACACACACACACACACACACACACACACACACACATACACACACACAAAAGGAAAGAAAGGAAAAAATCTTGGCAAGAATACAACATATAATTGCATTAGTGAGCAAGGACAAGAAAGAAAGAAAAGTGCTCAGCTTTCATACTAGCTATGTGTCTATACAAGTTTCATCTCATGGAGCTTGAATTTCTCATTTAGTAATATGTGATAGCTAGGTTTTCTCTGGCTTCATCATTCTCTGGTTATTTTTTAAAACCTTTTAAATTTATTGATATTCAGAAAAAAGAAGGGACAGGAACAAAGAAACATTGGCTTGTTGTTCTATTTATTCATGCCATCATTGGTTGATTTTTGTATGTGTCCAGACTGGGGATCAAACCTGCAACCTTGGCCTGTCAGGATGGTCCTCTGAGCTACCTGCCCAGGGCTTACTTTGGTTATTTTAAGTGGACATTTATTCTTTCCCTATGCAAGAGTACCAGTTGTTAGGGTGTGATGTTAATTGCCATTAAAGCACAAGTTCACTTGTTAACAATAACAAAGTTCTAAATAGGGAATGCAATCAGAGTGGATTTCAGAAGTATAAATAATGTTTAAATATAAACATGGAAATGAATGTCATTTACATTTGAAGCTTTCAAACTATGTGAGAATGATAATTTACCATGCTTTGAAAAAGCAATCCATACATGGTACTGTTCCTCCCATACTCACAATACATGGGTCTGGGATCAGATGAGGAAGTGAGTCTCTTCTTGCTATTATACCTAACGACTTACTCAGAAAATCTTTCTTTCCCATCCCTGCAGCTCTGAGTTGTGTTGAATTGTCTGAGTTGCCAGGAAGGGTTGTTTTAGTTTCCAGGAATGACACAGAAACTAATGTCTCCTACAATCAATCTATCGAATTGGAAGAGACAATAACCATTTAGGGTCAATGCCACTAAACTAAAAAATGAACAAGGATACTGTAGTAATGACACATTCACAAGATAAGGTTGGACAAAGAGTTTCTCTGATCTATGCCTCCATTTAATATTATCCTTCTCCAAAACATCTCCATCAAAAGTCTAACCTGTCTCTGCTTGAGCATCTCCAAAATCATAAACCCCTTAAACATTAAGGCAGTTCCTTTGTTGTTGGACAGCTTTGAGAGTTAGAATCATCATCATTTTAATAAGCAGACTTCTCTGTCTGTGGAACGTATAGATTACTGTCAGCCTTGCCTTCCAAGGCAACTCAAAATAAACTATTTCCTTTTCATTATGATAGACCCATAATGTTTGAAATCTATGAAAAGACTGAGCACAATGCCTTGCCTATAAGCACTCAATAACACTTAGCTTTTCTTATTTTCCCCCAAGCCTTTTCTTTCTTAAACTAAATATCACCAGCATCCCACTACCATTTGTCAGAATGTGATTTCAAGACTGATCACCATGTGGTCAGTTTTCTCTGAAAAGGTGAACACTGCACTCAATAAACATTGTTACTCGGGCATGCAGTGTCAGCAAAGATTAGGGTAAAGGCTATCAACTCCCTCATGCATTCACTCGCCCATTCATTCTGTTGTCACAGTTAAACAGATAGTCTATCTTGGATTATTGATAACTACACATCACGCACTATTGACTTACAATGAGCATATGCGAAATAAAAATGCTGTTTCTAAAAAATCTGCACTGCTATTAAATTCTGTATGCCAGCACTGCTGCTTCTGTTCTTATTTGTTCTTGTTAATTTACCAATGGCAGCACAGACAAAGGAGTCAGATGGACCTACATCTTACAGGTAGCACACAAGCACCATAGTGAATTTGGAAATATGAAAATGATAATTTCTAAAGTTAAGAAAATATACCATCAGTAAAATGATCAGAACAGTTGTCTTAAAGAGAAAAAACTAAGTTGAAATCATTAAAATACCTAAAGAAAGAATGGCAATCAGTCATAAAAGTGTATAACAAAGAGTTAGAAAGGCAAATTCTGATGTTGCCTGGCAAAATAAGAAAGTGGTGCAGGGGTCCAGTCAGCCAGCAGACGTTTAAATCCCTGTTGTGGTTGTTAGAGACTGCAGCCAGTCAGCATTCTGCTCAGGGTCTGCTCAGGCTGATTTTATCCTCTGCAGTCAGCATTCTGCAATAATCAGGCTTTTTCAGAATGTTGCATGTAAGAATATTGCCCATATTTGGTCAGTTTGACTGTTACATTTCTCATAACTTAATAAATTGGCATCTGGTGTTATATGTGAGTCTTCAGTGAAGCGTGTCAATGGCAGTTTGAGCTCCTGAGAGACTGAGCAGATCCTGCAATAATGGGCAGGCCCTACAGTTCTTGTTGGGTAACTTCTTGTGGGAAAACATATCCTTTCTGGCTCTCTTGGCAGGTACGACACTAGCCAGTTTCTCCTAGAAGTGTGGTGGCATTCTCCCTCTTTCTGTTACCTCTTCTTTAAAGGAAGTTTAGGTATGAAACTTAGCACTGCTGCTTACCTGATGTGAAGCTATGGGCAACCCACCTGCACTTTCTGACATCAGTTTCCCCATGTTTATAATGTAAATAATAAGAATTTAATCTATTCATAGTGCCTCAACTGGAATGAGCATTTGATAAATAATGATTATTGCTACTTTAAAAAATCAATGTCCTGGCCCTGTCTGGTTGGCTTGACAAAAAAGCATCAGCCTGGCGTGTGGAAGTCCTGGGTTTGATTCCCAGCCAGGTCACACAGGAGAAGCGCCCATCTGCTTCTCACCTTTCCCCCTCTTCTTTCTCTGGATCATTTCTTCCCCTCCCGCAGCCAATGCTCCATGGGAGCAAAACTGACCCGGGCACTGAGGATGGCTCCATGGCCTCTGCCTCAGGTGCTAGAATGGCTCTGGATGCAGCAGAGCAATGCCCCAGATGGGCAGAGCATCGCCCCCTGGTGGGCATGCCGGGTGGATCATGGTCGGGCACATGTGGGAGTGTGTCTGTCTCCCTCCACTTCTCACTTCGGAAAAATAAAAAAATTAATTAATTTTTTAAAATCAATGTTCTTGCTGGAGTCATTGTGTAAGACAGGGAGAGATAAAGTACATATTCTTACAGCATATGTTTTAATTGGAAATGTATCTATTAATCAGCATGTGTACTAATCACACATCTATTTAATTATATAACTATCTTGACCACATTTCACAAGTTTGCCTCATGATATGAAATTTGAGACAAAAGCCTTATAAAAATCTAGATATACTGTAGTCACACAGTTCTATTACTACTTTAATAATCTATCCAATGTTATTTGTTTTTAAAGAATTCCCTATTCCCAGTAATCACTGCATCCTTTTTTAATGGTTCATCTGGTATCTTTTCCAACCAATACTAAACAATCAACGTCAAGTTCCACACGTGTCTCTTATTATTTCTTTCTTCTCTCTGAAAAAATAAGAATGTTTTCCTGTCTATAGTTGTGTAGAATGCTGTGGTCTGGCTCATTTAACTATCATTTGATCCCCTTTATCATGGCTTCCTTTGTGGTAGGCAATTAGACAGACACGAGCAGAACAAGAACTACAGGCCAGGCATAGAAGCTCACCAGGGTGGAACAGCTTAGGTGCCTAGCAATGGGAAACAAAACTGGGAAAACAAGGATCTCACCTCCAAGGTAACCTTTCTCCACTAGCATATTGCTGGTCATGTGGTTCAGACCCCTGCTTTCATATCACAGGTCATGCAGTTCAGACCCTCCCCTGACCTTTCCTTTCCTGGCATGTTGCTATTCATGTGGTTTCCACCCACTTAGCAGGAGAGTGAACAAGAGGGACAGAGAATAACCCTTAAGCATTAAGTCTCCAGGACAGTGAGGTTCTGATCTACATCAAATACTGTTAGGCTTCAGTTTTCTTTTAGCTCCAGAAAAGTAGCAAAACCAGACAACCGATCCTAGGGCTGGTCTCATGACCAGATGCACTGACCAATAACCCCTGCTCTGGAACAAACCAATTAGTAGAAACCATGACCTTATAGGGACACCCCTGGAAAGCTGACGAATATTCTACTGAGATCCTCCAGTGGGACTTCCCCTAAGATCTCCACCCTTAAAAGTCTTTAGGATGAAGTGCTCTCCCTCCCAGGAGCACGCAGGTGCCTGCTCCCAGGCATCTTTTCCTCGCCTCTCTCTTTCTCCTAAGCTCTACGGGACCCTGCAGACTTGCAACCAGGGGAGCAGTGGGCAGTGGCAGTCTCAGGCTAACCCCCTAAACCTGTCTCCAAGGCCCCCTTTTCCTTACCCACTCAGTCCCTTCTGTGTATACCTGACCGACAAACCCTTACTTTACATGCTGCATTTTGTCTCTTGAATGAACTATTTTCTTTCAGAAGACAGGAATAGAAGTGTTGTATTTTGCCAGTAACATGGAAGAGACTTAAGAGTAAATACATAATTCCCAGATGCTTTTACGCTCTAGATTCCAATAAGGCCCTGCCATGCAGATGCAAGTAGGAGAGATTTGTAGGACCAATGTGCAGGTGGTGGTCATCTTCTAACACTGCTTGGTTGGCAAGCAAGTTCTCCTGGCGGTGTGCGACATGCCTCTAAGGCAACAATTCACATCATGGTCCAGATTCCTGGGTAAGAGGAGCTGCAGCCCAGGCTGCAGGGGACTCCAGGTCCCAGAGTGCAGTCACCAGCATGATGGAGTAATGACAGCAGCAGTGATGAGAGCACAGTTCCAGCTCTGTGATTCCGGAATCCAGTTATAGTCATGTGTTCTGGAAGCTTAATGCTTTAGGATACTCTCGGAGGCAGAAATATATATATGCAGATATTCAGCTCCCGAATGTTTCAGAGTCATTCTGAAAAGCCCAGACTAGAGCTCAACCATCTCGGCCCTCCAATGATGCTGCAAGCACACAATGTACTGTATTAAATCTCGGTCTATGTAAAATGTCACTGTCTCCTGCCGTGAACACTGGCCGACACGACACTCCTTCCCATTTTCTGTAATTCCTGAGTTAACGTGGCAGCAGCTCAGCAAATACATCTGCAAGTTGGCATCATCAGTGCTGTGCAGTGAGACATTGCCATACAGTAATTTTGTTACTCTTGAGTCATCTTTTTTTAGTCTTAGTCCATAGAATCTTACTTTTTTCTTTCAGTAGTTTCTTATTGTTTTCTTTTCATGCAAGAAAAAAAAAAGGTTTTTCCAACAACTTTTTAACAATTTAGCTGAAAATATTCCAGCAGCTTTTTGGCCTACAGCACTAAGTGAGCTTCCCTTCTCCCAGGTTTATTTATAAAAAAGTAAGATACAGCCTTCTGTTGGTATGCACTTAGTCCTGGTATATGATACTATAAGCTGTTTATCTTTTTAAATATATTTATATAAATACACACACACACAAATACACATCATACACTTATCCTTGCAGAGAAGTCTTATTCTCAATGTATTTATCAGTTGTTTTTTTCTTCTGGCAACAGCAAACAACGTTTTGTACAAATATTTTTCTTCCTAAATCATAATTATTTATTCAATAGTTTTTTTCCTCTGATCTTTCACATTTAAAATGTTCTTGATCATATTAACATGTTTGTAAGAAAAAAAATCTATGCATCATGAGCAGAACTTTATATCTTAAAAAATAATCAAAACACAAAAAATTGTATCATTGGAGAATCTGAAACATCATAAGCCATAGCCCAGCCAGCCAGATTCTGTCCTGGATGCACCCTGTAGCCGTTCTTGTTCTTTGCCTACATTTCCACATTTTCACTTTGACCTTTTCCCAAGGCCTGGATCTTAATTGAAAGCTATGAAAAAAAAACCTGCACCCAGGACCCTCAAATATCTCCTTTTGACGTCCAAACATTACAGTCCCTAGAGACACTGTTGGGATACTGATGCCGCCATTGACAACCATGTTGGTGAACCTGCCAAACTCACGTTGGCCTCGGGCTTTGAGGATAGTTTCTCCTGCTGGGAATGTTCTCTCCACATCCTCACTTGCCTGGCTCCATCTTCTGACTCAGGTTTCAGCCCAAATATCCTTCTCAGTAGAGACCCTCCCTATTCACCCCATCAAAACTCAAAAATTGATTTTTTTTCACTGATTACTTTTATTTCTGAATAGCTTGGCTATATCAGTTTGGTTAGGGATGCTTTTGATTACAGGTAATAGAACTCTGACTAATAGTGACTTAAGTAATAAAGAAAATCTAGAAGTAGGCATATTCAGGTTTCAGAGGAACACTGTAACTTTTGTGGGCACTTGGGACTTTTGGCTTCTGATTTACTGCAAATTTGTTCTTACCATATTGAAAACAAAAACCAATAATGGAAATACATTAAGTGCATCAGAGAGAAGTGCAGGTGCTGTGAGTCATTGCTAAAATGTCCCTTCAGGAATAAAGGCCTTATTAACCCAGAGGCTGGGAGTGCTGTGGGCAGACTCCCCGTCAGCTCTTATCCCCCTTTAGGTACATCCTCTATTGTCTTCATGAGCAGCCTTCACTCAGTGACTGTTGAATATGTAATTATAAAAGCTTGGCCACCTCACCCAACTCAGGAAGGCTGGTCAGTCTCCTTCCATTTTCTGAACTCCCAAGAGGATCAGCTAAGGCTTCTATTGAGATTACATTGTAGCTAAACTTCTGTCTCTGCTTTCCTTCCATTCTTTTTCACAGGAGTTAAGCCCAAGAACACTCCTTAATAAATCTCCAACATGCAATCACCATCGCAAAAGGTATTTTCTAGAAAACACAACATTTGACAAGGAGTAACTCATAATCAAATACAGCAATAAACCATGGAGTTTACCTGGAACTTTCTCTAAGCAAAAGACAGGGTCCAATTGTGGATGAAGGTTGCAAAACTAGAGCTCAACATTAAGAAAAGTCTTTTTATCTATGGACAAACTAACCTAAATGATCAAATCCAGTGACATAGATTCTGAATAAAATCATTTTGCGCTTGATGGACAACATAGTTGAAGGAGGGCAGAACGTGAGGCTCAGAAGTCAAGCTCTCAAAAAAAATAAAAAAAAAAAACCAGCAGCTCTTTCAAACACAAGAAATTGAACTAACACTTTTTAGCTCTTCAGCAAATTAGTGACAGAGTAGATCACACAAAGACTAACCAGCTTGATGAAGAATATGGAACCATACTAAAACTCATTACCACAGAAACTAGAGCAAAATACAACATTAATATCCAGATATCAGGTGTATCACTAGTAGCAAGCTATCGCAGAGAAAAATTTAACAAAACAGTCCCATTTACAGTTGCATAAAAAATACCCAGGAATAAATTTAATCAAATAGATGAAAGACCTATCCTCTGAAAATTATAAGATATCAGTGAAACAAATTGAAGAAGATACAAATAAGTGAAATTGGATAGGAAAAATTAACATCATTAAAATGCTCATACTACCCAAAGCAACCTACAGATTCAATGGAATCTTATCAAAATACCAATGGCATTTTTAACAGGACTAAAACAAATTCTAAAAATTTACATGGAACCACAAATAAACCTGAAAAACCACAGCAATCTTAAGAAAGAACAAAGTTGAATGTATTACAATACTTGAAATTAGACTATACTACAGGTCTATAGTAATCAAATAGCATGGCACTGTTATAAAAACAGACATATATATCAATGGAACAGAATAGAGAGCCCAGAAATAAATACATGCTTATATGGGCAATTAATCTTGTCCTGCAAAGGGAACAAAAATATACAATGGGGTAAAGACAGTTTCATTAATAAATGATGTTGGCAAAACTGGACACATATCTGCAAAAAAAATAAAACTAGACCATTTATTATTCCACATACAAAAATAAAGTCAAAATGGATTAAAATCTTAAACATAAGAACTAAAACGATAAAACTCCTATAAGAATACATAGGCAGTAAACTTTCTTACATGACTGTTAGTAATATTTTTCTTGGATATGTTACTCAAGCAAGGGAAACCTAAGAAAAATAAAGTAATGGAAATATATCAAACTAAAAAGATTTTGTACATCAAAAGAAGCCATCAATAAACTAAAAAACAACCTACTGAATGGGAGAAGATATTTCACCATTAGTATATCTGATAATGGATTACTGTACAAAATACATAAGGAACTCATACGACTTAACACCAAAAAAATAATCTTTTAAAAAATTTTTAAATTAATTTTAATGGGGTGACATGATTAATTAGGGTACATTGATTCAGAGAAAACATTTCCAGGTTATTATGACATTTGATTATGTTTTATACCCATCACCCAAAGTCAAATTATCTTCTGTCACCTTCTATTTGTTTTTCTTTGTACCCCTCCCCTCCCTGTGGTAACCACCACACTCTTATCCATGTCCCTGAGTCTCATTTTTGTGTCCCACTTATGTATGGATTCATATAGTTCTTAGTTTTTTCTGATTTACTTATTTCACTCAGTATAATGTTATCAAGGTCCATCCATGTTGTTGTAAATAATCCTATGTCATCACTTTTATGGCTGAGTATTATTCCATAGTATATATGTACCACATTTTCTTTATCCAATCATCTATTGAAGGGCTTTTTGATTGTTTCCATGTCTTGGCCACTGTGAACAATGCTGTGATGAACATGGGGCTGCATGTGTCTTTACTTACCAGTAAAAACAAACAATCTAGTTAAAAATTGTGTAAAGGACCTGAATAGACACTTCTCTAAAGATGACATACAGATAGACAATAGACATATGAAAAAAGGTCAACATCCCTAATCATCAGGGAAATGCTAATTAAAACCACTATGAGACACCACCTCACACCTGTCAGAATGACTATCATCAATAAATTAACACCCAGTGTTGGCGAGGATGTGGAGATAAGTCCCATCTTGTGCACTGTTGGTGGGGCTGTAAATTGGTGCAGCCACAATGGAAAACAGTATGGAGGTTCCTCAAAAAATTACAAATAGAACTATCATACAACTCATATTTATTCAAAGAAATCCAAAATACTAATTTGAAAAGATATATGCATCCCTATGGTTATTGAAGCATTATTTACTATATCCAAGATATGAAAGCAACCTAAGTATACATTGATAGATAATTAGATAAAGAGTAGGTGATACATATACACAATGCAATATTACTCAGCCATAAAATAAGAACAAAACCATGCTATTTGTGACCTGGATAGATCTAGAGGGTATTATGCTAAGTGAAATAAATCAGACAGAAAAAGACAAATATCATATAATTTCACTTATATATGGAATCTAAACATCAATGTAAACAAACATACAAAATGGAAACAAATTCATAGCTACAGAGAACAAACTGATAGTCATTAGATAAAAGGAGGTTTGGGTGAAAAAAGTGAAAGGATTAAGAAGTATAAATTGGCAAATATAAAATAATCATGGGGATGTAAAATACAGCATAGTGAATATGGTCAATAATATCATGATAACTATGTATTGTGTCAAGTGGGTACTAGACATCTTGGCGATCAGTTTATACGTTATATTAATATCTAACACTATGTTGTACACCTGCAACTAATATAATATTTTATATCAACTGTGATTGAAAAATAAAAGTAATGTATACAAAGAGAAGGAAGGAAGGGAGGGAGGGAAGGAGGGAGGGAGGGAGGGAGGAAAAGAAATTAAAATGAATATAAAGAAGATAGCTACTATAAGCACAAAGCATATTCTTAGAAATCAAAGTGATAGCATTGGAGAAAAAAATTGAAAACTCCCAAAGAGGAATTGCTTCACCTCAGGGAAATATGGTGACAGGGTGGATTTAGGTGCTGCCCAGTGGTGGGATTCAGCCAGATTACACCAGTTTGGCAGAACCTATACCTAATTTTTTGTTGAGTTTGGTGAACCGGTTGTTAACATGGCACTTGTAATCAGGGTTTTCTCTAAGGTGGGTGCCTGGGCAGCTGCCCGATGTGGAAATTACAAATTTACATTCCTTACTCTTTTTTAACATTCATCTGCATAACAGCATATTCTAAGCACCCGTAGTAATGTTCATTCTGTCCATAGGTGAAAAAAATTGACAGAACTATGCTTGTCATATTTATTTATTCACTTTATAAAATCCATTACATCTTTGACGAAATTCTACATGTTGATTCCTTTGTGTTTGTTACTGCAATAAACAAACATATAATATAAAATGTTCCAAACAACCAGGGGGTGACAAGCTGTCACTGGAGATATCTTAAGTAATGGTTTTATTGTTTTTTGTCAGGTATTATTTAATATATTTTCATTAATATTTTAAAACCCTTTCTTATAACATAATCTAGTTTTGTGTACCTCTTTTATTATTCTTATTTAAGTATTAAACGCATGAAATAATAAGCTACCTTTTGGTATATCACTTTTTTATATATACTTAAAACAGTCATTAGGGCAGAGAGCTGGTGATTAAATTATTTGCTACCTCTCTTGCTCCTTTTTTCTCTTTGTGACAATTTGTCTCCTGTCCACTTTGCTGCTCTGAGTGATCATTCAGTATGATTTAGCCCATGCTATAACCTACAAAATCCACAAAGCTTCCAGGCTGCCATTTGATGAGGCAAGTTGGAAACTTGAGAAACTACTTTATGTCTTGATATAAAACAGAGGTTTTATATAGGTTGTGAGAGCACAGAGGTTGTTTAGCCTACTATAAAGAGTACATGGAGCATATTGAAGGTAGTCAGAACACTCTTGCTATGTTTTGCCATTTATTATTTGCCACTTATTCAGTGCCATAAATCTATAATTATTTAGTTTTTAGTGTTTATTAAAGTTTCTTACCTTTGCAATAAAATATTTTTGACAAAATTAAACTGCAATATTTAATTAAAATTCTATATACTTTTCATGTATATATTTTTATGTTTTATGAATTCTATTATTTTTATATTTTCTTAAGGACAACACAATAAAAACAAAAAAATAAGTATCTTAAAATACAATCAGTATCTATATAAAATTAATCGTTACTGTAAGAAGACTGGGCCCAAAGACAATGATTTAATACATGCATCCGCAAAAGATGCATTTACAGATCACTCTGGAACCATAAAGTTTATTTAGATCAAATGGCTATTCTTGTAGATTAATTCTGCTTATTTTCAATTCCAAGTTTTTGTGGGGTATTTTTTTTGGATATGTACAAAATGTTAAGTAACAGTTGCTAATGTGCTGCCTTTAAAAGCAAAAAAAAAATTATAAGCTTTTAAATTATGCCTGCTTTATATCATTTTATCAAATGCTTCATATATAACATTAATACTTTTCAATAATACTTGATTTTCTATCCAATTCAATGACTCAAAGAAAACTTAGGGAAATTCACTTTATCAAAAGTGAGACACCTGACAATAGGGTGAAATTATTAAAACTTTTAAAAAATATCAACATTAAAGATATTAATTTTTTAGTGGTAATGCAAATATAAATGTTTTGCAGAATATCATCAGGCTAAGGACAATGTTCTTACCAACTTAAGAAATCTATAAAATAGAAATGGACTTTGAATTGGTTGTGATGTAAATATAACTAACATTGGTCTAAACAAATTGCAATATTCTACAAATCAAAATAGAATATGTAAGTACTGAGATTTGTAAACATTTTTCATACATTCATAATTAGAATAACTTGATTACAAAATTTTGAAAACAAATCTGATATTGAAACAAACAAACAAAAAGATGCTTAGTACTCGAGGGTATTATGTTCAGTGAAATAAGTCAGTCAGATAAAGACTTCTATGTGGGATGTAAAAAAGAAAATAAGCAGACTCACAGATAAAGAGAACAGACTGATAGTTGCCAGGGACTGGGTTAAAGAGGTGAAGCGATTAAAAAGTACAAATTGCGCCTGAACAGGTAATGGCGCAGTGAATAGAGCATCAGCCTGGGACACTGAGAATCCAGGTTTCAAACCCCGAGGTCACCTGCTTGAGCATGGGATCCTAGACATGACCCCATGGTTGCTAGCTTGAAAACCAGGGGCGCTGGCTTGAGTTCAAGGTTGCTGACTTGAGCAAGAGGTCACTGGATCGGCTGGAGCCCCGCAGTCAAGGCACATATGAGAAAGCAATCAATGAACAACTAAGGTGATGCATTGAAGAATCGATACTTCTAATCTCTCTCCCTTCCTGTCTGTCTGTCCTTGTCTGTCTATCTCTCTCTCTCTTGTTAAAAAATTAACAAAACAAAACAAAAAAAAAATTTTTAAATAAAGATGCTTCAGCAAAGTAATCAACATTGTCTTAACATCTTTTATAATTCTTATTGAAGAATAACTTCTTGTAAACAAATCCTAATTTTTAGATTATTTTTTGCACAGAATCACTTGGAAATCTTGGTATTTAGCAAATGGAGCACCCCAGTATTTTAACTCTTGAGACTTCTATGGAATAGCTACTATTATAAATAAAACTTGCAAATAAAAGCACACTAAAATGTGCTGAGAGAGAAACTGAAGCAAGAAAAGAACTGAACAAATCAAATCAAATAGTGAGTTCGCAAAGGACAAGATTTAATATTTAATTTCCATAAATATGCCTTGTAATGTAATTTGTGAGAATAATCTTGAATAGAATTTCTAATTTTAGAATATATTTATATCCTCTATGGGATTTGATAGAGTTTCTAATTTCAGAATATTTATATTCTGTACAGCATCAGAATATGATTATAAAGGTCTATAATTGTTCAACATCTAAAATTGGTAAACCATTAAAAAGAGCATAAACATAGGCAACCTATTTGACAAGTTCTGTATTACAATATTATTTATTGATTAAGGAATTTTAAATGTAAAGGGGGACAGGTTTTGTAAAAAAAAAACTGGTCCAAAACACTTATATAACATAAAAATAAATTATAATTGACAATATATTAGATTTATCATTGTTCTTAACAGGCATCTAAGTCCTTTTTGGAGACTATTTTTCAAATCAAAATACAGGGTGTCCTCAGGTTATGACACAGTTCTATTCCTATGACACTGATGTAACCTGAATTTTGGTGTAAGTCAAAACATACCCTAGCCTAAGTCATTTACATATCCTAACACAGTTATAAAATAATAATCTAGAACATAAAAACACAAGTAAGCCACAGAAAAAGGAAAAGGACATAAATATACTGTACTATAATAACAGAAAAAATGACAGAAAACAAGTGTAAAAAATAGAACAAAGCTAATGGCATACCCACCACCCTGCTCCCCTGACCCTCATCTCTGCAACCACCAATCTATTCTCTGTATCTATGAGTTTGGTTATTTTTGATTCCACATGTAAAGCATATACAGTACTGTAGTATTTATCTTTTTTTGTTTGACTTCACTGATAAGAACACCCTCAAGGTCCATCCACATAGGAAGATTTCTTTCTTTTTTACGGCTGAATAATATGCCATTGTATATACCACAATTTCATCAATTCAGCTATCAATGAACGCTTACTTTGCTCCCATATCTTGGCTAATGTGACTACGCTGCCATGAGAGTCTTGTTCACCTTTGCATCAAGACTATAGTGACTGCACTGTCACACTGTCTGGCTTATAGTTGACTCTACATAAGCACTTGTTAAACAAGTAAACCGATTGATGATTGAAATACTCCTAATGGTAGAGCAGAGTAAACTTATGGTATCAGATTTTTACAAATATGATTCAAATAGTTCTAAAATATTTTAAGTCATATGCTTCACGTTTAAAATCACATAAAATCTATCATTTAATTCCATATATACATGTTTGTTTCAATATAAAATCTCATTTGCCCATCAGCATTTCAGTCTTCACATGAAATCTGAGTTTCCGGAATACTTACCATGTTTGTCATGGGGCTTGAGTACTCTTGGCACACTGTACCTCACCCCTCCCTGCCAGCCTCCACCCTGAAGTACAAAGACTACAGTTTAAAAATGAGCTGTTTTTTTTTTTAATTTTATTAGCATTTTATATAACAATAATTGTACTGTATTTTTTTCCACCAGTAAATATTTTCTTAATATCAAATCATTTACCAGATTCAATTTAGCAAAAATCAACTAGATTCATCCTCAGTATTGATTTTAAGCCAAGGTAAACCCAAAATGGGAAAATTTGATATAATTGTTGGCATTGGTTCAAAAGGAAACTATATGTAAGTCCTTTTTATTTTATTTTTGTGTTATTCAAGTAGGAATAACACAACTAGGAAGCAAGAGTGCGTTTCTTCTATGGACTGCCACTAATTTAGGCTGAAAAAATCTTTTAACCTTATAATATAGATATTCTTATTCTTCCTACTATTTAGGTAAAAAAGCAAAGCTTAATAACAACCAGTATTTATTAGTTTTAAGCAGTTTTCCTCCCCCTTCTTTGCTTCTATAGTTCTAATAACTTATATATACCCACTGATCCTCACTAAAACCAAATAAAATAAGTATTATTATAATCCTTATAATTTTTACTATTCTTGCAAATTTTCCACAAGTTTGAAATTATTTTGAAATAAATGGTAAACCATTCTTGTTATTAAATATAGGACTACACCACACACTTGAAAAGATGTAACTGATAGGTGACTGTGACACTATGATATTTCTTAATTTTCCCTCTAAAACTTAATAGAATTCTATACATTTTCTTTATCTCTATTATTAAAGTAAAAACTATACATTTTTGCAAGCCATTACACAAAGATTGCAGTCTTTCTAGTTTTAATCTTACAGTTAATTCATTCTTTCACTGATTTATACATTCAGTAAAAAAATAAATAATATTTATTTATTTAATACTAATAAATAAATATTAAGTGATAAAAGAAAATCACTTCCAAGATAATAACTACAATTTGGTCCTGGCCAGTTGGCTCAGTGGTAAAGCGTCGGCCTGGTATGTGGTTGTTTCGGGTTCAATTCCCATTCAGGGCACACAGGAGATTTGCACATCTGCTTCTCCACTCCTGCCCCTCTCATTTCTCTCTCTCTCTCTCTCTCTCTCTCCCCCTCACTCACAGCTATGGCTGGATTGGAGCAAACTGGCCCGGGGCACTGAGAATAGCTCCATGGCCTCCGCCTCAGGTGCTAGAATGGCTCTGGTTGGAGCAGAGCAATGCCCCAGATGGGCAGAGCATCGCCCCCTAGTGGGCTCTCCAGGTGGATCCCGGTCAGGCATATGCAGGAGTCTGTCTCTCTGCATCCCCTCTTCCTCTCACTGATTAAATAAAAAGATAATAACTATAATTTGCATTCATTTTCTAGACAGATAGTAACTTGCTGTATTTTTATAGAAATTTTGTGAACTAGAGCTAAGGAAACTTAGGCACAGAATGGTTAAATAACTCACAAAAGAAATTGTACATGAGTTATCTGGGGGTCAAGTTCTCTCCTGTTGAAGCCTTACTTTTACTGTTTATAAAAGAAACAAAATTAAGCTTCTAGAAAATACTAAAAACCAAAAGTATAGATAAATCACAAAAGTGTTTTCGATAAGACTAATTTATGTGAGAAATGTGGTAAAACCAGATAAATGGTTAGTAAATTCTGCAAGTGTTTTTCCCCCTTATTAGCTTTAAACCTACATGATCAGATAAGGTTTGGTCTATATAGTATTCTTCTCATAGAATTTGTGTCCCTAAAATTGTCTAACCGTGATAGAAAATTGACACTTTGAGATTACACAATGGGATTTCTTTGTGCTTCTATGAAAAAAAGTACCACACCAATCAGAGTATTGATTTTACTCCTAAATGCATACCTACCTTTTGTACTCTTCACTTCTTCCTGTTAGTTGGTGTCATTACCAACCTGTTCACTGACCCCAAATCTATTTCCTGACCAGCTAGTTTTAGCAACCCTCCCAATCCTGCTTTTGTGGTTTCATGTATATTCAATTTAGGAACACAACGGACCCAACACTCAGAAGCACCAAGATGGAAAAAACAATTTATGTTCTCGTTGTAAGACTCCTTGAGTTTAGAAAAATGTCAGAATGAAAAGATTCACTTTTCTACTAACAGTAAAAATTCTCTTCTTACAAAGGATCTTTGTCATTAGTAAAAATAAGAGCATCATGTATGAATGTATGTTTGTGTATGTGTTGTGTGTGCACGCACATGTGCATATGCATTTTTATTAATCATCTTATTCTGTGACATAATACTAATTATAATTGAAACCGTTTGACCTCTTCTATTCAGTGTCCTCTGGCATTATAAAAATAATACTTCTGTCTTTTGGTTAAGCACTATAAGAAAATGGAATTCTATTGCGACATTTCTTTTTAATTTAATACTTTTTTGAAAATCAAGTTCACTTAAGAGTATGGTATGGTTATCTCTTTATTTGCTAAACAAAAATTTACTAATCTTCTACCATATCTTTAATTTTATTTATTGGATATCTTTTTATTTGGATAACATAAAAGACTTTATAGAAGAAAGTTAAACTTAAACTTTAATAGATAATGTCATATGTTACAAAATTAAGCAAAACTTGCTAATAGTCATTGTGATAGATGCAAAAATGTACAAGTTAAGTTTTTCATACTCAAAGAACTGTAACATTTTGGGGGATACAAAGTAGAAAAATAAAAGTATGTCAAAACGAAAGAAGAAAATAATGATAATGGAAAGGTCTAATTTTAAGGAAATATGTAGGATGGAAAAGAGGAGAATTGCTGGATGCGATAAGATGGAGTGGGATCTAGACGCAGGTGCAGGAATTAGTTTACATGAGATAAAACACTGTGTGCAGCAACACCAGGGAAGGTAGAGTAAACGGGTTCAGCTGCCACTATGCAGGGAGATGTGGTGGTGAAGGGGACCTTGTGGGTGACCATTTCTGTTGGCTTTTGGTTTTGCAGTGAAATGAAAAGCAAGCTTATTATTAGTTGAGAGAAAGAATGGGAGAGAAACTGTGAGAGTTCTGAGGGAAGAGTAAAGGGATAAAATTATCACCTGGAATGACAGAGATGTAAATGGGCTAGGGACCTTGGGCAGTAACAAAGGCCCACTTGATCTTGTTGGTCTTAAATTTAGGCATGAACACTCAGAACAACTAAATGTTTTTCTATCTAAACACGTTCATCTATCTTAGTGCTAAGGGATAAGATTTAACCAGAATTTGAATTCTTCCAGGGAGAAGAGCAGAGATAGCTGAGAGTGTATACAAGGGATAAAATATAATATGAGTCAGAACATCTAAGCTGTGTGAAGAGGACCATGAGTGCTCGGGAACAGAATAATGATGACAGATTGTGGATTGTAGGTCCTTGTGAAGCTGAAAAACTATTGAAAATGAGGTACTAATACCAAATCAGATATACTACTCTTTCTAGAAATAAAAATATCAACTGAGAGTTAATTTAGCTTCATTTTGATAAACTGGAAACACCTACAAACAAAATCTGATGGGTATTTTTGCTTATTTTGTTTTTATTATCTAGCTAACAGGCATACAGAAAGCCTGAGTCAGGGAAAAACATAGAAAATAATAAACATAAAGAATTATCACTATAAAATATGTCATTGCATTTGAAAATTTAATAAAACTTAAACTGCATGTCAAGGCTAATATATTAGTTTTGAAAAGCATAGTTAAAGAAATACTTAGCTATGGATTTATCTTAGCATCTGTAATAGTCACTGTAATTTTAAAACAAAATGACTCTAGTTTATATCATAACCTATAACTTTATTGCAGTTCCAAGATAGAAAATGAGGAGGAAAAAAAGAGATCCTACAAGTTTATGATCAAATTACTAGCAGGATGTTGTGCTGAAAATGCAAATAGTCAATTGTTTAGGCATAAATCTTGTTTATAGGTCAGTAACTAATGTAAAATGTTAATGTTTAAAAGTGTTCTGCTTGCTACTAAATTTTTCTGTCACATTGTTATAAGATAACGCAAATAACATTTTACATAAATGCTGACACCGATTACCAAAATACCATATTTAAATTATTAAATAAGACTGAAATGTTATCTTGAAAAACAGTCTTATTTAATAAGAGTAATAATATAAATTAAAGTATCAGATTAGAAAAGGATTATCAAATATAAATTCAACAGAATACCAACCTAGAATTTAACTCCACTGGTCACTTCATTTTTCTTCTGCTTCAAGTTACAAGATATTGTTCTAGCCCATAAAGGTCTCAGATAATGAGTTAATAAGTAACTCAAGCGATCCTTCATATTTTAATGAAAGTTGGATACAATTCTGTAATTTTATTGCTGATTCAGATTGTTAAAATACTGAATAGTATACAGTGGTACCTTGAGATACGAATTTAATTCATTCTGTAATAGAGCTCGTCAGTCAACTCATATATCAAACTGCCCATATTGAACCTGTGTGCCAACGCGCCAACTAGTGGCAGCTTCCCGAATCACGACTCGTATCTCAAAATTTCACTCAGATCTCGAACAAAAATACGAACTGAGTTGTAGCTCGTATCTTAAAAAAGTTTGTACGTTGGTCTGTTTGTATATCAAGATACCACTGTAGTGATTATTTTATAATGACTTTATAGTGTCCAAGTAGAACATATTTTTTAAAACTCAGAAATGGATCTTCTTTTTTTTTTAATAATAATTTTATTTTTTTAATGGGGTGACATCAATAAATCAGGATACATATATTCAAAGATAACATGTCCAGGTTATCTTGTCGTTCAATTATGTTGCATACCCATCACCCAAAGTCAGATTGTCCTCTGTCACCTTCTATCTTGTTTTCTTTGTGCCCCTCCCCCTCCCCCTTTCCCTCTCCTATTCCCCCCTCCCCACCCCGTAACCACCACACTCTTATCAATGTCTCTTAGTTTCACTTTTATGTCTCACCTACGTATGGAATAATGCAGTTCCTGGTTTTTTCTGATTTACTTATTTCGCTTCGTATCATGTTATCAAGATCCCACCATTTTGCTTTAAATGTTCCGATGTCATCATTTCTTATGGCTGAGTAGTATTCCATAGTGTATATGTGCCACATCTTCTTTATCCAGTTATCTATTGACGGGCTTTTTGGTTGTTTCCATGTCCTGGCCACTGTGAACAATGCTGCAATAAACATGGGGCTGCATGTGTCTTTACGTATCAATGTTTCTGAGTTTTTGGGGTATATATCCAGTAGAGGGATTGCTGGGTCATAAGGTAGTTCTATTTGCAGTTTTTTGAGGAACCACCATACTTTCTTCCATAATGGTTGTACTACTTTACATTCCCACCAACAGTGTATGAGGGTTCCTTTTTTTCCACAGCCTCTCCAACATTTGTTATTACCTGTCTTGCTAATAATAGCTAATCGAACAGGTGTGAGGTGGTATCTCATTGCCGTTTTGATTTGCATTTCTCTAATAGCTAAAGAAGATGAGCATCTTTTCATATATCTGTTGGCCATTTGTATTTCTTCCTGGGAGAAGTGTCTGTTCATATCCTCTTCCCATTTTTTTATTGGATTGTTTGTTTGTTTGTTGTTGAGCTTTATGAGTTCTTTGTATATTTTGGATATTAGGCCCTTATCTGAGCTGTTGTTTGAAAATATCATTTCCCATTTAGTTGGCTTTCTGTTTATTTTGTTATCAGTTTCTCTTGCTGAGCAAAAACTTCTTAGTCTGATGTAGTCCCATTCATTAATTTTTGCCTTCACTTCTCTTGCCTGTGGAGTCAAACTCATAAAATGATCTTTAAAACCCAGGTCCATGAGTTGAGTACCTCTGTCTTCTTCTATGTACTTAATTGTTTCAGGTCTTATGTTTAGATCTTTGATCCATTTTGAGTTAATTTTTGTACAGGGGGAGAGACTGTAGTCCAGTTTCATTCCTTTGCATGTGGCTTTCCAGTTTTCCCAGCACCATTTATTGAAGAGGCTTTCTTTTCTCCATTGTGTGTTGTTGGCCCCTTTATCAAAAATTATTTGACTATATATATGTGGTTTTATTTCTGGACTTTCTATTCTGTTCTATTGGTCTGAGTGTCTATTTTTCTGCCAATACCATGCTGTTTTGATTGTCGTGGCCCTATAATATACTTTGAAGTCAGATATTGTAATGCCCCCAGCTTCATTCTTTTTCTTTAGGATTGCTTTGGCTATTCGGGGTTTTTTATAGTTCCATATAAATCTGATGATTTCTTGCTCTATTTCTTTAAAAAACGTCATTGGAAGTTTGATGGGAATTGCATTAAATTTGTATATTGCTTTGGGTAATATAGCCATCTTGAATATATTTATTCTTCCTAGCCAAGAATAAGGTATATTCTTCCATCTCATTATGTCTTTTTCGATTTCCCTTAACAATGGTTTATAGTTTTCATTGTATAAGTCCTTTACATTCTTTGTTATGTTTATTCCTAAGTATTTTATTTTTTTTGTTGCAATCGTGAAGGGGATTATTCTTTTGAGTTCCTTCTCAGTTGTTTCATTGTTGGCATATAGAAAGGCTATTGACTTCTGTATGTTAATTTTGTATCCTGCGACCTTACTGTATTGGCTTATTGTTTCTAGTAGTCTTTTTGTGGATTCTTTGGGGTTTTCGATGTATAGGATCATATCATCTGCAAAAAGTGATACCTTTACTTCTTCTTTTCCGATATGGATGCCTTTTATTTCTATGTCTTGTCTGATTGCTCTGGCTAGAACCTCTAGTACCACATTAAATAAGAGTGGAGAGAGTGGACAACCCTGTCTTGTTCCTGATTTAAGGGGGAAAGCCTTCAGTTTAGTGCCATTTAATATGATGTTAGCTGATGGTTTATCATATATGGCCTTTATCATGTTGAGATATTTCCCTTCTATACCCATTTTGTTGAGAGCCTTAAACATAAAATTGTGTTGTATTTTATTGAAAGCCTTTTCTGCGTCTATGATAAGATCATGTGGTTTTGTTCTTTGTTTTGTTGATATGGTGTATTACGTTAACCGTTTTACGTATGTTGAACCATCCTTGAGATTCTGGGATGAATCCCACTTGATCATGATGTATTATTTTTTTAATATGTTGTTGTATTCGATTTGCTAGTATTTTGTTTAGTATTTTAGCATCTGTATTCATTAGAGATATTGATCTGTAGTTTTCTTTCTTTGTGCCATCCTTGCCTGGTTTTGGTATTAGGGTTATGTTGGCCTCATAAAATGTGTTTGGAAGTATTGCTTCTTCTTCAATTTTTTGGAAGACTTTGAGTAGAATAGGAACCAAGTCTTCTTTGAATGTTTGATAAAATTCGCTGGTATAGCCATCAGGGCCTGGACTTTTATTTTTGGGGAGGTTTTTAATGGTTTTTTCTATTTCTTCTCTACTAATAGGTCTGTTTAGGCTTTCTGCTTCTTCTTGACTCAGTCTAGGAAGGTTGTATTGTTCTAGGAATTTATCCATTTCTTCTAGGTTGTTGAATTTAGTGGCATAAAGTTTTTCATAGTATTCTACAATAATTCTTTGTATATCTATGATGTCCATGGTGATTTCTCCTCTTTCATTTTGGATTTTGTTTATATGAGTTCTTTCTCTTTTTTCCTTGGTAAGTCTTGCCAAGGGTTTGTCAATTTTGTTGATCTTTTCAAAGAACCAGCTCCTTGTTTTATTGATTTTTTCTATAGTTTTTCTGTTCTCTAATTCATTTATTTCTGCTCTGATTTTTATTATCTCCTTTCTTTGGCTGGTTTTGGGTTGTCTTTTTCTTCTTTTTCTAGTTCCTTAAGGTGGGAAGTTAAGTGGTTCACTTGGGCTCTCTCTTGTTTGTTCATATATGCCTGAAGTGATATGAACTTCCCTCTTATAACTGCTTTTGCTGCATCCCATAGATTCTGATATGTCGTATTGTCATTTTCATTAGTCTGTATATATCTTTTGATCTCTGCACTTATTTCTTCTTTGACCCATTCATTTTTTAAAAGTATGTTGTTTAGTTTCCACATTTTTGTGGGATTTTTTTCCTCTTTTTTGCAGTTGAATTCTAGTTTCAAGGCTTTATGATCAGAAAATATGCTTGGTACAACTTCAATGTTTCTGAATTTGCTGATGTTGTTTTTGTGGCCCAACATATGGTCAATTCTTATGAATGATCCATGTACACTGGAGAAAAATGTATACTCAGTCACTTTGGGATGAAATGTCCTGTAGATGTCTATCATATCCAGGTGCTCTAGTGTTTTGTTTAAGGCCACTATATCTTTGTTGATTCTCTGTTTGGATGACCGATCTAGAGCCGTCAGCGGTGTATTGAGGTCTCCAAGTATGATTGTGTTTTTGTCAGTTTTTGTTTTAAGATCAATAATAGCTGTCTTATATATTTTGGTGCTCCTTGGTTTGGTGCATATATATTAAGAATTGTTATGTCTTCTTGATTCAGTGTCCCCTTAACCATTATGAAATGGCCATTTTTGTCTCTGAGTACTTTTCCTGTCTTGTAGTCAGCATTATTCAATATGAGTATTGCTACACCTGCTTTTTTTTGGATTTTATTTGCTTGGAGTATTGTTTTCCAGCCTTTCACTTTGAATTTGTTTTTATCCTTGTTACTTAGATGAGTTTCCTGTAGGCAGCATACAGTTGGATTTTTTTTTTTAATCCATTCTGCTACTCTGTGCCTTTTTATTGGTGAGTTTAATCCATTTACATTTAGTGTAATTATTGATACTTGTGAGTTCCCTATTGCCATTTTATATCTTGCTTTCTGTTAGTTTTGTGTCTTGTTTGATCCTTCTCTTTCGTTTTTCTATCTTTTGTTTTTATTTGGTTGTATTCCATACATCTTTTCTCTGTTGCTATCTTTTTTATCTCATGTGCTTCTGTGGTGGTTTTTTCAATGGTGGTTACCTTTGAGTAATGAAAAGGGTCCCTACCCTGTTCATTGTAGCGAACTATTTTGTGAGTACTTTTGGACTCCATCGTCCTTTGCTACTGTTAATCTCCATCTTCTCCCTCTCTTTCTTTTTGTTGTTGTCACAGTTTAAATTTGTTTTTATTGTGTTCTTCTTGGAGCTTTTACTTCTGGCTCTGGTTTTTTTTGTTCTTTGTATCTGATTGGAGAACCCCCTTTAGTAATTCCTGGAGTGGGGGTTTTCTGATGATAAATTCCCTCATCTTTTCTGTATCTGTGAATGTTTTTATTTCTCCTTCATATTTGAAGGATAGCTTTGATGGGTATAGTATTCGTGGCTGAAAGTTCCTCTCTTTCAGGACTTTAAATATTGGGGTCCACTCTCTTCTAGCTTGTAAAGTTTCTGCTGAGAAATCTGATGATAATCTAATGGGCCTTCCTTTATATGTTGTATTCTTCTTTTCCCTGGCTGCCTTGAGAATTTTTTCTTTGCTGTTGGTTTGTGTTAATTTCATTATGATATGCCTTGGAGTAGGTTTGTTGGGGTTAAGAAAACTCGGAGTTCTGTTTGCTTCTTGAACCTGAGGCTTTAGTTCTTTCCACAGGCTTGGGAAATTCTCATCTATTATTTGTTTGAGTATGTTCTCCATTCCATTTTCTCTCTCTTCTCCTTCTGATATACCTATTATTCTTATGTTATTCTTTTTGATGGAGTCAGATAATTCTTGTAGGGCTATCTCATTTTTTTAAATTTTTGAGTCTCTTTCTTCTTCTCTCTGTTGTGCCTCAAGTTGCTTGTCTTCTATTTCACTAATCCTCTCTGCTATCTGACCTGTTCTATTAGCTAAGCTTGTTACTTTGTTTTTCAGCTCATGAATTGAGTTTTTCATCTCTGTTTGATTTGTTTTTATAGTTTCAATTTCCTTGGACATATATTCTTTGTGTTCATTGAGTTGTTTTCTGAGCTCCCTTAATTGTCTTTCTGTGTTTTCTTGTATATCTCGGAGGATTTTTAGGATTTCTATCTTGAATTCTCTGTCATTTAGCTCCAAGGTTTCCAATATATTAAATTTTTTCTCCATAGATTTTTCCTCATCTAGCTGTGTTACCTCTCTTTCTTTTGTATCCATGATATTCGATTTTCTCTTCCTTAATGGCATCTGAGGGTGGTTTTGTTGATAGTATTAATGAGATTTAATAAAGAATAAAAAGTTAAAAATAAAAAAATAAAAAAATAAAAATTCAAAAAGAGTTTTTTTTTAAAAAAAATTAATAATGAAATAAAGAAAAATAAAATAAAATAAAAATTTTAAAAAATGGAAATTATTCCCCCCCTCCTTTTTTCCTCTCTTCTCTCCCTTCTTTCTTGAGAAAATCTTGTGGTGGACTGTGAATTAGAACAACAATGCCTGTGATGGAGGGCCTGAATTGAGGAAAAGTAATAAAGGGGCAAAAAAAAGAAAAAAAAAAAAAAAAGAAAGAAAAGAAAAAAAAAAAAAAAGGTGGGGGTATGGACCCACAAAAAGCAAATAAGGAAAAAATTTGGGTCAAGAATAAAATGAGCCCTGGCCGGTTGGCTCAGCGGTAGAGCGTCGGCCTAGCGTGCGGAGGACCCGGGTTCGATTCCCGGCCAGGGCACACAGGAGAAGCGCCTATTTGCTTCTCAACCCCTCCGCCGCACTTTCCTCTCTGTCTCTCTCTTCCCCTCCCGCAGCCAAGGCTCCATTGGAGCAAAGATAGCCCGGGCGCTGGGGATGGCTCTGTGGCCTCTGCCTCAGGCGCTAGAGTGGCTCTGGTCGCAACATGGCGACGCCCAGGATGGGCAGAGCATCGCCCCCTGGTGGGCAGAACGTCGCCCCTGGTGGGCGTGCCGGGTGGATCCCGGTCGGGCGCATGCGGGAGTCTGTCTGACTGTCTCTCCCTGTTTCCAGCTTCAGAAAAATGAAAGAAAAAAAAAAAAAGAATAAAATGATTTGCTTTTAGGTGTTGGTTGTCTAAGAGTTATGATGAGAGGAATAAGAGGAAAACAGAAAAATGGGGGACAAATTAAAAAATTACTATTGTATTTAGTAGAACAAGAACTAGATAAAATGGAGAGCCAGGGATGGGAGCACTGCTAGTGAGTTAAAAAGATGAAGTAAAAATGTTCCAAAATGCCACAAACATAAGTTTGAGTCCCAGATAAGATAATTTGTTTGTTATTGAGGTTTGAATGAGAGGAGATGTAAAGGAGAAAGGAAGAAACTAATATAGTGGGAGAAAAGAAAGAGAGAGCAAGAAATAAAGAGGGAACCACTAAAAGAAGAAAAAAGAAAGGAGAGAGAGAGAGAGAGAAAGAGAGAGAGAGTTAAGGGTTTTGGAGTGCAACCCTCATAGAGAGAAAGGAAGAGGAGAGAAAAGATAATGGGAGATGTAACACTTATGGGTAGTGTAGTTCAAGGAGAGGAAAGAGTAAGACCGGCAGAGAGTTAATCGGCCAAATTGGAGGAGGAAAAAAAAGTATCAAGAATAAAGATAAGAGAAACAAACAAACAAATATAATAAAATGGGATAGGTTATAAAGTCTGCAGATTATTCTTGATTTTGAGAGGTTATCTTCTTGCTTTTTCTTTTCTCTCCCTCTTCCTGGTTGGTGACTCTGTACCCCGGGTTCTGCCCCTTTGACACGCTCAGGTAGAGGTTTGCAGTTGATAAGTCTCTATGGCAATGTCATGTATTGTGCTTTAGTCTCGTTGGCAGTCGAGGCTCATTAGCATTTATAGGCTCCGACAGTGAGAGAGTCCGTGTTCCTGGAGCCTTTCTCCTAGTCTTTCCTTCCTCAATTAGTAGCCTGATAATCCAGCTATGGGGTTGCTGCTGCCTCTGCCTGGATCGTAAGAGGCTCAAAGAGCTGGCAACTCCCCACTCTATTTCCACTCAGCACAGGGCTCTGGGTAAGGCTCAGTCAGTCAGAGCTGCTAGCATAATCAGGCGGGCTTTCCGCCCACTCAAAGACCTCTGGCTCTGTCTGCCACTCTGTCCGGTAACACAGGCGGGCGCCCACTTCCGGGGCGCTTGGAGGAAACTCTCACTCACTGGCTGCGCGCGTAGACCAGGATATCCGGCCAGCAGTCTCACGCTCTGATTGAAACCCCCAACCGCAAGGAAAAGTTGCAGCGTTGGAACTGGCTCTCACTCCATCCCCGTGCGCAGCTTTTGCAAGGCGCTTGGGTGGCCGAAGATTCCGCTTTGGCCCACACAAAGGCCCCTGACTCTGCCCCTCTGTGCGATAACATGGGCGCGCACTGCCGAGGCACTCGGAGGAATCTCTCACTCCCTATCTGCGCATGCAGACCAGGATATGAGGCCGGCCGCGTTTCCCTCTGAGTGAAACCCCCACCAGCACGGAAAATTTCCACCGTTGGAATTAGTTCTCGCTCCCTCCCGTGCGCGGCTTTCCCAGGGCGCTGGGGCTGCCAAGAGATTCTGCTTTCGGCCCACAGAAAGGCCTCTGACTCTGCCTCTCTGTGGGGTAACACGGGCACCCACTGCCGGGGCTTAGGAAGGAATCTCTCACTCACTAACTGCGCACCGACCAGGAGAACAGGTAAAATGGCTGCCCCACTTATCTTTCTTTGTTTGGGTTTGGCGCGAGTGTTAGCTCGTATTGCCCGGGTTGCCACAGGATCAGTTTTTTCTCGGCTTGGATCTCTGTGCCACAGCCTGGTTCGGCCGTTTGTGTCGCGGCCTGGATGTATTCACCCCCTTTGCCCGCCTCAGTTTCTATATTCACAGTTACCAGAGAAAGCCGCCCTGTTTAGGTTAGTGAGGAAGGCGGAGCATTTCTTACTCCTTATTTCCTTCGGGGTTTGGTTATATATTTAGCCAATTTTTCACTCGACCATACCTTCGGGTGTATTGCGAATCATCTGGAGGCTCCAAGTATAGGTTTTTCTGTTTCTGTTTGAAGATCTTGTTGAGTTTTGGGGGAGATTTATCGGTATCGCTTCCTATCCCGCCATTACTCTGACGTCATCTTCTTGATTCAGAAATGGATCTTAAACAAGTATTATTTATTGAAGATTTACAGCTAATATGAATGACCTTTGAAACTATAGATTAACTATGATAATCATCAAAAATGCATTTCAAGATTATAAAGTCAAACTGATTTATTTTGTCATGTTCCTTCAACAAACTCTTGCCTCTACTATTTTTGATCTTAATCTTAATTTTGATTCCTTTTACTTACAAATAATATAAGGTGTGAAACAGCAAGTCTTATGCTGTTTACATTTCAGTTTTCTAGGGTTCCCACTGTGTTTTATGCCAGCTTCCCTTTCATGAACTGCCCCTTATATCAGGTAGAATTGGAGTGGCTACAAACATTTTGGGATCTGACTAAAGGGAAATTAATGTAGTAATATATTTGTTTGGGTTCAATATGTTATTATATACTTCACAGTCATATATTATTTAAGTTACTGCAACTTTTCCTGGTATAGGTATAATTTCTAAGAATATTGCTAACACTGGGTCCACTCACCTGTGCCCAATCTTGTGACAGGAAGTAGCAGGGCCAAAAGTTATATCACAATTAGAATACTGCCCGACACTCAAAGTATTTAAGTATGTAGGTAGTGTGAGCAAGGGGGTGTATGTGAAATCCTATATGAACCCAAAAGGTAGTCTGTGAACAACTTTTTCAACTAGTACAGCCCACACATAAAAGAAACTAGAAATAGTTTTCCCAAATGTGGCAGTATTAAACATATATATGATATTATCAGTAATGAATTGTGAACACAAAATATGTGTTCTAAAATAACAATAATAAAAGATGTTTTGATAAACTGTGATAGGAGACTGAATATTATTCTGTTCTCTCTGTAGGTAATGATATTACAAAGTAATTGTCAAAGATTATGCAGTCAAAAATATAGTAAAGTAAGTAGTATTATATCAGTAAATTAATAAAAATATTATTTTTCTAGATTTTGTAATTCTGTGCTATGTGTTATATTTTTCAATTTACAGTTTGTTGGAAATTTTTTCAAGGATTGGACTTAATTCTTTTTATTAAGGTATTACTTTTGTAGAGCAGTTTTAGGTTCACAACAAAACTAAAGAAAAGCACAGAGATTTCCCTATACAGGGAGGGGGTCCTCCGGTTACAACAGTCTTGACATATGATGTTTTCAGTTTATGATGCTCACTCCCATGAAAACTTAAAGAAATTGAGACGTGAGTGTTCTGACTTACATTAGTGTGGTATGTTTTCTTACACTCGTTTTTTGTCATTCTTTCTGTTACTACAGTGCAGTGTCCAGTGCAGTATATTTGTGTTCTTTTCCTTCTTCTGTGGCTTAGTTGTGTTTCTGTGTTCTAGATTATGATTTTACAACTGTGTCAGGCTAGGTAAGTGACTTAGGCTAGGGTATGTTTTGACTTACACCAAAATTCAGGTTACGTTATTGTCGTAGGAACTGTGTCATAACCCGAGGACCCTCTGTACTCCTTTACCCTCCACACCCACAGCCTTCCCCATGTTCAACATTCGCTACTGGACTGGTACATTTATTACAATTGAGGAACCTAAATTGACACATCATTATCACCCAAACATCGTATTTTCTATTATGGTTCACTGTTGTTGTACATTTTAGAAGTTTGGACAAATGTATCCATCACTATGGTATCATCACAGACTATATTCACTGTCTTAAAAATCTTTGTTCCACCTATTTATCCTTATCTTCCCTCATATAATTTGTTTTTATTTAAAAAAAATTAAAAATAAGTTTCTTTATTTATTTTGTATTTATTTTGAGATTTTTTTTCTTAAAGAAGGTCCCCCCACTAAAATTTTTTAAACTTAAGGTCCTTAAACTTAAATCCTAGATGTGCCCTGTCCATCACATAAAATTTCACAGGTCCATAGCTAAAACAGCCTCCAGAATACAACCAATAGCTAGAACAAATTATTTGACCCACAATTTCCCCCTAAGATCATATATTGAAACATTAATGCCCAATGTGATGATATGTGGAGGTGGGGCCTTTGGAAAGTGATTACATCATGAAGCAGAGCCTTCATAAACTGGATGAGATCCCACTCCCTTTCTGCCATGTGAGATATAGCTAGAAAGCACTGTCTGTTAACCAGAAATGAAACCCTCACCAGATACCAAATTTACTAGTACCTTGATCTTGAACTTCCCAGTTTTCAAAACTATGAGAAAAAAACTTCTTTTGCTTACAAGCCACCCAATCTATCCTATTTTGTTATAGCAGCCCAAATAGACTAAATTAAGATAATCTTCCTGTGGGTGATAATATATATATTAATTCAGCATCCATAGACAGAATTTTAATGCAGGCTTTGGCTGTAGAGCCAGAGTTGAGAAACTAACCCATTCCAACTCTAAACTTAGGACTAACTTAGTCGCCTTCAAGGAGTACGTTTTCTACTGAAAGGCCTGATAGCTTTAAAATAATGTTCCTTTTTAAAATTTTATTTATTTATTTATTTATTTATGTTTACATAGATTCTAGGGTCACCCCGAATGCATCCCCCCTCCCCTGTATTCCCCTCAACATCTCCCTTGCCCCCCTCCTTACAGCACCCTCCCCCCTTCCCTTCAGGTTTATCCCATCCTATCATCCCCTTTCCCTCTGTCCTCTTTTCCTCTGGTCCCTTTGATCCCTCCTCTGTCTGAATTCTGTTCCTTGGTTCTCATTATTCCTTGGATTCCTCAAATGAGTGAGGTCATATGATATTTTTCTTTCTCTGCCTGGCTTATTTCAAAACTACATAAACTTAGAATGGGAAGAAAATTTAAAAGTTCATTTAACTCAGCATTTCACCAAATAAAGAAATTTTAGGTAAAAATACAACATCCTTAAGAGATATTCATCTAGTTAGCTTTCGCTTAAAAACTATCAATTTTAAATACCTTCATAAGGAAGACACCAATAAATGAATAGCTCTGAATCTGATAAATATCTTTATTAAATTGAACCAAAATATATTAATCTTATGTGTGTTTTGTAAAGCCAAACTGAGTAACTTTACTCATTTGTGGGCACAGGCAGGTGTGTTCAAATATTTGAATATTTTATGTCCCTGAAAAGTAAACATCTCTCCAAATTAAGTGTCTCTAGTTTTAGATTCAATAACGACTCCCTTCGTATGTATACTAGTATAATTATTCATACCATAAAGAGAAATGATCCTTGCCAGATAAAGTAAAATTTTTAGATTTAAAATATCTAACTTGAACTTCAGTTAGTGACAAAAAATTATCAAATTTTGCAAATAACATTAGTCTCCATCCTACTCTCTCTATCCCATTGGCATAAAACACACACACACACACACACACACACACACACACACACACCTCTATTGGCTGCTAGAGACTTGAGACTTGGTAATTACTTCCCAGGCTCCCAAGCTCTGCTTTCTACCAGATGAACAATGAATACTTTACACTGAAACCACTGTGCTTGTTAGCAGCAATCTTCAAAAGGGAAGAAAAAGCATATTGTGTATTCTATAAAAAGCTAATGGTTTACATATCAAGACTGTGATTATTTAGCTAGATGCATTTATTGAACCAATACCCTTATTTTATTTAGATATAAGAAAATTGAAGCTAAAGGAAAATATTAACTTATCCAAAGCCTCACAGCTTATTGGTGACCCAGTTTCTATGAGATCATGTCCCACATTCTGAAGAGTTCAGCCTCACTAAACCATACAAGTCAAGCTCGGCATGGTTAATCACCAAGATTTACATGAAAAACTTCTGAAACCATCCTACTAAAAGGATATTGTTTACAAAAAATTATGCTAGTATCTTACAAAAAATTTTTTTTCTTCTTTTTTAAGTGAAAGGAGGGGAGACAGAAGGACAGACTCCTGTATGCTCCCCGACCTGGATTCACCCGGCAACCCCCATTTGGAGCTCATGCTCCAATCTGGGTCCATGCTCACAACCAAGCTATTTTTAGTGCTTGAGGCAGAGGCTGCATGGAGCCATCTGCAGCACCAGGGGCAACATGTTCGAATCAGTCAAGCCATGGGTGTGGGAAAGGAAGAGAAAGAGAGTGTGTGTGTGTGGGGGGGGGGGGGTGGAGTGGAGAATCAGATAATTACTTGTTCTGTGTGCCCAGATGAGAATTGAAACCAGGACTTTCACATGCTGGGCCAATGCTCTAATGCTGAGCCAACTGGCCAAGGCAGAAAATTCCAAAAATTACCATCCCATTATGAAGAAGAGACACTTGACCCTAGAATAAGACACTAGAAGGTAGAGCACATGTCTCAAATGTAGTGACAAAAGATAATAATCCCTGGGACTCTCGCACCTGAGGAAATTATGTGATGAAGTCCATATCTTGTCGGGGGTGGAGAGAATTCTGTGTTCAACTTAGGCACTATTCAAGGTTATTTTTTCTAGCCAAAAGGAGTTTAAAACACCATTCTTTTCATGCGATAGCAAAGAATATCAATCACAAGAAAGAGAAATTAATATTGCATCTTACAAACAGGTAGGGGAGCCATTCTTGTGATAGCAAGGGCATAGGCCCAGATATTTTATAAAACTGATGAGAGAAAGCAAAGCTTTTTAGAATTTACCCAATGTTTTGATGTAATAAAAAACAGATAAACATAATTCACTTCTAGAAAGACAAAAATAAATTTCAAAACCAGACCAGAATAGAGAAAAACCTTTTATCCAGATCAAAGAGTTTCATCAGTTCTATAATATGTCTGAGGGTGTGGGTGTGTGTACATGTTTATGAGTGGGTGTGTGCATTGGTTTGGGACTGGGGAAGAAGAAAGTGAACCAGAATTTATTGAGCATCCAATATGTGTTATATACTGCTTTTTGCATTTTACTTATAAAATTTAATCCTTACACAACCTCACATGATCCTATGTATAATGTAAATCTTATTAGCCTCAGTTTGTAAATAAGAAAAGGGAAACTCTGGGGGGCTTCAGGCCAAAATGCTAATAAGTGGCAGATTCTACGCTGAAATCTTGTTTAATGTTAGAGATCATGATCATACTGCTAGTCCTAACAGGTTAATGACTCAATAACCATTACAAATAAACTTGTCTGAAATATTCCAGATGTGGGAATATATAAGTATGTCTTACACATTTACAAGACATCATTCTTCCAACTATCTCATCCACTTATAAAGAATAACTAACTGATGAAGCCTGAGGAGGGGAATAAGATGACCTTGTATTAATTTTCCAGGCTGCACAATAAGTTACCCCCAAACTTAATAGCTTACAATAACAAATATTATCTCAGAGGTTTAGTGAATCAGAAGTCTATGCATAAACCCTTTGCTCATGGTCTCACACTGCAATCAAGGTGTTGGTCAGGCTGAAAGAACCTTCGGGAGCACAAGATTCTCTTCTGAGGTTATATGGTTGTTGGAAGAACTCAGTTTCTGTGGCTTTAGGGTGAAGGTCTCTATTCCCTTGCTAGCTTTCAGTCAGGGGCTTCTATCAGCTCCTATAGGACAGTTCCATGTCATAGGCTTATTCCACTTAGTTCTTCAAAGCCATCAATAGAATCTCTCACTGAGTCTCATAAGATAGTCTTATGATATAACCTGATCAAGGGAGTAACTATCCCATCATCCTTGCCATATTTTATTGATTGGACCTAAGTCACAGGATCCATCTGCACCCAAGAGGAAGGGTTCATACAAGAGTTTGACTCATTAAGGGTACGTCTACCACAGACTGTCATATAGGCAGAATGTTTTTGTCCTCCCTCCCCCCAAAAATTCATATGTTGAAACCCCATTTCCTAATGTGATGATATTAGGAAGTGGGGTCTTTGGAAGGAAATCAGAATTAGATGAGATCATGAGATTGAAAACTCATGAATGGTATTAGTGTCCTTATAAGAGTCCTGAAAGAGCTTGCCTCCTCGTTTGCCAACCAATGACACAGTGAAAAGATAGCCATCTATGAACGGGAAAGCAAACGCAGAACCTGACCATACAGGCAATCTAATTGTAACTTCCAATCTCCAGAAATGAGAATTAATTTTGAGTGGTTATAAGCCACACAGTTTACGGTACGTATTTTGTAATAGCAACCTGAGCTGAACAAGACAGACCTCAATTCAAACAGTTTTAGTAGTGAATTTAGTCATCATATTCCCTTGCTTATCAATAAATTTTCCTGTATTACAAATCAATTGCAATTTCTGACATGGAACAAAGACAAAAGAAAGTTATCCAGCTGGATTTCAATTATTCCATAAGGGGAAAAACTCAATTTTGAAGATTTTACATGTAAACCACCAAGAAAGTAATATAAATTTCATCCTTTTGACGATCCAGATAATCCAACTAGATGGTCTACTTTCCTACTATGTTTTGAGACTCCAAATGATGTCAGTCTTGTGAAGCATCAACAGATACCATATTTCCCCATGTAGGTGATGCTCCCATGTATAAGACGCACCTTAATTTTGGGGCCCAAAATTTGAAAAAAGATTTATTACATCAAATTATTGAACTCAAGTTTTATTCATCATAAAATTCGTACAACTCCTCATCACTGTCACAACTCCCATCCATTAGCTTGTCCTCATCTGTGTCTGATGACGAATCACCGTCTTCAACAAGGAGTGCAAAAACAAGCACGAAAAAGAGGGAAATGCAAGTGAAAAAAATCTACAACCACTGTATAAAATGCACCCAGTTTTTAAACCCCAAATTTGTTGAAAAATGGTGCATCTTATACATGGGGAAATAAGGTAGATTCAAATAGTGATACATCTGCCCAGACTGATAATTGAGCTGCTTCCAGAGAGTCAAGAGTTTTAATCCGGCCCTTCTGGAGCTTAAGGAGAGCTCAATCCTAAAATAGTGCTACTGGAAACTTGTTTTCTTCTTCCATTTTAGTTAAAAATTTAAGAGATTCCAACACCCCACCAAAAAAAATTACCATATAAATCACTTGTTACTTTTTTTTTACAATTATTTTATTGGATAGCATTGTTTACTCAAAATTATTTAGAATTTTTATTTTCCTGGAATATAAAAAATAGATATTGCTTATTCATTTATATCTTTGCAGAAAATCCATTTTGCTTTTTTAAATAATTTTTTGTCATAAAGAGGGTAAATACAGGAATTAACTACCTACCATAAACCCAAAGATGGGCAGTTTTACACTCCTCTGGTGACACTGAAAACAAGGATCAGAGAATATAAGTAACCTACTCAACTAGTATATTTGGTAAAGGTATTGTGTCAACCCAGGCAGATTTTTTTTTTTAAGTGAGAGGCAGGGAGCAGAGAGACAGACTCCCACATGTGCCCCAGCCAGAATCCATCTGGCAAGCCCCCTGCAGGGTAATATTCTGTCCATCTGGGGCCACTGCTCTGTTGCTTGGCAACCAAGCTATTTCAGCACCTGAGGCAAGGCCTTGGAGCCATCCTCAGTGCCTAGGGCCAACTTGATCCAATCAAGCTATGGCTGTGGGAGAGGAAGAGAGAAGGGAGAGGGGGGAGAAATAGATGGTCATTTCTTCTGTGTGCCCTGACTGGGAATCAAACCCTAGACTTCTACATGCCGAGCCAATACTCTACTGCTGAGCTCACCAGCCAAGGCCAAAAGAGATTTTAAATCCAGCTTTCTTTATTGTTTCCTTACTAATTTATAAGGTGTCACTCAAAAAAATGGGGATCTTCAGATGGGTGATAAAATTAACACAAATTATTATCCTAAATAAATATGTAAACTTGAAGGGAGCAATTTTTAAAAGTTCATCACCAAAAGTTTAAAGAAAATGCAAAGTAAACATGTAATGAATATAACCAGCCCACAAATGTAGATTTTTGCCCACACAGTGTTAAAATAATTGAATTATTTATGAGTTTCAATATTGTGTATAGATTTCATACACACAAATATATGTACACAGACACTCACATATATGTGTATAGCAATATACATATATCTTGTTACTTTAGAAAAATCTGAAGATTTGACAATAGTCTCCAGATCTTTTTCCAAGCAATAACCAGAGCTACTCACTTTAGGGGAACTATTAAGGGGCAATGTTTATTCTGGAGTCACTCTCACCACAGGGGAAAAGAAATAAAAAAATAATTAAGAAAGTGTGTTATGGTTTCACCATTACACATTCTATACACAGGCATTCTTGTGTGTCAGTAACTTTGACAAAAGGCAGGTCAACTGGTCCCCCAGTGACTTGGGAATAAAGCACTAGGGGATACAGACAATTTATTTTATTCCAGAATCAAGCTCCTCCAATTTGAAGAGACTGGGATATTGTTGGTCATGTGGATTCTCAAATGCACTCAGGATGAAGCACATTCCTTAACGACCATATGGCGATTCTAAAGCAAGGTCTCCTGGGAGAAACATCAGCTGTGAAGTTTGCACACTTGTTTTCTACCAAACCACTTACCAAGTTGTACAAACAGCAAAAACAGAGAAGACAAATTCCTTAAAGAAAGCTGACATTTTCTTCCCTGGCAAAATACTGTTTTGCATATACCAGGAATATAAAAAGAAGGTTGTTAAAATTTAAAGCAGTATTTTAATGAGCACATTACAACTAGAACAAATGTGAAATTAGTTCATGGTCCTGAAAACTTTGTGTTTCAAATATTAAATTCTTTTATTTTCCATACTTTTCAATGAGCAAGTTATAACAGAGTGCATTTTTTTTAAAGCAGTGGTTCAGAAAACACATGGTCATTGGAGTTAAACAGTATGTGCTAAAAATCTCATCTCTGACAATATCTAGTCATGTGATCTTAGTGGTGTGGGGAGGGGCTGTTCAACCGCTCTAACCCTTAGTTTCTTCATTTATAAAATACAGATAATAATAATTATTTGCCAGATGACTGTGATAGTTAAATGAGCATAGGTACATATAGTATCTAGCACAGAGAATGGTGCATCATAGGCACTCACTAATTGGAAGGTTCGATTATGGGTGCCTACATCATAAATGATTATGTCCTAATATATGTGTGCTGTCCTTTCACATGCAGTAGAGGGGTTGTGAGACATAAGTGAGCATCAGAGCATCTGGAGGGCCTGTTAAAAGCCAAATAGCTTGTTTCAGATCTCAGCATTTATTAATTCTGGGTCTGCAGTAAGACTCAAGAATTTGCATTTCAGCCCTGGACGGGTAGCTCAGTTGGTTAGAGCATCATTATGATACACCAAGGTTGTGGGTTCAATCCCCAGTCAGAGCACATAGAAGAATCAACCAATGAATACATAAACAAGTATAACAACGAAACTGATATTTCTCCACTTTCTTTCTCTCTTTCTCCCTTCCTTTCTCTCTCTCTAAAATCAATGTAAAAATATTTTAAAACTAAAAATAAAATAATTTGCATGTCAAACAAGTTTTTAGGAGAGCCTGATGCAGATGCTGCAGGCCAAGGAACCACACTTTTAAAGCTACTAAGGAAGAAGAATGTGCATTTGATTTAGAGGCAACTGATCTGAGTACACGCTTCAGCTATACCAGTTATCAGGTATCTAAATGTTCAGAATCAATGGATTGGTGTGATATTAAAACAATAATAATGAATTGAAACTAATATGAATAACATATGGCAACTAGCAAATATTTCTCTACTTGATCTCTAGTTTTCTATCTGTAAAATAGGCAGTTAGGTAATATTTGTGTTTGTTTCTATAATTTCACATATTTTTAAGGATATAATTGGCTTCAAATATCTAGGATAGTTATTATAAAACAGAAGATAAATGCCTGACACCATCTGAGTCAGGTTAAAAGCCCTCTGCCTGGTTCTCTTTTTGACCACGATATTGTGATACAGAGTTGACAAACATAAAATGAGAAGAAAAAATACATAAGTCAGTCACTCTACATCTGTCATTCATTTGTTCATTATTCATTCAATGAGGGTTTTTCGTACTTCTTGTGTTCCAGACAGTGTGGAAGATCTTGGGAAAACAGAGTGATGGAGAGGGACAGGGTAAATGCATCAGACTAGGACACTAATCCATTTATTTGCCATATAACATATGTTACATTGTGGCATTTCTTGAGAATCAATTGTCCCTAATCCACGTAATGAAGCTGGCTGGGACACATTAGAGGGATCAAGAACTAAAACCCACATTGATTTGAAGCAGGGGCCATAAGTCAAAGTCAGTTGAACAAGAAGAGGAACTGAGTATCAGTTATCAGACCCAGAAACTGAAGACTTATTTCGGAGACTAATGGTTCCCTAAGATGTATCCTCTTTGTCATAGTTGTAAGAAACTTTGTAGTTTAGATAGGCACATGGCATTCCATAAAAAAATAAAACTTCCAGCTTTTTTTGTAGCCAGATGGAACCCTGTGATTAAGTTCAGGATGATGGATGGGAGCAGAAGTAAAATATTCCATTTCTGGGTCATATCCTTATAGATAGGTTGCTTGCTTTCTATCTTCGCACAAACTGAAATGTAACCCTAGTGGCCTCATGTGGGCAAGAGGAACATTGTCAAGATTCTTGTGTCTCTGAGTGGATGAACTTTTGAAACAAAATTGCCCTATCCCTTGGAACTATACAGTAGCTCAGATTTTTAGAGAGCGAAGTGTTTAAGCCATGGTACTTTAAGTCTCTTAGGGTATATCCTATCTAATACAGATTTCTATAATTGGATCCTATCTACTAGACAAAAATTTGGAAAGAGTAAGAACCATATTCACTTTTGCTCATAACAGTAGCTCCAGCATCTAACATGGTGTCTGGAACAGATTAAGTGCTAAATAAATAAGTATATTCAATAGTATAAAATGAAATAGACATGGCTTCTAACTTCAAGGCAAATCACTACATTATGAAGACATAGACATGGAAACAAAAGTAACAAATAGCTTTTCTTTTGCAATCTTATTCATGTACATTCTTCTAATTCTCCAAAGATATATTTCATAGTTTTTAAAATTCTTATATTGGCAAAAGTTTGTTACTCTTACATGCTTTTTGGTAATCAAGGAAAATAGATTGTTCAAGAATAGGGTGAAATAGCATTCAATCTCAACTGTATTACTTGTGTTATTATTGTGTTCCAAACTACATCATTTATATGTAAATATTTGTATGCGTACTCAGCAGAAGTTAGCATTTCTGTGAAGAAGTGTTAAATTACTGGTTCCTTTTCTTTCACTGTGTTTACTGGGGTTATCGTGATTTAGACACACTGAATAACATGTATGTATATGTAGCCACACCATATAACTTAAAATTTAATGAAAATATTAAAAGATCTTGCAGTCTAGTTAAATGGGCATTTTGTGTCATAAAAACAAGCATGTTTTTATATATTTTTAAATAGCTATTTTACAAAGTTATTTGATTCCAGAAATGTTATTGCTTTATAGGCTAGAATTTTATATTATTAATGTAAATAACTGTACATACCTCACAGAGGTATTTCAGTGTTTTGCCATTAGTAGGGCCTTCTGAGCAAGGAAAACTGAAACTTGGTTAAAGGACAAATCTTGCGAATTAAAGAGTGAATAAATAGAGACTTTCAGGGGAAAAAATACATTTATATTTCAAAGGAGTAAAACCCAGGGTCATCCATTTACATTCCAAAAGATTGTAGAATATTAGGTATCTCCCTTCTTCCCTCTCTCTCTCTCTTTCTCTTTCTCCTTCTCTCTCTCAATCTCTAGGAGGAGGGGGTGGTAGCTACATAACAGTTCTTATATAACCTCTGAAATCCATTATTTCTTCTGGGCAGGCCAAATACCTTTTCCCGTGTGCAGGGTGATACCTGGCTATGATAGGACAGGCCTGAAATGGGCGGAGAGGCCATAAGTTACTGATGCAGTTACTGCTGTAAATAACAATATTCTGTCTCTGATCTGGAAACTTCATGTTTGCTTTCAGGATAGAGCAAATGATTATAAATATTAAAAACTTATAACGAGTTATAAAAGAAGCAAAGATCTATGAGCACTATTAAATAAGTTACATGCTACAGACATGGTAGCTGAGTCTATATTTTTAACCCCTACTTGTTACCATATTTACCAAAAGAAAAAGTATCAATTATAAGGCACTCTGACCAATGAGTTTCATCCTCATCAAAGTGCAAAGAAACAGAGATATGGAAATTGTACAAGAATTGCTCTGTGACTAATGCTCTCAGTAACGTATGTCCTACTTTTCAATTCCTTTCCATATGTAACTACATGGTCAAGAGACTTCTTTATCCATTCAAATTTCTATCTCTATTGAGAGTAAAGCAACATCAGTGAAGAAATGTTATACAGTGTCAAACATAGTTCATTGTATACAAAAGGGGGGAAAAGCATTTTTCTGCCTTTTCATGAAGAATTATTGCCTTTTTTTAATGCTAATTCAATCAGCAACTTCCTGCTTCCTCAGAAATTGTTTTTTGCTTTCTGATATCTTCATTCTCACTGTCTCTCTGTTTTTCTCTGTCTCCCAGTTGCCTGCTTTGTGTCTCCATGTCTGTCTACCTCCTTTCGTTTTCTTTTTGTGTATCAGTCATCTGTTTCTCTCTTTCTGTTTTTCTCTGTATTTCTACATCTCCGTGTCTGTCCTCCTCCTTACTCTCTATAGGTGTCTCTCTCTCTATCTGCCCCTCCCCCAGTCTCTCCACATATCCCACTTCCAGCATTTCCTCTCTGGTGAGGAACACAGACCTTCCTGTCTTTAAAAGTACATTCTTTCCTTTATCTATGAAATGGCAAGCACATATTGCCCAAAAGCTTTCTTTTGCAAGACAACTTTACAGAAAAGGAGTTCACATAAGAATTGAGAAAGTAAAGTTGAAACACTTAGGGGTAAACCTTAAAGAGGGGGAGATCAAACACAGTGGCCAGTGCCAAATCAAATAAAATGGAAACTAGAGTCCCTGCCATCTTTTGGCATTTGGTTACCAAGATCATAGTGAGAGCATTACGCACAGAGTGGTGTGCACAGAAGTGGATTCCAGTGAGTAGGAGGTAAACAGGAGATAAAAAAAGAGAAAACAGAGTTTAACAGCAATAAATATTTATTAGGTGCCTACAATGTGCCAGGGATGTGTTAAGCTATGGAAATAAAATTGGAAACAAATCTGACAGTGTCTGACTATATTCTACTAAGAAATGAGACAATTAAAGAGACAATGGAAAAATAGTGTGATGATAATTTGACAAAACAAAATACAGGGAAGTAGAAGCATGTCAGAGGGCTACTGGCACTGAATTCAGGTGGGTGTTAGACAGTGAAATAGGGTAAAGACGGCAAGTTCTAGTCCTCTTCCTCTTTTTGGGCATGTAGCTAGCTGACATTTCCAGCTTCATATACAGTTAGGAGTGGCCATGGAACTGAGTCTTAGCCTGTGGAATGTGAAGAGAAAAGAAATGCACCACTTCCAGGCCTGCCTAGTAAAGGTTCCTCCATGCTGTTTGGAGACCTTAGATGTTACATGGAGGACCTTCTTAGGGCAAAGACTTCATCAGCCTGGCTCCTCAGATCATGAATGGAGTAAACACCTACCCCTTGTCCACTTACCTATCTGTCCTCCACCTGATAGACAAGAAATACGCTTCTATTGTGTTTGAGCCTCTACCGCTTTTTAATCACTTGAATTACCCTAATTAATGTATATGAATTAAAGGATGTAAAGGAGCTAGCCCAAGAAAAACAATGGCATATATGTGTTTATATGTCCATCTTTCAATTAGACAAATTTTAGGATCTTTAACGCTATGTATTCAATTTTATATCTCTATGACATAGCACAGAGCCTAACAAATATTTATTGAATGAAGATGGACTAATGAGCTGCCTAAAGAATGAGATTACATTTTAAATGTTGTATTTTTTCTTTATTTCAATTTTATAAACAATGACTCTAGACAACAACTGTCATTTTCACTTTCATCATTTTATTAAATCTATTTATTTTCTTATTCATCTAGTAATGCTTCCCATATGTGCAGCACTGACAAATATACCGTATTTCCCCATGTATTAGACGTACTCTTTTTTGAAAACTTTGGGGTCTAAAAACTAGTGCGTCTTATACAGTGGTTGTAGTTTGGTTTTGTTTTGTTTTTTTTTTCTTTTCTTTTTCTAAAGCTGGAAACGGGGAGAGACAGTCAGACAGACTCCCACATGCGCCCAACCAGAATCCACCTGGCACACCCACCAGGGGCGACGCTCTGCCACCAGGGGGCGATGCTCTGCCCCTCTGGGGCGTCGCTCTGCTGCAACCAGAGCCATTTTAGCACCTGGGGCAGAGGCCAAGGAGCCATCCCCAGAGCCCAGGCCATCTTTACTCCAATGGAGCCTTGGCTGCGGGAGGGGAAGAGAGAGACAGAGAGGAAGGAGGGGGTGGGGTGAAGAAGCAAATGGGCGCCTCTCCTATGTGCCCTGGCCGGGAATCGAACCCAGGTCCCCCGCACACCAAGCCGACACTCTACCACTGAGCCAACCGGCCAGGGCCCAGTGGTTGTAGTTTTTTTATTTGCGTTTTCCACTTTTTTGTGCTTGTTCTTGCACTCATTGTTGAAGACAGTGACTCATCATCAGACACAGAGGATGGGAGTTTTGACAGTAATGAGAAGTTGTATGAATTTTATGATGAATAAAACTTGAGTTCAATAACTTTATGTAATACCATTATTTTCAAATTATGGGCCCCAAAATTAAGGTGCATCTTAAACATGGAGGCATCTTATACATGAAGGAATATGGTATCCCCAATAGTTAGCTGTGTCAGTGACATTCGTGTCAGGTTTTCCAATTTCATGACTCCAATACATTCTGTGTGGATGCCATTAATATTAATTTAATGACTATGTTATTACTCTTACATTCAGACATAAAAATATGGAAGGATTCTTTTAGTAAGTTTGTTTCATGTCCTTAGATTTTGCTTTTTAATAATTTTTTAAAACTTGTCAATTGTCTGTGTTATTTAATATTATCAAATCAAACTTAAATTGATATAGCATTTAAAAATAATTTGAAAAGTCAGGTGTGGTATTACTAGTTCATTCTTTAGCTAAAGGCATAATTATTAGAGAAAGTTACATTATTCTAAACATTTCATTAAAACAATTGCATTTGTATCTATTTCATAGAGTTTAGTCTATTCTCAATTTTAATTATTTTTTGCTGTATTACCCCTGAAATTAGGGGTCATGGAATGTGGTAAAGAAATAGTATATATATATATATATATGAATATATGAATGATATAAATACTATGTGTGTGTGTGTGTGTTGAATGTGTGCATGCATGGAGATATACACATTATAGCATTTGTGGTTCAATATAAAATAATTTAACATTTAAAGTTTCCATCAAGACTTGAAGTCTTGAAACTATAAGGATAAATGATTGCTAGCTCTTGTCTTAAGGAGATCATTGTCTAGCAGGAGACACAGACTTAAATAGCAATAAATATATGAACAGTGCCTAAAAATATATAAGTATAACATGTTATGTCAGTACAGATAAGATAGTAGTTACTTTTGTTAAGCAGTAGGGAAGGTGAGTTAAGACTTCACAAATGTGGTGAGTGTACAGCTGAAACTCAAAATAATATTGTAATAACTATGTATGGTCCCAGGTACTTAATATGCCAGAAGGATCACTTTGTAAAGCATATGATTGTTTAACCACTATGCTGTACATTTGAAACTAATACAAAATAATACTGAATGTAAACTGTTATTAAAAATAAAATTAAAAGTATACTACTTTAAAAAAAGGAAGTTGACAATAAAATTGTATTCTAGTGATTAAGTGCTTTATCTGTACGTAAATTTTAATTAAAAAACACATAGTGAAGAGAAAATTTGAGTAGGTCATAAAATTATATTGGGCATATTGAATATGAACTGACTGTGGAGTAAGCTGAAGAATATAAGTACATAAATGAGTATATGAACGTAGAAGTAAGGAATAAGCTTCCAGTTATAAAATATGCAATGTGGCCCTAGTCAGTTGATTCAGTGGACAGAGAAAGCATCGGCCAGGTATATGGACATCCCAGGTTCAATTCCCAGTCAGGGCACACAGGAGAAGCAACCATTTGCTTCTCTTCCCCTCTCTCTCCCCCTTCTCTCCCTCTTCCTCTTCCACAGCTAGTGGCTCAGTTGGTTCAAGCATTGGCCCCAGGTGTTGAGGATGAATTGATTGGTCCATATAGTCAGCCTCAGGTGCAAAAAATAGCTCAATAGATTTCAGTGCCAGCCCCAGACAGGGGCTGCTGAGTGAATTCCAGTAGAGGCTCATGAAAGAGTCTCTCCTCCTCTCACTAATATAAATGCAATGCACAACATGGTGACTCTAGTTCATACTACTATATTATATATGTGAATGCTTCTAAGAGAGTTGATCTAAAATTTCTCATCACAAGATCATCACTGGAGTAGCAATGCTTGTATCTGACAAAATAGACTTCAAACAAAGTCTGTAGTAAGAGATTAAGGAGAACAGTACATAATGATAAGAGAGGCACTCCAATAAGAGAATATAACCCATGTAAACACTTATGCACCTAATATAGGAGTACTTAAATATATAAAGCACATTTTGATGGACATAAAGAGAAAGATCGATAGTAATACAGACATGGTAAGAGATTTTAACATCCATTGACATCAATAAATAGGTCTTCCAGATGGAACATCTCTAAGGAAATAGCAGCCTTAAAAGACACAATGGATCAGGTATATTTAATTGATACCTCAGAGCATTTTACTCCAAAGCAGCAGAATGTATGTTCTTCTTCAAGTGTAGATGGAACATTTTCTAGGATTACCACATGTTAGGACACAAAACAAGTCTCAATAAATAAAACAAGATTGAAACCATATTAAGGTTTTCTCAGACTACAATATAAAACTAGAAATCAATCTCAAGAAAAAAAACCTGAAAAACATAGAGACATGAAGTCTAATAATGTGTTACTAAACAATGAGTGGGTTCACAAAGAGATCAAGGAGAAAATCTAAAGATACTTTGAAACAAATGAACATAAGAACAGATCAGCCCAACAACTATGTAACACAGTGAAAACAATGCAAAGAGGGAAATTCATAGCATTACAGGCCTACCTTATTAAACAAGAAAAACCTAAAATGAACAATCTAACTTTACACTTAAAGGAACTGTGAAAAAAACAGCACAAAAAGCCCAAAATAAGTAGAAGAAAGGAAATAATACTGATCAGAGAGGAAATAGGCAAAATAGAGTCTAAAACACAATAGAAAAGATCAATGAAATAAAAAATTGGTTCTTTGAAAAGATAAACAAGATTGATAAACTTTTAATTGATTCACCAAGAAACAGAGAGATAACTCAAATGAATCAAATAAAAAAATGAAATAGGAGAATTAACAAAAGACACCAAATAAATACTAAAGACTGAATGACATATTACAAAAAACCTATATACTAATGGAAAAACTGGATAGATTTCTAGATATATATAATATTCAAGAACTGATTCAGGAAGAATTAGAGAATCAGAATAGACAGATTACAACTATTGAAACTGAAGCAATAATCAAAACATCCTGGCCCGGCCCAGGGGGCTCAGTGGTAGAGCATTGGCCCAGCATGTAGAATCCTGGGTTAGATTCCTGGCCAGGGCACACAGGAGAAATGTCCATCTGCTTCTCCACCTTTCCCCCTCTCATTTCTCTCTATCTCTCTTTTTCCCTCCCACAGCCAAGGCTCCATTGGAGAAAAGTTGGCCTGGGTGCTGAGGATAGCTCCATGGCCTCAGGTGCTAGAATGGCTCTGGTTGCAAAGGAGCAACAGCCCAGATGGGCAGAGCATAGCCCTCTGGTGGGCATGCTGGGTGGAGCCTGGTTGGGCACATGGGGGAGTCTGTCTCTCTGCATGCCTGCTTCTCACTTCAGAAAAATACAAAAAATAAACAATCAACCACCAAAAATAAACATCCCAACAAACAAAAGTTCTGGACTTGATGGCTTCACAGAGAATTCTGTCAAACATTGACAGAACTAACACCTAATTCTTCTCAAACTATTCCAAAAATTTTAAGAGGAGGGAAGACCGCCAAGTTCATTATACAAGGACAGCATTATCCTAATTCCAAAAACACTACAAAGAAAAGAAAGTATAGGCCAATATCCCTGATGAACATAGGTGTTAAAATTCTCAACAAAATATTAGCAGCTGGATCCAGCAATACATTAAAAAGGTCATAAACAATGATCAAATAGGATTTATTCTGGGGATTCCAGGTTGATACAGCATCCATTAATCAATAAACATGATATAGCACATAATAAAATGAAGAATAAAAATCACATGATCACATCAATAGATGAAAAAAAAGTATTTGATAAAATTCATCACCCATTTATGATAAAAATAAAACCTTTAGCAAAATAAGAATAGAGGGAATATAACTCAACATAAGAAAGGCCATTTGTGAAAAACCTACAGCTAACACCATTCTCAATTTTAATTTTTTTAATTAAAAAGATTTTAATTTTTTTTAAAGGTCATAAATAAGAGAGGGATGTAGGCTTTCACCAGTCTTATTCAACATAATTCTGGAAGAGCTTAGTCACAGCAATCAGACAAAAAAAGAAATAAAAGAAGAATTCAAATTGGAAAAGAGGAAGTAAAACTGTCATTATTTGCAGATGTCATAAATCCATATGTAGAGAACCTTAAAGATTTCACCAAAAATTACTAGAACTGATAAATGAATTCAATAAAATAGCAGAATAAAAAATAGATATCCAGAATTCATTTGCATTTTTATATACCAGTAATGAACTATCAGAAAGGAAACTAAGAAAACAATCCCATTTGCAATTGCATAAAAAAATACACAGGATTAAATTTAACCAAGAATATAAAAGAAGTGCACTTGGAAGTTATAAAACACTGAAGAAATTGAAGAAGATACATAAGCGGAAACATATACTGTGTTCATAGATAAAACAATTAACATCATTAAAACGTCAATGCTACCCAAAGCAATCTCTAAATTCAATGCAATTTCTATCAAGATACCAATGATGTATTTCACAGAACTATAACAAATATTCCAAAAATATATATATGGAACCAGAAAAGACCCTGAATAGTAATAGCAATCATGAAAAAGAACAACAAATTTGGAGGAATCATCCTACCTGATATCAAACTGTACTACAATGTCATTGTAATCAGAACAGAATATTGCTGCCATAAAAACAGACATACAGATCAGTGGAACATAATATTGAGGCCAGAAATAAACCCACACCTTTATTGTCAATTAATATTTGAGAAAAAAGGTAAAAAAATGAAATGATGTAAAGATACTCTATATAATAAATTCTGTTGGGAAAACTGGACAGATACATGCAAAATAATAAAACCAGACCACTTTCTTTCAGCATGTAGAAAAATAAATTCAAAATGGATTAAAGACTTAAATGTTAGACTCAAATACTTAAAAATCTTAGAAGAAAATATAAGCAGTAAGCTCTCACACATTTCTTGTAACACTTTTTTCTGATATATCTCCTCAGGCAAGCAAAACAAAAGAAAAATAAACAAATGGAACCACATCAAACTAAAAAGTTTTTGCACATCAACCAACCATCAACAAAAGGAGAAGACAAACCACTGAATGGGAGAACAAATTTGCCAATGATACATCTATAAGGGATTAATATCTAAAATTTATAAAGAACTTATAAAACTCAATACCAAAAAAACCCCAATCCAATTAAAAAATGGACGAAGGAGCTGAATAGATACTTCTCCAAAGAGGACATAGAGATGGCCAATAGACATAGGAAAAGGTACTCAACACCACTAATCATCAGAAAAATGCAAATTAAAACCATAATGAAATATCACCTCATACCTGTAAGAATGGCTATCATCAATAAATCAACAAACAATAAGTATTGATAAGGATGCGGAGAAAAGGGGAACCCTTGTCCACTGTCGAAGGGAATTCAGACTGGTGTAGCCACTGTAGAGGGCAGTATAGAGGTTCCTCAAAACATTAAAAATGAAACTGCCTTATGACCCAGTGATTCCATAAATGGGAATATATCTGAAGAAACCTGAAACACTAATTCAAAAGAATATACACACCCCTATGTTCATTGAAGCATTATTTACAACAGCCAAGATTTGAAAGCAGCCCAAGTGTCCATCAGTAGACTAGTGGATTTACACAATAGAATACTACTCAGCCATAAAAAAGAAGGAAATCTTATACTTTGTGACAGTATGAATAAACATTGAGACCATTATGCTAAATGAATAAGCCAGTTAGAGAAAGACAAGTACCATATAATTTCCACTTATATATAGAATCTAATCAACAAACTGAACTAACAAACAAAATAGAAATAGACCATAGAGCTTGACCAGGCAGTGGTACAGTGGATAGAGCCTCGACCTGGACACTGAGGACCCAGGTTCAAAACCCAAGGTCGGCAGCTTGTGCATGGTCTCATCCTGCTTGAGCATGGGGTCGCCGGCTTGAGCATGGGATCACAGACACAATCCCATGGTCTCTTGCTTGAGCCACAGGTCACTGACTTGAACAAAGCATCATTAGCTCAGCTGGAGCCCCCTGGTTAAGGCACATATGAGAAAGCAATTCATGAACAACTAAGGAGCTGCAATGAAGAATTGATGCTTCTTGTCTCCTTCTCTCCCTGTCTGCCCCCTTTCTTTAAAAAAAGAAAAAGAAATAGACTCATAGATACTGAGAACAGGCTGCTGTCAGAAAAGAGGGAAGTCGGGGAGATTTGTAAAAAAGGTGAAGGGACTAAGAAAAGAAAGAAAACACTCATAGACACAGACAACAGTACGGTGATTACCAGAAGGAATTGGGGGATGGGGACGGGGGGAGATAGAAGAAGGTAAAGGGGATATAAATGGTGATGGAAGGAGACTTGACTTGGGGTGGTGAACACATAATATAATATACAGATGATATATTATAGAGTTGTATATCTAAAACCTATGCTATTTTATTAACCAATGTCACCACAATAAATTTAAAGCTTTTTAAAAAAAATTATAAAGAAGAATTTAATAAACACTTAAGATTTCCTAATATTACAAAAAAGTATAAAATGGATCTGAAAAATAAGCCAGTGGATTAACAGTTTAGGGAGTTAGTAGTAGCTTTGTCCATAGTATCCTGTGCCATCAAAGGGATTATGGTAATAGAATTGGGGCTGTCCATGAAATGAGAATTTAAGTAGTACGTGGAGGCACTAAGTGCAAACTTCTCTGTCCAAAAATCTGATGATAAAAGAAGAGTGTCAGAGAGGTAGTTTGAGGACCTGGCACATTATATATAACATGTTTTATAAGAATTTGGTGGGAGGTCTTATATTAGCAGAGAAGACATTACTGGAGAAAAAAGAGCTGATGAAAAATACTGAACAACTGAGAGGCCCCAGGGGAAGGAGATGAAATCAAGAACACAGGTGGGTGGCCAGCCTCTGGGAGCTCCCCACGGAGGAACTAATCGGGCAGAGAAGACTATGATGACAGAATTAGAAGGTGGAAGGGAAAATTGAGAGCTCACTTGCCTGAGGACATCTGTTTTCTCCAGGAAGTAGGATGTAAGGCCTTCTGCAAAGAACAGGGCTGCTGAAGTGGAATTGAGAGCTTGCAATCAAGTTATAAAAAGATTATAACAGCCACCATGGGAAACAGGACGGGGAGCTGATGAGATACATACGTAAAAGGATTGCTAAGCAGTGACAAGGGCCCAGCTGAAGATGAAGTACATAAACTTGTAATGGAGGAAATCAGCATGATTAGGTCATTTCTCCAGCTGGGCTCAGCCTTCCAGCAGGAGCAGAGAAAACAGTCAGTTGGGCTGTTTGGATGAGGGTTTAGAAAACAGGGAGCTGAGAGGACAAAGAGGTAAGAAAATAGCATCTGAGAAGGTCTTTGCAATCATTTTCATGGTTCCAGGGTACATAGAAAAAAAGTTAGTGTAGCAGGAGAATGACAGGCTCAGAGAATAGGAAGGCCTTGAAACATGCATGTCCATAAAGAGATACTGGGAGAAAGGCCATAGGAAGAAGGACAATGTTAAAGGAATGACAATTTGGCTTATGATTTTTTTCTGCTCCCTGATTCTTTGCGTTTTCTTAGGTGCCTTAATCTCATGTCAGTGAATTAACATCCTATATTTTCTAGATTTTCTCCATTCTAGTTATTCTCCAACTTATATTTTTGCTAGTTAAATGAAGTGTCTCTCATTGGTTACCTGATTATGAATTTCATTTATTATCACCCTCTAGTATTTCTGATGTGAGTGTTTAAATTAGAAAAATGCGGCTCCTCAGGGTGAAAGAGACCACTGGGAACATTGCTGGGTGTGTGATAGGCAGGCTGAAGTCCAGACCCCATTTACTCCCTGTAGAGAAAACAGCTGTGTTAGGCTTGCTTGCAGATTTACCAGCTGCAAGCACTTTGCTTGCTTAGTGCATGAGCACATGGCAGTGCCATATGTGTATAGTCTATGTAAGGTACGGGTGCTTGCCCTCAAGGTGTGTGGCAGAATGTGGATTGCCTGCCCACCACCATGAGGGGTCATTTTGCTGTTCATTCACTTGCTGCCATGAGAAGAGGTTTTCCCCTGACTATTTACTCATCTGCCATTGCAAAACTTTATTAAACGGTAATGGTCCAATGCTTTCCAGCTCCACAGTTTCTCTACCATCTACCCCAGGGGTAGTAAACCTTTTCATACCTACCACCCACTTTTGTATCTCTGTTAGTAGTAAAATTTTCTAACTGCCCACTGGTTCCACAGTAATGGTGATTTATAAAGTAGGGAAGTAACTTTACTTTATAAAATTTATAAAGCAGAGTTACAGCAAGTAAAAGCATATAATAATTACTTACCAAGTACTTTAAGTCGGATTTTCACTAAGTTTGGCAGAATAAATCTTTATAAAACAACTTACTATAGTTAAATCTGTCGTTTTATTTATACTTTGGTTGCTCCACTACCGCCCACCATGAAAGCTGAAACGCCCACTAGTGAAGAGTAGGGACCAGGTTGACTACCACTGATCTACCTGAATCTTAGGCAAACCTGCCTGGCCTCAACCACCAGCATTACACTCCCTCTTCCACATGCCCTTGTGCAGGGCACACATCCCTCAACCATATTCCCAGTCCGGGGGGGACCCAAACAAAAAAAGTTCACAATATATTTGGTGTTGTAGCTTTGGATTAGGAGTAATATTCTTGATCTTTATGAATGGACATATTAAAAGCCTCTATGGAAAACATTTTTAACGATAAGAAATAAAGGTGAATGTGAAAGAAGATGAACATAGCTAAGATAATTCTAAAGTTTGTATCTTTAAATAAAAAGAAACACCATGTCAAATGAAGTGGCTCAAGTCCCTCTCTGATGGTGACTAAGACTCTTGCCATCACACAGAGAGCTTAAAATGCAATGTTTTGATGCTGGTTTCATAATTTGGACATGTAAATTGAATCTCACTTGACAAGGTCAAATATTTTAAATAAATTTCATGAATCCAGGAATAGAGAGTGGAAACAAGAGAATGATAGGGCTGTCACTCAAACTTCCAAATCAGAAGATGTCTTTCTTTGTCCTCAGCTCTCACATTTAAATTCATGATTAGGAAGACAGCTCAGACTCTATAAACGGAATATGATGCTGAAACCGGCCAGGAGGATGACTCTATAGACAGAAAGGCACTTACCTTCTCTCTCTGCTTTATAAAATACTCCTCTAAGCCCTGTTTTCTTAGTTACAGTATTTATAACACCTACCTGCTTTCTTCTTTTGTTTTGTGGGCTTTTTTTTAAAGCTACCTTTTCTACAGATAGAAGGGACCGGTCTCTTAGAGCAGTAAATGAGAACCATCTCAGGAATCTGAGGAACAGCAATTGCCACCTGTTCTTTAGCATAATTTAATATAATTGGAGACACCTTTTTTTCTGTGAGGAATGTTGGCTTTTTACTATAAGGATGTAAATTAATTACAAATTTACTGAGGAAAGACAGAATTCAGAATAAATGTCCATAATACCTTCCAAGATCAAATATATATAATTTTGAGGATTATGTCATCCAATCTCTTCAGCATGAGCTATTACCATGACAATTATATATAAATATATATATGTATATATACATATGAACACATATATACTTTATGGTTAACATACAGAAATAAGAATTTTATATCATTTTGCTTTTCGCTATAAGCATATTGCCATCAAACTTCTACCCATGGCTTCTCAAAGTACCCTATTTTCTCTGTAGAGGAAAGCAAAGTCATATGTACAAGTCTTACTCATCAATAAAAATATGGTAAATAGGCATTTGGGGTCTGTGCTATGAAAAGGAGCCAAGAAGGACAGAAAAATGTAAAAGAATACAGTGTCTTATTCTGTCCTATTGCACTGAACCGTTACCACCTCAAACCTCTTAGCAATATGAAAGACAGTATTTGAAGTTCAATGCTCCTTATCCCAAGAAAGTTGCAATTAAGTGCCTAAATTGCAATATTAATGGAGAAAAGGGATACAAAATGTGCTGATATTCCAGATGTGGGTCAGAGGGTACTCATTTCAACTGGTCAGGTGCTAAACGGAAATGTGTGATTAAAGATGTGTCATTAAGCTTAATGGCTCATTAGGAACTCTGAGAATGTGCCCTAGGCTCATAAGTGATGTTTCAGAAACAAAATAAAATCATCATTCTGGAATCAATGACCAAGTCTCTTGTCTTCCAGGATATCTGGTATTTTGAGAAACCTCCTGGATGATTTCAACCACTTCTCTTCATACCATCAACCTTACAACCATAACACATTTCCATCAGAATTCTGAGCTTAAAGATCGTTAGCTGGGTCTGTGTAGCCATGCTCAAAATTTAAAAACTAATGTTTAAAACTTAATTATTGAAAATAATCTTGGTTAACTGGAGCTCAGATTGAAAGATAAAAATGAAAAGGCTAAGAAATATTAATAAAGTTTTTTTTAAAATCCCATGTTTTCAATGATAATATTCATATAATATCCCCAATCTGATGATTAAGCATCTGTTAAAACCAAGCATCTTCCTGAGTTACAAACAGGGTAGGGCAAAAGTAGGTTTACAGTTGTTTTTATGGAAAATTAATTACAATAATTAATAAGTAATAATACAAAAATAAACTGTGTTTTGCATATTATGAACAGTAAACCTACTTTGCCCCACACTGTATGTCAACCTTTTATAATTTTTTATTGCTAGAAAAGAGAAACATTAATCAGAGATCTCAAACTCGCGGCCCACGGGCCGCATGCGGCCCGCCGAACAATTTTTTGCGGCCCGCAGACTAATCCACGAACTACAGTTTCTGGTCGTTTTGTGACACTGAAAAGTGTTGCATAACAGTTGCCTTTTGTAGACCTAGTGCGGCCCGCCTAACGGCTGTGATCTTGCTCTGCAGCCCACATGCTGAGTTGAGTTTGAGACCCCTGCATTAAATCTACCTTCTCTGAATCTACTAAAAGTCATAATTATATCAAATTTATAAGACAATGTCATGTTTCTACTTTGTTTTATATTTTTTGAGTTCTGTGGGTTAATATCATTGACATTTTACAGAGGAATGAACTGAGGTTCTGAGAGATTGAAAGTTAAATACTATCATTGATAAAGCAAAATAGCAAATTTAATTGTTTTGAGTTATAATTGTATTTATAACTATAATGACTGAACATGATACTATAAGGCAGTGATGGGTAATCTTTTGAGCTTGATGTGTCAAAATTCACCAAAAAAACCGAGAGTAACTCGGGTGGTGTGTCACTTTGAGAAAAAAACATAATTTTGCGATATTTATAGTTTAAATAGAAAAAATGTATAATTGTAATATATAACTGTATTTAATAAACCAAAAACTAATTATTTAACTTACCTGCTTAGTGACTTCTTTGTTCATCTGTCAGTCGGTTTCTTTTGTTGGTCCTGATATTATTTAACTTGTGTGAGATGCCGTGAACCAAGATAAGTGAGGGGGAGAGGGAATTCTTTAACTAACCTGCCTATTAGTGACTTTTTTGTTGCTGAATTTCATTGGCTAAATCTTCAATTGAAGGTTGGTATTTTGTACACTTCAAACCCAAGCAAGCACTACTAACTTCATCTGTCAATCTGTTTCTTTTGTTGGTTTTGATATTATTTAACGCTGAGAATAAGGTCTCACAAAAGTACATAGAGGGAAAAATTGTGAGTAAAGCCATTGCTAAATTTTTTAGGGTGCTAAAAGTGTCTGGTAATCGGTTCCAGGCATTCCAAATTTCCTGTTCGTAGTAGCACTCCTCTTGATTCTCCAAGCAGCACCTTTCCAGATTCTCAAGCTTTGACCTCAAGTTGACAAACACCTGAGTCCAGATGCTGTCTTGAAATTCTGCAAGTTGCATCTTATGTAAATTAAGATGGCTGCTGCTATTTCTAGTGGCAGGAAACAGCACCCATAGCACAGGCCCTCACCTCGCCCAACCTCCTCCTCACTTATCTCAGTAATGATGGTCAATTAGAAATCCATGACACCCCAGAACAGTAGATTGGATGATGGTTGTTGTGGTTATGTGGTTGCTGGTAATGACGATCACAAGGGCCCCACAAATGAATCCCCCGTGGCATTCCGCTGCTCCCTGCTCCACCGGCTGGAAGTGAGGTCAAAGATCCCCCAACAGCCTAACCGGAAGTCCCAGAACTAGATGCTCTGTGCCAGAGTTCTGTTGTTTTGGCCTACAGACCTCCAGCACAGAATGTCTACACTACAGCAAATGTTTTATCCTCGGCTACTGCACCTGGCCATGCTGGAGCCGAGGATGAAATGTCCTTCTTGGCATGTGGTTCCATACTTCTCTGGTATGTGGCCACATGTGGCTGCGTGTCATAAAAAATGGCTACGTGTGTCAGTGATGACACACGTGTCATAGGTTCACCATCACGGCTATAAGGTATCTTAAAGTATTTGTAATTAAATCAGTGATTTTTAAATGTGCAAATATTTTATAGAATTCAAAGAATTTACTTAATTTCCTTTCTAACTTTAATCCTCAATAAATAGGTATTGAATACCCTTTCATCATGTATCTTAACATCACCAAGTTTCAGTCCCCTTTGTTCTAGTATATGTTTAAAGATGTCCCCTAACCTTTGCCATTCATTTTGTAAATGTGTGCTATTAGTTCAGGTTGATTAAATCAGAATATAGATGGAGTAGCTCAAATTTTTCATCATTAAGATATGACAACAAAGGATATCACATAAACTTAATTGATAAAGCAGTAACAGGGTTTGAAAGAACACAGGTTTTAAAAGAAGTTCTACTGCAGGTAAAATGTTATTAAACTGCACCATAGGCTGCAGAGAAATTGTTTATGAAAGGAAGAGTCAATGGATGCCTCAAACTTCATTGTTGTCTTCTTTTAAGAAATTGACATTAACTACCCCAACAGTTAGGAACCACCATTATGATCAGTCAGCAGTCATCCATATTAAGGCAAAATCCTTCACAAGCCAAAGATGATGACTCGCTGATAGCTTGGATGAGGGTTAGCATTTTATAGCACGAAAGTGCTTTTTAATTATAGTATATACATTTTTTAGACATAATGCTATTATACATTTTAATATACTACAGTTTAGTAAATATAACTTTATGTGGACTGGAAAGCCAAAATATTTGTGTTGCTCACTTTACTGCAAGTGATAGCTACTTTATTATGGTGGTCTGAAACCATATCTGCAATATCTCTAAGATATGCCTTTAATTTTCATTGTTTTTTCTGCTTCAATGGATAATCTTTTTTCCCTCAGAGATGGAAAGAAAAATTCATTTATTCCAAAAGATTTTATATTAGATTTTATTTAATAGTTTTCAATAATGACATTCTTGTTCTATCATCAATGGCAAAAAAAAAGTTGTGGTTAATTCCTTTATAAGATATTTTAGTATTGTCTGTTTTTTTTTTCACCTGATCATCAGTAAGTAATAAAGTAGTCAAAAGAGGGAAAGTGCAAGAACCCAACAAAAAGTTTAAGGTAACTGAACAGTGAAATGAATCTCTATTTTAAACAAGTTAAGAAGATGAAAATTCTATGACATAAGTATCAATATGTCAACATTAACAGTTGAAAAGCAAAATCCTTCTTTATGCACACACACAAAAAAAAATTTTTTATAGTGATGTGCACAAAAACCAGTGTTGAACATCACTTTTGAAATTGGTTCCTTCATGTTTTATTTCTGCTCCAAAGAAAATAATGTAAAATAAATGATCATCTGTTTCAGATTGACTTCCCCAGACACTCTCAGTTACCAAGTTCTTCAACTCACAATTGTATGAGATATTCAAAATAGGATGCAGACATGACTGTTTTTGTGAACAGGAAATGTCTGTGGATTTCAGGAGCATCTTTGGGAATGGATGTGTATTTGGTGTGGGAGAGGTGGATGAACTTGATTGTTGACAAAAACAAGAGACAGGAAATTAAATTAAAGGCAGGTAAACAGAAAGGACAAATTAATATGAAAGTAGATATACAGCCCTGGAGGCTTGGCTCACTTGACCCAGTGTATGGACATCCCAGGTTTGATTTCCGGTCAGGGCATACAAGAGAAGTGACCATCTGCTTCTCTTTCTTCTCTCTTTCTCTTCTCTACCTCTTCCTCTCAGTAGCCAGTGACTCGAGCGAGCATCAACCCTGGGTGCTAAGAATAGCTCAGTTGGTCTGAGCATTGACCTCAGGGACTGAGGATAGCTTGGTTGATTTGAGCATCACCCCCAGACGGGTGTTGCCAGGTGGATCCTGGTTGGGGTGCATGCAGGAGTCTGTCTCACTATCTCTCCTTTTCTCAATAAAAAAAAAACAAACAAAAAAAAACCCCAAACAAACAAAAACGAGCAAGAGAAAGAGAATAGATCTAGAGAGAAATAGTACAGTATCTCAGTGCTAAGTTGAAGAGGGACAAAAAAGAAGAAAGAAATGTGCTGGAATTGTGGTGTCTGTTCACATGTAGAGCAGTGAATTTAAAGATTAGGGAGAGAAATGTGCCATCTCTTTTCTGTTTTCTATCCTTCATCTTGGTCTTTCCATGTCCCTCAGCTGTAGACAAAAAGACTAATAATAATCTCGGGAAACTCTAAGGCTAATATTTTGAGATTAAGGTGTCCCTTTACTGACATATTCATTGTGAAGCTGGATTAAACATTTTAACTAAGGACATATATTTTCTGAAATATATTTTCTGTTACTATGCCTGAGACCTAGGATGATTCCCATCCTGTACAAAGAGAAATAAAGGTCCAAAACGTCCTATAAATTAAAACATACTACAAAAACATTAATGGTAGATTTTAAAATCATTCTGGGACAGTCAGTTATCTTTTTATTATTATTATTATTTTTGACAGAGAGAGAGACAGATAGGGACAAACAGACAAAGAGAGAGAGAGAGATGAGAAGCATCAATTCTTTGTTGCAGCACCTTAGTTATCCATTGATTGCTTTCTCATATGTGCCTTGACCGGCAGGCTACAGCAGAATGAGTGACCCCTTGTTCAAGCTAGCGACCTTGGGTTCAAGTCAGTGACCTTGTGCTTTAAGCCAGCAACCTTTAGGCTCAAGCCAGCAATCATGAGGTCATACTTATGATCCCACGCTCAAGCCAGCGACCCTGCGCTTACGCCAGATGAGCCCATGCTCAAGCCTACCAGCTCAGGGTTTCGAACCTGGGTCCTCTGTGTGGGACAGTCTGTTATCTTTGGAGCAAAATTTCTGTTTTTGCTTTGGTTCTGTTTTTGAGTCATTAAAGGGTTATCAGCTTCCTTTCACTGGAAGTCCTCATTTTCTGTAGAAGTTTTAATTAAAGGAAAATGAAACAATCCCAGAAAGTATTTCAGCATCTTAACTGAGAATCTTAAAAAGACTTTTTAATGTCCTACAATTTTCCATTTAAAAAGGCAGCCAGTAATCACTTTGTTTTCTCCCTCTCCCATCTTCTCTCCTTTATAAGAATTTTTTTCTATTTCATTTTGAAGTCTTTCATGAATGCAATGATTTCCTAAATGAGGTTCTCACTCTTCAACTGGCATGGAAACCATCAAGTGCAGAATTAAATATAAGCATATATTCTAATGTAGAAAAGAAATTAAACATTACTCAACTTGAAATACACACTAATACTGGTCGTTCCCATGCACACTTTATCCCCCTAGCAGGGGTCATGTATTACCTAGGGATAAAAATGTAAACTGAAAAGAAAGCGGGAATTTCACAGTCTGAGGAAGGGTGACAGAGGCACCCTGAATTTCCTTTAAAAAAGTTATATGCATTCAGGGTGCCTGCTTTTATGAGATTTATAACAATTACCTTAATAGCAGAATCTTCATTACACCGTGTGTATTAGTATTGCTGCCTCAACAAATCACCACAAATTTGGCTGTTTAAAAAACACAAATTTAGGATTTTATAGTTCTGTAGGTCAGAAGTCCTACATTGGTCTCACTAGATTAATATCATGATGCCAGTAGGCTGAGTGCCTTTCTAAAGGTATTAGAGAAGAATCTGTTTCCTTGATTATTTGGGTTTGTTGGAAGATTTCAGTTACTTGTGGTTGTATGACTGAAGTCTCCATTTTTTTGCTGATTGTCAGCTGCGGACCATTCCCAGCTTCTAAAAGCCACCCCATTTCTTAGCTCATGATTTTTTCCCTTCATCTCCAAAGCTAGCAACAGTAAGGCAAGTTTCTCATGTTTTAAATCTCTTATCTTTTTCCTCCCATTGAAGCTTTCTGACCAACTCGTCTGCCTTCCTTTTCTACTTTTAGGACTCATGATATTAGATTGGTCTTGCCTGCATATTCTGGTATAACTTCCCCATTTTAAGATCCTTAAGTTTAATCACATCTGCAAAGTCCTTTTGCTATGTAAGATAACATAATCAAGGATTTTGCATATTAGGACATGAGCACCTTAATCATTGGGGCAACCATTATTCTGCCTACTAAACAATAACATTGTTTTGTGCCACAAAGAGTTTCACCTCATACCTGCACCATAATAAACAAGCAAGCAAGCAAACAAACAAATAAATAAATCATTTTACCTGTATAGATATCTTCAAAATGAATGATTTGGCCCATTGTTTAAAATATTAAAATATTCCATCTTTCAAATTGCAAAAACAACTGCTAACTGACATTATAAATCATTGAAATTTACTAGCTAAATTTCCATAAAAGACTGGGAATATTTGATAAATGACATTTAGATGATTTAGTAAGTGCACCAACCTTACTAAACCAACCTTACTTACCAACCCTGCTTTCTGCTATTTGCATCAGTTAAGCAATCTGAGTAAAACTTAAAACCAGTTGTCAAAATGAAATGAACATTTTAAAACTTAAGTCCATATAAATATCAGTAATGGATATTTAAAGCAGCTTTTTTCATAATTGCTATAAACTTGAAAGAGACCAAGATATCCTAACATAGGTGAATGGGTAAGTAAACTGAGATACAACCAGACAATGGAATATTAGTCATTTCTAAAAAGACATAAGCTATAGACTTATAGAGCCATGAAAGGACATGGAAGACCTTTAAGCGCATATAAATAAATGAAAGAAACCAATCTGAAAAGGCTATACACTGTTTGATTCCAGCTATTCTGGAAAAGGCAAATTTTGGACTTTTTTGTAAAAAGATCAATGGTTGTTGGAACTGGGAGTAGTGGAGGGACACAGGAGATTTTTAAGACAATTGAAATATTCTGTATGATACCATAACAATGAACACATGTTTTTGTGTTTGTTCAAACCCATGGAATATATACAACACCAAGAGTGAATTTTGATGAATATTATGGGCTTTGGTGATTATGATGAGTCAATGTAGGGTCATCAATTGTAGTAAATATACCACTCTGGTGGGAATTTTGATAATGCAGGAATCAATGCATGGAAAGTCTTTGTATCTTCTTCTTGATTTGTTGTGCACCTAAAGTTTCTCAAAAAAATGAAAGTTTTCATCTCGTTCTTTAAAAGTGTTTGTGTTTTTTCTTTGGTTTTTTTTTTTGTGTGTGTGTGTGTGTGTGACAGAGAGAGTCAGAGAAAGAGACAGATAGGGACAGACAGACAGGAAGGGAGAGAGATGAGAAGCATCAATTCTTCGTTGTGGCACCTTAGTTGTTCATTGATTGCTTTCTCCTATGTGGCTTGACTGGGGGGCTTCAGCAGAGCAAGTGACCCCTTGCTCAAGCCAGCAACCTTGGGCTCAAGCTGGTGAGCCTTGCTCAAACCAGATGAGCCCACGCTCAAGTTGGAGACCTCGGGGTCTCAAACCTGGGTCCTCCGCACCCCAGTCCAACACTATCCACTGTGCCACCACCTGGTCAGGCAAAAGTGTTTGTGTTTTTAAATGAACATTACTAATATCATAGTAATTTATATTACAAATAAAAATATTGACATACTTAAGTTTCCTTTATAAATATATGTATTTTGAATGCATGTTCTAAATTTTTACTTATAAGTGTAAGCCATAAAATTGAAAAGTATTACACTATTAAGTTTATACTAAATACATTTAATTGCTACACTAGAAGTATCTAAAAGAAATGTTTATCAATCTGATATCAGGTCAATTAGATCTTGATTTGTCATCATTTCCACTGGCTTCTCAAAAATGTCATATAAGAATAGATATCAAGGATCACAGAATCTTCCCATTTTGGAAACATTCAGCAAATATTTTAAAAATACCACTTTTCTAATAGGTAACTGAACTTTAAACATTGACCTCTAAAAGTCCCAGGGACCTTTGAGATAGAATTTATACTTCTTTTGAATATATGAAATTTTTTTTGCTAGTTATTGTATCACATACCTACTCATTTCTTATTGTGAAAAAATTCAAATAAAATTTTCTAAATATAAACCTCTGATTCTTTTGGGGTTATTTTATGGCTCTTGTATAATAAATAATTTTTTAAACCTGAAAAAATAGTCACAAATGAAGTTATACATATTGTAAACAAATGGGTAGTAGATTACAAATAATGTTCATAGTTCTATTTCTCTTTAGTAACCTGTATTTTTTTCCCTCCAAGTCATGCAACTCATTAATGGTGTGTGTGCATGTGTGTCTAATTTACATATTGTGTTATGCAATTTATTTGTGGTGTGCATGCATGTGTGTCTAGTTAACACAGGGTGTTCCATATAAAAATATAAGTTAAATCCACTTACCAAACTATTCCCTGAGCCCCAGAGCCAATAGGCTTTAGATTCTGGTAGCGCTTGAGAACTGTGAAGGTTGAATCTCCCACTTCCACACTGTAGAACTGGTTGTCAACTTTGCTTTTGCTCATGTTGTAATGTTTGGCAATATATGACACATCCACTTGTTTAGCAAATCCCTGTGAAAAAGAACAACAAAAACATGAGACAAATGAATAACTAGAATGACAAAGAGATAAAGAGAAATCTATTCTTTTAATGATTACTAGTTTTTGTCATCTATCATTATTTTATAAACCTGTATTGCACATAGAAAATGATGTATTCATCCATGTAAGATTATCTGGAGTAAAAGAGCTTAGAAAATATGTCCAAAAATTTGTTTTCAATATTAAAACTTATAATAAAATCTTAGATTAGATCTGCATAACCTTTTCTGAAATGTTTTGTTAAAACTATTTACTTATTTATGGAGCAAACACCTGCTGAACATATACTGGTCCCAGAGACAATGCTAGATACTTCAGAGGTGAACACTGTTCATCCATTACAATAGCCATTTGAGGAAGGGTAAAAGATTATATCTACATTCCTTTCTCAGAAAGAACTGAGATACAAAATAATGTGAAGATTTAATTTTTTAATTAGGTAAATTTTGATTAAATTGTATTGACTTCATTTATTCTCAATAATACCAAAAATGTTATTATCCTGCTTTAAACACTGAATAATTTCAGTCCAAATTAACATAATAATAAAATGCCATAGGATGACTTTTTATTCTTTGCAAGCTTAGATATTAAGTATCTCAATTGTTGTATCTTTTATCTTTAAGGAAAGTTCTTCCATCAATTATATTTACCAATTGAAAAACTTGTTTTCAAAATTTTAAATCATGATTTATGAATATATATAATATAAATATCCATTATTCATGATTAATGTTCACCCAGAAATGACCTTACACTATTGTACTTTATAATATTAAATCATATAGATTATATAGCTAGAAGAGATCTTACAGAATATTGCCTAACCTTGAGGTAAATATGTATGGATGCCTACCCTGTAATCATCTTCCCTCTTCTTGCTGATTTGGTTCAGGTTCTGAGTACTTGCATGTTCTGTGGTTTTCTCCCCAACCTCAACAATTGAAAGTTGAATAGTCTAAACCAGGTGTTCTCATTAGAGGTTGGCATAACCTGTAGCAGGCATTTGGGATATTTGAGGCATGCTTTTTTATGTGCTGCCTGATAGGAGATATAGTTTGTATTTAGTCGACTTATCAAACAATGATAGTTGTTCTGCAATGAGTGGGACATTTACCTTACCTGGACACTTGTTAGAAATGCAAATGCTCACTCCAACCCCACACTGGTTGAATCAGTATTTCTGTGTGGTGGGGACCAACAACCTGTTTAAGATTGTTGAGAGCCACTCACTGGAGAGGGGTTTATCCCTAAAGATTGTAAAACAAGCCACACAGCTCTGCCTGAGATATTTAGAAAGGAAACACCTATTATTCAGCAGAAATACTATTTCTGTATCTGCCTCAGGGACCACACTTAGTGTTTCTATGAACTGCCAGATTCCATTACTCATGGCACGTACAAACTGGAAACCAGTGTCCTAGTTAGGACAAGAGTTACTCTACACCTCAGCGCTATAACAGGATAAATCATTGCATCCTAGCAATTGTTCACACTCCTGAGAGGTCCCCTTAGTTTTTTCTAGGGCATATCTGCAACAGGACTTTTCTTATGATGAGGAAACTTTGTATAGACTTGGTAGTAGTTTGGTAAAATGGTTAAAACAATTTCAACAGGAAAATTTTTAGCAAAAAGAGAATTCTCAGTTAAAAAGACACAAATAAAAGCTATTCAAATGAAATGCTTAATGCCCTGACATATTTTCTAAAATAAAAGTTACTCAGTGATCTTTTATCTCCATTTCAGAGCACATAATTTCTCACAATAAGATTGAAAATCCTCATTACAATATTTGTGAATGAATTCACACACCAGGTTTTCTTTCAAGTATCCCCTTTATATTTAATTTTGAATTAAATTTTAAATAAAATCTGTAAGATAGAAAATACACTCTTGTAAGTACCTCAAGTAATGGGAAAAAGGCTTTTTTAATGTTAGCAGTAAGACAAAGGGATTAAAAATTTTCTTGGATGGCAAATGTGTTGTGTTGAAGAACTTTCCCTAGATCTCATCCATGCCTTAAGCTTACAAATCCAAATTGAGTTTTAAAATACTAAAACATATTTAATACAGTATATTTCATCCCCAATATTCATATAGCCTTCCTTGTCATGATTATAAAGTTCAAACTTCTAAGTGCCTATGAAAATATGGAAAAATGTTATCAATGCTAAAAATATTCTTCAGTTACATGGTTTAGAACAGCGGTTCTCAACCTATGGGTCGCGACCCCGGCGGGGTCACCTAAAGCCATCGGAAAATACATAATGCATATCAGATATTTACATTCTGAATCATAACTGTAGCAAAATTACAGTTATGAAGTAGCCACCAAAATTATTTTTTGGTTTGGGGTCACTGCAACATGAGGAACTGTATTGCGGGGTCACGGCATTAGAAAGGTTGAGAACCACTGGTTTAGAATATCCTTAGCTCAGGTCATATAACTTATTATTTAAACCCAAGAAGAACAAAAAACAAAGAGAGCTGATGATTAAAACCCAGAAAGGGAAAAACAAAATTCATTTTGGGAAGGCCAATAGTTCAAGACAGAGATTCTAAAGTTGTAACATGGACCAGCACTATGTGAGGAGTTTGCAAAACACACTGCTGAGACTGACTGAAAAATTTCGGATTCAGTGCAACTATGACAGGGCTAATAGTTTATATTTCTAAGAATCTCCACACTTCTAGAACGACTATTTTATTTAAATTTAATTTTTCAATTACAATTTACATTAAATATTGTTTTGTTTTAGTTTCAGGTGTACAACTAGTGGTTAGACAGTCACATACTTTACAAAGTGTCCCCTCTGATAGTTCCAGTACCTACCTGGCACCATACATAATTATTACAAAATTATTGATGATATTCCTTATGCTGTAATTTACATCCCTGTGACTATTTCATAACTATCAATTTGTACTTCTTAACTCCTTTGCCTTTTTCACCCAGCCCCCTAATTCCCTTTCCCTCTGGCAACCATCAGTCTCAGAACCACTATTTTAGAAAATAGGGGAGGTAAGACATGTCACCATTCAAAGAGGGCTATTTGGAGAGGCAAAAACTGGAAACAGTGTAGGTCAAACCAAGTAAGCAAAGGGTGTGGAAGGTAAAATTGATGTCAGAATGACTCTCTTTGGCAACAGCACATGTTTAAGTAGACATATTTCCAGAGATATGTTTTCCTACTTCATAGGTACAATATAATGACCAATATTCTCTGAATTAACTTATGAAAATAAACATTTCATGATATCTTTATAGTATATTGATACTGCTTGACCAGGAGGTGATGCAGTGGATAGAGTGTTGGCCTTAGATGCTGAGGTTCAAGAACTCGAAGTCGCCAACTTGAGCATAGTCTCATCCTGCTTGAGCGCGAGCTCACCAGCTTTAGTGTGGGGTCACTGGCTTGAGCCAGTGGGGTCATCAAAAACATGACCCCATGGTTGCCTGCTTCAGTGAAAGGTCTCTGGTTTGAGTTCAAGATCACTGGCTTGAGCAAGGGGTCATGGGCTCAGCTGGAGCCCCCGGTCAAGGAACATATGAGAAAGGAATCAATGAACAACTAAGGTGCTGCAATGAAGAATTAATGTTTCTCATCTCTCTTCCTGTCTATCTGTCCCTATCTGTCTCTCTCTCTCTGTCTTTCTCTCTGTCTCTGTCACACACAAAAGAAATTATACTAAAATCCTTGGGAAGAAAGTCTGAAATTCATAGGTATTCATAACTGCTCATCAAAATAAAAAGTTTTTTTCAGAGAATAAATTAATATGTTGATTAAGAGTTAATTACAAAGAACAAATATGTTATTTATAAAATTATAAATTACCACAGTAGTAACTTTTGAAGATCAATATGGTTTAAAATAACTATAGGTTTATAATAGTCTATTCTACTGATTGAATCATTTTAAAAAACAATTAATTCCTCCACTGAATATTAATCTTGTATATAAATGAATCAACAATTATTTATATGTGTACATAATAAAATTTTCTTTGAAAAAATTCAAAACAGCCTGACCAGGTGGTGGTGCAGTGGATAGAGCGTTGGACTGGGATGAGGAAAGACCGAGGTTCGAGACCCCGAGGTCGCCAGCTTGAGCATGGGTTCAGGTGGTTTGAGCAAAGCTCACCAGCTTGGACCCAAGGTCGCTGGCTCAAGCAAGGGGTTACTAAGTCTGCTGTAGCCCCACGGTCAAGGCTCATATAAGAAAGCAATCAATGAACAACTAAGGTGTCGCAACAAAAAACTGATGATTGATGCTTCTCATCTCTCTTCATTCCTGTCTGTCTGTCCCTATCTATCCCTCTCTCTGAATCTCTCTCTGTCTCTGTAAAAAAGTAAAAAAATAAAATAAAATAAAAACAAACTCATTTCCTTTTTATCTCCCATCTGCCAAAAAATTTTAAAGCTAAATTAAAAGAAGGCTTTCTTGTCACTGGTCATTTGATAAGCACAGAGGAAATCTGAATATAATCTGTTCTATGAAAAGACTACATTTTATGTAGACTTGTAAGAAGGGCCTTGTGCAATGAGTCCCCATCATCAATTCAATTGCTATTTATAGCTACAGAGATTTGCAAAGAAAGATGCCCATATTACTGATCTTATCCTGCAGGTGTCCAAAGCCTTGATTGAATTTTTCTCAAATTTAGCAACCTATATTCCACAAACACCACCTCCTCCCTCTTCATTTGTGCATGAATATTCTACATTACTGCTAGCAATTTCTGAGCAGAAAATATGAAGATTTACTAATTGTTAGAAGTTAAGCTTCCTTGGCTTCTTTTGAATAGTATAGCTGAAAACAGTACCATGCCTGATTAGTTCTGCACTTAATAGCTATGAATCTTTGAAGAGGTCATTTTATTCTTTCATTGATTTATCATTTGTATTCTGTGCAGTCCTAAAAAATATTTGTGCAGTTCACCACAAAAAATATAGTAACAATAAAACCATTATATCCAGTTTTAAGAACAAATGTCAAATAAAGCAGAAGCTGAGAGATGACAGTTTTATCAAAAAATTAAGTTATAACTATAAACTGCCTTGAAAACAAACCTTAGTATTGTGCTTTCAGAAGTCCAAAGGAAAAAAATGTATGGCAACACAACAAAACCATAATGAGTGGCAAGTTTTGATTCATTAACCTCAATAATTTATCATAGAAGTTCATGGGAAAGATAAAATTTTTCTAATACTTAACTTCATGAAAAATATATAATTCTTTCTATAATAAACCTGTAACAGGCAGTAGATATAATATTTTTAATCCAAGATACAGAAATATGTATCATATGACTCAAGATAATCAGTTCTCAGTAAAACGAGGGAAGAAAGGTGAACCAGTATTAATTGCTTACTTAGTAAAAGTGAACTTTGTATTCTGTTAAATACTATATTTAACACTAACAACAGCTGAGCAAAGTGGCTTGCAGAGCCGTTAATTGGCTCAAAGTCTTAGAACTACTAGTTAGTGGTCCCAATTAATATGAACTGAAGTTTGTCCAACTCCAACATACATGCTCTTTTTTTACTAAACCATTCACTAGTTCAGCTAAAATAATTTAGAAAGTGATGTGGGTTTCTTATAATAAGGTGAGCTATGGGAATAGAGCTTAAAAATCAAGAAAAATTAATACATGGTGCGTTCTTTTACTTATTGTCTCAGCCTAGAGTTTGAATTTAGCTGAACATTAAACAATTCAGGGTTGAAACAGACAATCTTGTGTTGCCAATGGAAAGCTGGATTTTCAGAACTGCGCAGAATTTAAACGGCCTAATTTCATTTATTTGTTAAATATTTTTGAGCACTTACTATATATAGCAGGCATTATTAAGGGTATTATGATATTACATTGATTTAACTCAATTAGTATAGTCAAAATAAGTTAGCATTTCCAGAAAATGAATCTCCAGGAAATCAACTAGTCAATCTGTTGGAAATTCTTTTAGGATTGTCTTTTGGATACTTTAAAAGCATCTGCCCAAAGTTGTGATTCTGCTTTTGGCACAAATGATATTGAGCTAGTCGTTCTCATAGTTATGACCAGCATATTGAGTTGCTTCATGATGCCACTCCAAGGTTGTTATACAAAGCCCACAGGAACAATGCCTGCTACTTTGCTATGTGTTCAAAGGAATGTGTCCAATTCATTTTAAATCTGAATCACATTGTTTACATATTAGTTTTAAAGGGGGATAATAGAGACAACAATACTTAATGAAATTTAGGACTAGATTTTGTTCTGACAAAAGCATATTTTTCCCACTCTGTTTCTTGAAGTGCTACTCTTTAAGGAGGACTACAGCTTGCATCTTTATAATTTTTATATGGGATGGCCCAGAGATAGTTATTCTGTAGAATCAATGACTTAAAACAAATCAGTAATACAGTGAAAACTTTAAGGCTTAATTTATGTTTAATCATTATTGCCAATTATGTAAAAAATCACATAAGAGTAATGAATAGTAACCTGACTAGGTAGTGGCACAGTGGATATAGAACGTCAGACTGGGAGGCGTAGGACCCAGGTTTGAAACCCCAAGGTCACTGGCTTGAGCACAGGCTCACTGGTTTGAGCAAGGCTCACCAGCTTGAGTCCAAGGTTGCTGACTTGAGCAAGGTGTCACTAGATCTGCTGTAGGCCCCCGGTCAAGACACATATGAGAGAGCAATCAATGAACAGCTAAGGTGCCGCAACAAAGAATTGATGCTTCTCATCTCTCTTCTTTCCTGTCTTATCTGTCCCTTTCTCTGTCTCCTCTGTCTCTGTCACACAAAAAAAGAGTAATGAATAGGAGAGCAGGCATGGCTTCACCTGCCTTTTCTTTTTATATGAAGGAAGAGAACTAGTACCATTTGAATGTCTGCTACGCATTGTGCTAATATTAGGACCAGACACTGTGCTAGGTGGCTAATAAATCATTTCTTGTAAGAATTAGTATTCTCACATGCAATTGAGAACTCTTAGACTGAGAACATTAGCAAAGGGTAGAGCCTCAACTTTTTTTTTTTATTTTTTTTTTATTTTTTATAAATTTTTATTAATGTTAATGGGATGACATTAATAATTCAGGGTACATATATTCAAAGAAAACATGTCTAGGTTATTTTGTCATTAAATTATGTTGCAAACCCCTCGCCCAAAGTCAGACTGTCCTCCGCCACAATCTATCTAGTTCTCTGTGCCCCTCCCCCTCCCCCTAACTCTCTCCCTCCCTCCTTCCCATGTCCTCCCTCCCCCCACCCTTGGTAACCACCACACTCTTGTCCATGTCTCTTAGTCTCATTTTTATGTTCCACCAATGTATGGAACCATGCAGTTCCTGTTTTTTTCTGATTTACTTATTTCACTCCTTATAATGTTATCAAGATCCCACCATTTTGCTGTAAATGATCTGATGTCATCATTTCTTATGGCTGAGTAGTATTCCATAGTGTATATGTGCCACATCTTCTTTATCCAGTCTTCTATTGAAGGGCTTTTTGGTTGTTTCCATGTCTTGGCCACTGTGAACAGTGCTGCAATGAACATGGGGCTACATGTGTCTTCACGTATCAATGTTTCTGAGGTTTTGGGGTATATACCCAGTAGAGGGATTGCTGGGTCATAAGGTAGTTCTATTTGCAGTTTTTTGAGGAACCACCATACTTTCCTCCATAATGGTTGTACTACTTTACATTCCCACCAACAGTGAATGAGGGTTCCTTTTTCTCCACAGCCTCTCCAACATTTGCTATTACCCGTCTTGTTGATAATAGCTAATCTAACAGGAGTGAGGTGGTATCTCATTGTAGTTTTGATTTGCATTTCTCTAATAACTAATGAAGCTGAGCATCTTTTCATATATCTGTTGGCCATTTGTATCTCTTCCTGGGAGAAGTGTCTGTTCATGTCCTCTTCCCATTTTTTTCTTGGATTGTTTGTTTGTTTGTTGTTGAGTTTTATGAGTTCTTTGTAAATTTTGGATATTAGGCCCTTATCTGAGCTGTTGTTTGAAAATATCATTTCCCATTTAGTTGGCTGTCTGTTTATTTTGATATCAGTTTCTCTTGCTGAGCAAAAACTTTTTATTCTGATGTAGTCCCATTCATTCATCTTTGCCTTCACTTCTCTTGCCATTGGAGTCAAGTTCATAAAATGTTCTTTAAAACCCAGGTCCATGATTTTAGTACCTATGTCTTCTTCTATGTACTTTATTGTTTCAGGTCTTATATTTAGGTCTTTGATCCATTTTGAATTAATTTTAGTACACGGGGACAGGCTGTAGTCGAGTTTCATTCTTTTGCATGTGGCTTTCCAGTTTTCCCAGCACCATTTGTTGAAGAGGCTTTCTTTTCTCCATTGTGTGTTGTTGGCCCCTTTATCAAAGATTATTTGACCATATATATGTGGTTTTATTTCTGGGCTTTCTATTCTGTTCCATTGGTCTGAGTGTCTATTTTTCTGCCAATACCATGCTGTTTTGATTATCGTGGCCCTATAATATAGTTTAAAGTCAGGTATTGTAATGCCCCCAGCTTCATTCTTTTTCCTTAGGATTGTTTTGGCTATTCGGGGTTTTTTATAGATCCATATAAATCTGATGATTTTTTGTTCCATTTCTTTAAAAAATCTCATAGGGATTTTGATGGGAATTGCATTAAATTTGTATATTGCTTTGGGTAATATGGCCATTTTGATTATATTTATTCTTCCTATCCAAGAACAAGGAATATTTTTCCATCTCATTGTATCTTTTTCGATTTCTCTTAACAATGCTTTGTAATTTTCATTATATAGGTCCTTTACGTTCTTTGTTATGTTTATTCCTAGGTATTTTATTTTTTTTGTTGCAATCGTGAAGGGGATTATTTTTTTGAGTTCGTTTTCTAATATTTCATTGTTGGCATAGAGAAAGGCTATGGACTTTTGTATGTTAATTTTGTATCCTGCGACCTTACTGTATTGGTTTATTGTTTCTAATAATCTTTTTGTGGAGTCCTTCGGGATTTCGATGTATAGGATCATATCATCAGCAAAAAGTGATACCTTTACTTCTTCTTTTCCGATATGGATGTCTTTTATTTCTTTGTCTTGTCTGATTGCTCTGGCCAGAACTTCTAGCACTATGTTAAATAAGAGTGGAGAGAGTGGACAACCCTGACTTGTTCCTGATTTAAGGTAGAAAGTCCTCAGTTTTATGCCGTTTAATAGGATGTTGGCTGATGGTTTATCATATATGGCCTTTATCATGTTGAGATATTTTCCTTCTATACCCATTTTGTTGAGAGTCTTAAACATAAAATTGTGTTGTATTTTATCAAAAGCCTTTTCTGCATCTATTGATAAGATCATGTGGTTTTTGTTCTTTGTTTTGTTGATATGGTGTATTAAGTTAACCGTTTTGCGTATGTTGAACCATCCTTGAGATTCTGGGATGAATCCCACTTGATCATGATGTATTATTTTTTTAATATGTTGTTGTATTCGATTTGCCAGTATTTTGTTTAGTATTTTAGCATCTGTATTCATTAGAGATATTGGTCTGTAGTTTTCTTTCTTTGTGCCATCCTTGCCAGGTTTTGGTATGAGGGTTATGTTGTCCTCATAAAATGTGTTTGGAAGTATTGCTTCTTCTTCAATTTTTTGGAAGACTTTGAGTAGAATAGGAACCAAGTCTTCTTTGAATGTTTGATAGAATTCACTAGTATAACCGTCTGGGCCTGGACTTTTATTTTTGGGGAAGTTTTTAATAGTTTTTTCTATTTCCTCCCTGCTGATTGGTCTGTTTAGGCTTTCTGCTTCTTCATGACTCAGTCTAGGAAGGTTGTATTGTTCTAGGAATTTATCTATTTCTTCTAGATTGTTGTATTTGGTGGCATATAATTTTTCATAGTATTCTACAATAATTCTTTGTATATCTATGATGTCTGTGGTGATCTCTCCTCTTTCATTTTGGATTTTGTTTATTTGAGTCCTGTGCCTTTTTTCCTTGGTGAGTCTTGCCAAGGGTTTGTCAATTTTGTTGATCTTTTCAAAGAACCAGCTCCTTGTTTTATTGATTTTTTCTATAGTTTTTCTGTTCTCTATTTCATTTATTTCTGCTCTGATTTTTATTATCTCCTTTCTTCGGCTGGTTTTGGGTTGTCTTTGTTCTTCTTTTTCTAGTTCCTTAAGGTGTGAAGTTAAGTGGTTTACTTCGACTCTCTCTTGTTTGTTCATATAGGCCTGAAGTGATATGAACTTTCCTCTTATTACTGCTTTTGCTGCATCCCAGAGATTCTGATATGTCGTATTTTCATTTTCATTTGTCTGTATGTATCTTTTGATCTCTGCGCTTATTTCTTCTTTGACCCATTCATTTTTTAGAAGTATGTTGTTTAGTTTCCACATTTTTGTGGGTTTTTCCCCCTCTTTTTTGCAGTTGAATTCTAGTTTCAAGGCTTTATGATCAGAAAATATGCTTGGTACAAATTCAATTTTTCTAAATTTGCTGATATTGTCTTTGTGGCCCAACATATGGTCAATTCTTGAGAATGTTCCATGTACACTAGAGAAAAATGTATACTCTGTCGCTTTGGGATGAAGTGTCCTGTAGATGTCTATCATATCCAGGTGTTCTAGTATTTCGTTTAAGGCCACTATGTCTTTGTTGATTCTCTGTTTGGATGACCGATCTAGAGCCGTCAGCGGTGTATTGAGGTCTCCAAGTATGATTGTATTTTTGTTAGTTTTTGTTTTAAGGTCAATAACTAGCTGTCTTATATATTTTGGTGCTCCTTGGTTTGGTGCATATATATTAAGGATTGTTATGTCTTCTTGATTCAACTTCCCCTTAATCATTATGAAATGACCATTTTTGTCTCTGAGTACTTTTTCTGTCTTGTAGTCAGCATTATTAGATATGAGTATTGCTACACCTGCTTTTTTTGGGGTGTTGTTTGCTTGGAGTATTGTTTTCCAGCCTTTCACTTTGAATTTGTTTTTATCCTTATTGTTGCTTAGATGTGTTTCTTGTAGGCAGCATATAGTTGGATTTTCTTTTTTAATCCATTCTGCTACTCTGTGTCTTTTTATTGGTAAGTTTAATCCATTTACATTTAGTGTAATTATTGACACTTGTGGGTTCCCTACTGCCATTTTATAAATTGCTTTCTGTTAGTTTTGTATCTAGTTTGATTCTTCACTTTTGTTTTTCTATCATTTGTTTTTGTTTGTTTCTGTTCCATACTTCTTTCCTCTGTTGCTACCTTTTTTAAGTCAAGTGTTTTTGTGGTGGTTTTTTCAAGGGTGGTTACCATGAAGTAATGAAAAGGGTACCTACCATATTCATTGTAGTACCCTATCTTATAAGTATTTCTGCACTTCATCGTCCTTTGCTACTGTTAATCTCCATCCTCTCCCCCCTTTTTTTCCTTTGTTGTCACAGTTTAAGTTTGGTTTTATTGTGTTCTTGGTGGAGCTGTTACTTGTGGTGTTGTTTTCTTTTGTTCTTTGAATCTGGTTGGAAAACCCCCTTTAGTATTTCCTGAAGTGGGGGCTTTCTGCTGATAAATTCTCTCATTTTTTCTGTATTTGTGAATGTTTTTATATCTCCTTCATACTTGAAGGATAGCTTTGATGGGTATAGTATTCTTGGCTGAAAGTTCCTCTCTTTCAGGGCTTTAAATATTGGGGTCCACTCTCTTCTAGCTTGTAGAATTTCTGCTGAGAAATCTGATGATAATCTAATAGGCCTTCCTTTATATGTTGTACTCTTCTTTTCCCTGGCTGCCTTGAGAATTTTTTCTTTGTCATTGGTTTGTGTCATCTTTATTATGATGTGCCTTGGAGTGGGTTTGTTGGGGTTAAGAAAACTCGGTGTTCTGTTTGCTTCTTGAACTTGAGGCTTTAGTTCTTTCCACAGGCTTGGGAAATTCTCGTCTATTATTTGTTTGAGTATATTCTCCATTCCATTTTCTTTTTCTTCTCCCTCTGATATACCTATTATTCTTATGTTATTCTTTCTGATGGAGTCAGACAATTCCTGTAGGGCTTTCTCGTTTTTTATTATTTTTGAGTCTCTTTCTTCTTCTCTCTGTTGTGCCTCAAGTTGTTTGTCTTCTATTTCACTAATCCTATCTTCAATCTGGGCTGTTCTGTTAGCTAAGCTTGTTACCTCGTTTTTCAGCTCGTGAATTGAGTTTTTCATTTCTGTTTGATTTGTTTTTATAGTTTCAATTTCCTTGGTAATATATTCTTTGTGTTCATTGAGTTGTTTTCTGATCTCCCTATATTGCCTTTCTGTGTTTTCTTGTATATCTCTGAGTATTTTTAAGATTTCTATTTTAAATTCTCTGTCATTTAGCTCCAAGGCTTCCAATATGTTAAATCTTTTCTCCATAGATTTTTCCACATCTATTTGTGTTACCTCTCTTTCTTTTGTATCCATAATATTCGATTTCCTTTTTCTTATCGGCATCTGAGGGTGGTCTTGTTGATAGCACTAATTAGAATTAATAAGGAGTAAAAAGTAAAAATAAAAAAAAAATAAATAAATAAAGGTAAAACACCCCACAAAAAAAAAACAGTAATAATTTATTATTTCCCCCTTTTTTCTTTCTTCTCTTTCCCTCCTCTCCCCTCCTCAGGGAAATATCGTGCCTATAATGGAGGGCCTGATTTGGGGTGAAGAGTTCAAGGGGCAAAAAAAGGGAGTAGGGACCTACTAAATGCAAAAAAAAAAAAAAAAGAAAGAAAAAAAAAGGAAGAAAATCTTAGACAAGCATAAGATGATTTGCTTGTAAGTGATGGTCAACTAAGAGATATAATGAGAGGGATAAGAGGGAACCAGAGAAAAGGACCAAAAAAGAATAATAAAGAAGAAAAAAATAAAAATAATAAGTAAAAATCTGTTGTATTAAGTGGAGCGAAGACTAAATACAATGGAGACCTTGGGTTGGGAGGACCCAAAATGCCTCAAAAATAAACAAACAAGAAAAAAATAAAAACAAAAGCAAAAAAGAAAAATAAAGCCAAAAAATGCCTTGAGTCCCAAATTAACTAATTTGTTTGTGATTGAGGATTAAATGGGAGGAAAGTAAAATGAGAAAAGAAAAAACGAATAGAAAGGAAAAAATAAGAAAAAGAGAAAAATGAAGGAAGAAATAAAATAGGAAGAGAAAAAAAACAAAGCAAGACAAAAAAAAACAAAAGAGGAGAGAGTGAGAGTTAAGTGTTTTGGAGTATAACCTTAAAGGAGGGTGAGGATGAAGAAGAGAAATAAAATGTAACACTCATGGGTAGTGTAGTTCAAGAAAAGGGAAGCATAAGATGGGCAGAGAATAGAAGGACCGAGGTGGAGGAAATAAAGGCAATAAGATAGAAGAAACAAACAACAACGACAAAAAAAGAATTAGTGGAACAAGTTGTAAAGTCTGTGGATTTTTCTTGATTTTGAGAGGTTAACTTCTTCCTTTATCTTTTCTCTCCCTCTTCCTGGTCGGTGACTCTGTACCCCAGGCTCTGCCCCTGTGTCACACTTAGGTAGGGATTTGCAGTTGATGGGATTCTATGGTAATGTCATATAATTGGCTTTAGTCTTGCTGGTAGTCAAGGCTTGTTGGCATTTGCAGGGTCCAATGATGAGAGAGTTTGCTTTCCTGGATTCTCTCTCCTAGTCCCCCCTTTCTGAATTAGCAGCCTGGTGATCCAGCTATAAGGCTGCCACTGCTTCTGTCTGGGGAGTAAGAGGCTCAAAGAGCTGGGAAATCCCCACTCTATCCCCACTCAGTGCAAAGCTTTGGGAAAGGCTCTGGCAGTCAGGGCCTCCAGTGTAATCAGGCGGGGGTGGGAGTCAATTGTTGTCAAGGTGACTGTTCAGCGCCTATCATTCAGTTGGACCTCTCAACCCAGGCTTTCCACACTTTGTAGCCTGTTTTTGCTGGGAAGAAGAGGCACTAGTCTCTGCTTGCGACTAGTGTAGTATAGATCTTATTATCTGCCAAGTCCTTCTTGTTAGCGTTTATCCCTGAATATGGAGGCTCTATCAATCAGAAGTTGCCCCCGCCCCTTTAGCGAGAGGCACTAAAAAATATCACGCCTCTTGTCTTGGATCGCTGAACTGAGAGAGATCTTATCAATTAGAACCGAGGGTGCGCAGATTTCATGGGTTAAACTAATTTCAGTGATTGGGTCGCAGCTGTGCTCCCGAAGGTATTTTAGGCTGCCTGCGCGCGCCCCTCCCCCAACGCTTGATTGTTAGCTTGAATGGCTGGGTGAGGTGCCCCGCCCACGGAGAGAATCTCCCAAGCCTCTCCCGCTCGCCCTGCCGCCGGCGGCTGGATCGCACCAGGCGCAGGACAATGGGGCCCCCTGGGTGTGCGGGCCAGTAGGGCGCTCTGGACGCGTGGAATGCCCAGGGCACGCGCACGAATGGGGCGCTCCGGGCACCGGTGGCTGGCGACTCTCACTCGTAGTGCGCGGGCCACTGGGAACGTAAGCGGTGCTCACTCTGCAACCGGACCGGGCGCGCCCCGCGGCTCGTGGCGGCACGGCTCGCGGCGGCTCGCGGCTCCCGAGTGTGGGCCAACTCACCCCAGGCGCACCTCCTCGCGGCTTGAATGAACGTCCCTGCGGTAGCTTCCTCCACACCCTCGTCTCTCAGATTCAAGTGATAACAGTCCTTTTGCTATCAGTTTGTGTGGAATTCCGGAATGCTCCGAGGATAGATTTTTCTGTTTCTAGTTGATAAATTTGTTGTGATTTAGGGGAGAGCTGTCGGACGCGCTGCTCACGGCGCCATTTCCATGACGTCACTCCCCGAGCCTCAACTTTTATCTGAAAATCCTGATTGTGAGTTTTGGGCAATTTTTTTACAACCTTAGCCTTAGTGTCCTTCTTTATGATATAAGGTAATCTACTTCCTTTCTTTTAAAAAAAAATTTTTTTTATTTATTCATTTTAGAGAGGAGAGAGAGAGAGAGAAAAGGCGGAGGAGCAGGAAGCATCAACTCCCATATGTGCTCTGACCAGACAAGTGCAGGGTTTTGAACCGACGACCTCAGTGTTCCAGGTCAACGCCTCATCCACTGCACCACCACAGATTAGGCCTATCTGCTTTGTTTCTTTAGTAAGACTGTTAAATGAGGTCATTTCTGTAAAGTTCTTAGAATGATATAAGCTTATAGAAAATTCTGAACAAAGCTCATTATTATTACTATAATTATTATTATCAAAGAGTTAGATAATATTTAAAGATATAACTAATTAATAGTTTTGGCATGTTTCTACCCAAAAGTTGACTAAGCCATAATGCTATCACAAGGCATTATGACACTGCTATAAAATCAACATGTAACCCACAAGGATCAGAACAGTCAGGTGATAAAATGCTTCCTTTATGTGTCTTCATTTATGGTAGAAAAGTGCTCTATGAATACCCATGTGCTCTGCCACATTTCTCATCCTCCCTTGCAATCTTATTGGGGCCATGTAACTATTGCTGGCAAATGAACTGCACCAGAAGTAGCCAATGTCACCTCAATGCAGAGGTAATCAGGGGATGTATCTCTACAATCCATCACTTTCCACACACTGGCATCTTAGCTGGTATGTCACAAGATGGCAAGAACCTAAATTTCTGAAACACACAATGGCGGAAGCTATAATTCTTGAGTTACCAGACAGATGAGAACCCTTGGTAACATATGCTAACTTTTGTATAAAGGAAATAAACTTTCATTTGGGTAAGTCACCTAGACTTGAGATCTATCTATTGCTGTAGCATGTTTTTCATTCATCAAATATTATTTTGGTCTTACAATGCACCAAACAATGTTCTAGGCACGAAGAATATAGGGCTTCTGCCATCATGAAGTTTAATATTAAAATTTTCCTTTAGAGCATCGAATTTAGAACACTAGCTTCATTATCACAATGATCTAAACTATTAAGTTAATCATACTAAATTCTATACCTTTTGAGGTACATATTCCCAATTTGTCTACAGTAAAAAAGAAAACAACAAAAAAAGTACAAAATACCAAAAATAAGTCATATTATACAATCAAGGCAGATCAAAATCCCCAGATGAATAAATAATAGCTAATTTAAAAATAAAACTTTCTCAGGATGGGAGTAAAAGGTATGTTCCATGGTAAGGACAGTGAAAAATCATTTAAGAATCAAAACATTTAAATTAGTTATCTGGATTTCATTAAATTATCTCTAAAATATATATATTGATATTTTTAGAAGGGAAAATTAGAGCTTATCAAATGCTACCTTTAAGAATACGAAACACTACTGCCTTGTTTTCATTTACACAATAAAGAACATTATTCTTAAAACCCATATAATCATATTATTATCATTCTTTCTTTTTATAATTATAAAAAGATATAATTAGTATCTAAGTTTAGTAATTCTCCATTTTCCAAAGTCTTGGTTTTCATCTCTTTGAATATATATATTTTTAGCTGCCTTGACTGTTTTTGGTATGAGTTAAAGATGTAAATAGAAGATATGCAACCAAATAAATATTCACCTTTAGAGAAGATGAGCAAAAGAATGTTGAATGACACACACATTCCAGATTAGAACTGATTTTGGAAACCAGAACCAAAATGGATATTATTCTTCTTAATTTACTGAAAAATTCACTCTTTGTTTATCATGTACCTCAACCTCAGATAAAACCTGTGCAGAAAAGCAAATTACCACTTAAAGTATCCTGAAATTTCCAAAGACTGAAAGAGAAAAACATTGTACTAAAAAATAGTAAGTCAAAGGAGATTAGTAATTTTGCTAAAGAATAAGCTTTCACTTATTTAAAACAGCCATCATCTGTGGCTAGGAAAATTATTGCATACATACACATAATTATTAGAGTCATAAAATAAAATTTAATTAACTAGTCCAGGCATCTAGTAGTGTTTTCTATCTATTAAAAAAAAAAAGTATTGTTTTAACTAGAAATAGTCAACATGGTCTGTCTTGGCTATCATGTATATCAAAAAACAAGGTGCTAGAATAAAAACCAGTAAAAATTAGTCTGACCAGATGGAGGTGCAGTAGATAGAGCATCAGACTAGGATGCAGAAGATCCAGATTTGAAACCCCGAGGTCATCAGCTTGAGCACGGGCTCTTCCAGCTTGAGCACAAGCTCACCAGCTTGAGTGTGTGTGTGTGTGTGGGGGGGGGGGGTCGCTGGCTTGAATCCAAATGTCTCTGGCTTGAAGCTCAAGGTCACTGGCTTGAGCACGGAGTCACTCATTCTGCTGTAGGCCCTCCCCCCCCCCCTCCACCCCGTTAAGGCACATATGAGAAAGCAATCAATGAACAACTAAGGTGCCACAACGAAGACTTGATGCTTCTCATCTCTCTCCCTTCCTGTCTGTCTGTCCCCATCTGTCCCTCTATCTATCTCCCTGTCTCTATCACAAAATAAAAAAAAACAGTAAAAACTCAAATACTGAAGAAAACTTTTGACAATAACAACTCCAGAATAACCCTGCTACTTTTTCATATTGCCAGTAATGTTTTAAACCTTATATATCACAATCATCTTTTGGAATTTATATAAAAGTCTTCTTTTATTTTCTACCAGTGACCAATGGACTCTTAGGCTTCTTTCCATATTATTATAGTATTTCAGATTTATTTAGTTGTTACTTCAGTCAAAACACTGTATACCAATAAAAGAGTTTTTAAAAAGTTCAGAATAGAACTAGGAAAAGACCTTTTAGTATAATGGCCAACAACACCAGAATAAAACATGATTGGATAATGCCTTCTAGTAATTAATGGTGTTGTGAAGACTAAGCAAGATAAAATCTTAATGAAGTATTCACATATAGAAAGCATTTAGTAAGTATTGGAGGTTTGGGGTTTTTCTGATTCATTACTGTTTAGCCCGTAGTTATCACTGAGGTCTTTAGCTTAAAGATAAATAAGTCTTCTTTATGTTTTCAAGCCTAGCCACTCTCTACTGTGCTTTAAACCAGGCAGTGTGCTCTTTGAAAGAAAAAACATTATCATTCATCCTGTATCCCTAATTTCTACAAGTTACAAGTACATATTATAGATACTCAGTAAAAATGTACTGAACAAATAAATGGAGGAATCAAATAATCAGTCTATGCACAGATATCTCCTTGCACAGAAAATGTAAGGAGGAATAAAGAGTTCTTGTGGCATAACCGAAAAGAAGCCCACTGAGCTCAGTTTCTTTACTTCTAGTGCTACTTAAACTTATAATTGCTGATTCATTAATATGAACCTTCTATGTCTCAGACTTTCACAAATCAAGAAATCATTTTAAACGGTTCATAACTAACTCAAGCATAATTAAACATTTAGAAAGGACAATAAGTTAATAACTTTTAAATAAATGTTTGGTTAACACTGTTTTGTGATTACCAAAATAACCAAAATGCAATGAAATCTCTTAGTAATACAGTTACAAGGTATTAAGATGTTGAGAAACTGACTTGATTTTGAAAGTCAAGCAAACAAATTTCTACTTGGGAAGTGGTGTTTTTCTATTTTTCTCTACCCTCTTTTATTCAAAAAGCATTTATTGAACATTTTCTGAACTAAAACAGATTTCTAGGCTTGGCAATCAAAGATGAGGATGCCCCAATATTGCCCCCAAAGTGGTCACCATTGAGTGAGGAAAATACAAACCTGCACAACTAATTAGGATCTGATAAATGCTGTAGATGCCAGTGGGTGTGCTGGCAGTTTACAACACATATTATCTCTCTATGTCTATATTCCCTGGTTAAAACCCTGACCCTGCAGTTCACTACAGCAGAGTTCCAAAAATAGCACTTTTCACAAAGTTTTTAAAATTCATAGAATGAAATTTAACAGCCCCATACTTCTTTGTTCAATTGAGAATAGAGGATTAAGAGTTTTTCCACTTTCAGTTCCCTATAGGTCCACGTTTTTGTAAAATACTCATATCAGTGCAAAATAAAGATTATCCTTTTATTGTCTAACACTTCAAAGACAAATTTCTCTCCAGAATATAATGAGAAACTTCTTGCCTGCAAAACTTGCTTGATAGGCTTATAACAACAACAACATTAATAAGAGCAGTTAGAAAGTTTAATAAATTTAATCTTCAAACACTTCATTTAAGAAATAAAATTAATGCTATTACAGATAATATACATCTTTTCTTTTGATGAATAACTCTCTGGGTAAGTTTAAATTTCTACATTTTCTGTGGTTTCTCATTGACAATAGCAAAAAAATTAGAAATGTGACAAAATTTTGAAAAGCCACAGATTAAGATTCAAATGGCCTGAATTCTGGATACACTTGATCACTAATTAATTGTTGACAAATTTAAGGTCTCTTTGTATTGTCTCTGTTGCTAGTAATTGGGAACAACCTAACTCTACTGGTGATCAGATAAAACACTATAGCACAAGTATCAATGACATGTCTCATGAAATGCAAAGCTTCCAAAGAACACAGTTTGAGAGTAAACCTAGTATATTATTCTGTCTCTAAAAAAAAAATTATTTTCTTTAAACTGCTAAAGTAATGAATGATGTATAGAACTACAAGAGAGAAAAAATAAAAAAAAATTAAAAAATTAAAAAAGAGAGAAAAAATAAAAGTTATTATCAAATAAATATTCTACATGCAAAGTAAATGAAACTCTCTGAGTCCCATTTAGAAATATTCTGCTTACTATGATATCTTTAGATTTTTTTTAAGTTATAGAATATGCATGTATATTTTCTAGGTATTGAAAGCTCATAGTAATCAAAAAAAATTTCAGAGTCACTAAGAAAGGTCATGCTTCACTTCTCTCTATTCTTTTGCTTTGAAAGAGCTTCTATAGAACTAGACATTCTTCTATATACTGTATTTATTCAAATATCAGGAGCTAATTTAAAAAATAACTTCAAACTATACAAAGAATCTTTTGGATAAAAAAAATAGCTGACTTTTTAATATTTCTATTGATAATTTTTAAACTTTATTTTTAACCTTGAAATATGTAAAACATGAACTTAGATTTTCTGTTTGCTGTTCATTTTTTAAGTGTTAATGTCCATCATAAATGGCTAGTATCTTGGAGGCTAAGGAAATAGCTCACAGTCACACAACTTGCAAGAGGTAGGGCCCAGAAATTTATGCATTTTTCCTCCAGAGAACTGTCACAGTTGCAACTAATAACATAAACATATATCATTTACTCATTCATTAGGCACATATCTGGTAAAAGCTTACTCCCTGTCAGATACTATTGTTAGACCTACAGAACAACAGTACGCAAACAAGACAAAACTCTAACAATGTGCTGGGAAATGTTCAACATTCCAGGGGTTTTGGTGGGAGAGGACTTATTGAAGCAATTACTTACTTACACAATATGATATCTCTTTTATGACAGATTTTAATTTACCAATAGGTCATCATTGAACTTTGAGTTGGGAAACAGATATGTACAATCCACAGTTGTGAGCCTATGATAGCTGGCTCCAACACACCACTGAAAAACTTTCCGCCTAACGGAAAAATGCATTTTATTGGAGAGAGAGAAGCATACCCTTCACACATACAGCATATTAGATACTGAAAAGTGTTAAAAAAAGGAAAAAAGAAAGGCAAAGAAGTTGACTAAACAATGAGGGATAGCAAGAGGTCATTTTAAATAGGATAATCAGGAAAACCCCTTTTAAAGAATGACATTTGATCAAAGCCCTAAAGGTGGTAAAGGGGTGGGCCAAGTGGATAATAAAGGAATAACATTTCAGAGGGAGGTCTCTAGGGACTGGATGGTAAAGGCTTGAATATTTATTATAAGGATTTTAGTTTTTACCATAAGTAAGATGGGAAAACATCGAAAGGTATTTCAGGGTTTTGTTTTGTTTTTAGCCGAGGTATGACATAATCTCACATGTATTTTTCAAATATCATGCTTGCTGTTTTGAGAGTAAACCTTTTGGAGGTAAGCTAAATTGGAAGCTCTTGCACTAATCCAGGCAAGAGGTAATGCTAGCATGGACCAGGGTGGTAATGGAGAGAATGGTAAGAAATGGTGATATTCCAGATATATTTTGAATGTAGAGCAAACAAAATTTGCTGGCAGTTTCTATGTGAAATGTTACCTAAACATGGTTTCAAAAATATTGTTCTAAGCTACTGGAAAGATGGATTTTGTATTTACTGAATAGCAGCAGAGAAATTTTGGAGGAAGGATCATGGCCTGGTATGGAATATGTATAGTTTGATATGCCTATTAGACATCTAAATGGAGATGTAGAACAGGCATATGAACCTGCAAGTCTGGTTTTGGGGAAAGATTTGGGTTGGAGATATAATTGCAAGGTTATTCAACATATAAATAATAATTAAAACATTGGGACTTGATTAAGAAACCAGAAGAGTGAATGTAATCTTAATAGAGTTGATATGAATACAAGAGAGCAGACTCTTACTTGGTCCATTCACACTACCAACCACTGTTGCCACATTCTTATTGTTCATTATAGGTTAAATTAATTTATTAAATTTATTATTTATTTGTCATTATTGTTGTTTAGATTTTATTGCTAACTACTGGATGGACTGGATATCAGCAAACTGAGCACCACCTGCATTTTATTACATACGAAAGACTATACTTTCAGGGATCATTTCTATAGTTTGTTTATTACATACGAGTACTGGAGCTACTCTACCTAGGGCTCTTCAGTCCTTAAGATGAGAAATAATAACAGAGACTTCACCTTTTTTTTTTCTGAAGTGAGAAGTGGGGAGGCAGAGAGACAGACTCCCACATGTGCCTGACCAGGATCCACCTGGCAAGCCCACTAGGGGGCGATGTTCTGCCCATCTGGGGCATTGCTCCATTGCAACTGGAGCCATTCTTACACCTGAGGCAGAGGGCATGGAGCCATCCTCAGCACCCAGGCCAACTCTGCTCCAATGGAGCCTTGGCTGTGGGAGGGGAAGAGAGAGATAGAGAGAAAGGAGAGGGGAAGGGATGGAGAAGCAAATGGCACTTCTCCTGTGTGCCCTGGCCAGGATTCAAACCCAGAACTTCCATATGCCAGGCCAGCACTCTACCACTGAGCCAACCAGCCAGCGATGAGACTTCACCTTTTTTGATCATTAAAACTTCATTTCACGGTTTTGAAAAGAAATATTAAAAATTTTAAATATAAGTGAAACCTAATAAGAAATCACTTTATACAGTAACTAAATACTATATTTATAATCATTAAAAAGAATTATCTTCATTCTTATTTTAACTTAAAGGAATTAGGAAAGAAGAAACATCTAAGTATCCACCTCTATTTCTTAAGCTACATTTAACATTACATAAATACTAAATTTGGTGTGTAATACGTGCAAGATGGAATGGCAAATGGAAATACAAGGGAATATACTGTACCTTGTTTTACCTGTAAGGAACACACACCTGACAAAAGGCAATTTTCACATCCAAGGTTGGTTCACTGCAGTAGTACAATAAATGGAGGCTCATAAATACCTACAGGAAAAAAAAAAAAGGAGCTATGAATTTCCAAATCAACTAATCATCTATTATTTAATAGTATAAACTTTAGTATAATTTAGTATAATTTGAATTATACAAAAGGTATCATGCACAACATAGTTTAGCATAATTCTTATTCAGACCACTACTAGATACTTTTCACAAATTGTCAATATGAAATAATACAATAAGGTAAAAATGACCCATCTTCTATAATGATCAAGATCATCACAATCATAAAGACTACATATAAGAAATTGAATATATTTAATAAATTAAAGTTAAGTATATCTATTATACAGCACTTTCAGTACTAGGCACCTAATTTAAAAATTTTCAAGTATATTCTCAAAAGGATATATATAAGGATGTTTATTATAGAAAAAAAGGACTATTAAATAAAATGTAATCTATAATAAAATTACATTCAGGAATTGGAATAATTGAATTAGAACTTAAGAGATCAACATAAATTTTTTTCAAACATGATATTGAACAGGAGGAAAAACAACTTTCAAAAGAGTATGAAAATTACTATATTATTAATGTAAAATTTTAAAATATACAAAAGGATATATACATTGCTTTGTTATATAACTATATAACCATAGACTAAAGAAAATAGGGCACTATGTTTATATCTGTTAAACCTTGGTGGTAAATACAAATATTTCAGTTATACTCTGTTCTGTATGTTAGAAATACTTTACAATTCTGTAACTTTTTAAGGAGAGGATAAAATTATTTGATGGTATAGGTAAATGCTAAATTAGGCACTGGCTTACTTAAGAATTATGAGGCAGCATCAGAGAAATCCAATGAAATCTCATTCAGTTCAATTAAACATATTTTGCTGAATAGTAATTGTGTGCATGACACAATTCTGTAAGATTAAAGAATGTTACATTTTTACAGTTTTTAAAGTTACTTATTGATTTGAGAGAGAGAGAAAGATCCGTTTGTCATTCCACTTATTTATGCATTCATTGGTTGATTTCTATATGTGCTCTGACTGGGACTTGAACCCACAACCTTGGCATATTGAAATGCCACTCTACTCAACTGAGCTACCTGGCCAAGGCCAGATTGAAGAATTTTAAAACCACATTGACATAAGATTTGTTTCTGGCAATATAAAAGATTAGATATCCTGAAAACCACTCTCAAGACAAATCTCTTAAAAAAGTTAGATGAAATACTGTATATAAAATATTTTTAAAGTGTATAGCTGACCTGCCCAAAAATGTCAAGATACATTCGGAGGTGCTGAAAATAATATAAAAGGATCTATGCAGAGAAGTCAAAGAGCTGAAACTGCCACTTGTCCACAGGCCATCTGCTGATGTGTGAAGACTAGAACTTTACTTTCTAAAGAGCAGCATGCAGAGTACAGGAAACAAAGCTTAGAACCTATGTATGGTGGGAAGTCCCAATGGAGACACTTGCAGAAAGCTTCTGATAAGATATTTTAAACAAACTTCTGAGGCAAGCAAAACAATCCAGGAGGAAAGTCTAAACAATATATTTTACATTGGAACTTGTGTAGACTTTTAATTCAAGGAAGAATGAAAGGACAAGAATATGTAAGAAATTCTTGGAAAAAAAAAACAAAAAGGTTTGTGCAGAGCAAAAAAAAACCAAAAAAACAAAAAATGTTTGTGCAGAGAAAAAAAAAAAAGAAGGAACTGAGAAAGTAGAAAAGGTGAGAAAAGGAAAAAAAGGAAAGACTTTAGAAATGAGATTGTTCTGAAAGGAAAATAAAAAGAAACATTAGACCAGTGGTTCTCAAACTTTTTGAAGTTAGGGCACATTTCAAACCCTACAAATAATTGTAGATGCACGATATACAAATTTCTGAGAAATATGTTATAGTAATTAAGTCGAATATTAAAGAAACAAATATAAAGTTCAAGCGTGCCTTTATGGTAATTAAATGAAATAAATATGACTAAATTAAATTTATTCTGACATTAAAAATCATCTTTATGTTACATATTTTGAGTTATGCTTTTTAGAATTCATAAAAAAGAAGGGTTAAAAAAATTAAAAACGACAAAAAGTTATCTTTTTATATACATAGATACATTCTTAGTAAGATTTAGTAAATTCGGCAGGTCCCGGCAGGAATGTGTTAAGTTTTTTCATTCTTGTGTTTATGAGAAACATGAGCCTGATGTGTCCTAATGATTTCTTCAATGTTTGGGCATATATTTGAAAGGCAAACTTTCATTTCCTCATCAATATATTGAAGAATTCCTCTCTTTTTATGCTTAATTGTATGGAGGATAAAAAATCCTAATTCACATAAATAGGATGTAGAAAACTATAGTAAAATGTTCAAAGCTTTTTTAGATATTGTCCCATATTCTTCTTTTATAGAAATCCAAAAGGCTTCAAGAGACAATTCTTTATGTTTAATCATCAACCCACGATCAGTAGATATAGCTGCCAGTTTTTCTTCTGTTAATGTTAAACCAAATTCACTTGAAGCTTACATGAATGGGTTTCTAATCCAGTCATGTTGTTCAGTGTTAAGTGATGGAAAATGCTATAAATTAAATTCTGTCCATGAGCCTTCAAGTCCTGTTTTATTTACACTTAACTTTTGCTCACTTCCAGAATTGGATTCTTCAATATCACACTTCTTTTTGAGAAATTTATTCATTTTATTTGGGTGTATTTATCTAAAAATAATATAATGATGTGTTAATAATAAATATAATAATGATGTGTTAACAAAAAGAATGGTATTTCCGTAATGAAATGGTATAATAGAGTAACTATATTTATTTTTATATCTGGGCACATGCGCAGCTAGTTATTCCAGGTCCCAAGTGGGAACGGTGCGGAATTAAGAGAATATGTAGAATTAAGAAAACATGTGGAATTAAGAAAATATGGGATCAGGAGGGCCCTGTAATTGCTTCTAGCAAGAACAAAGCAAGCCCCAAAACTGCATCTTGCTTTATTTATAGGGCAAAGTGAGGCCATTAGGAAATCTTAACTTTACACCAAACAAAGGACAGAAGAAACTTGCCTTCAGGCTTTCCAGGGTACACAGGGTGGCAGTGTAAACAATCTAACCACAGCTTAACAGCCTTTTGCAACCTAATCAAGCAAGTGAAGTGGAGGGTTGGCCAGATTGTCAGCTTACAGCCAATTCCCCACACCTCTGTCCCCCAAAAATCTCAACTCCAAAAACCAAGTTGGTTTTTTGGTCTCCAACAGGCACATATTTCTCTGGAATACCATAGGGCGCACTGGAAATCTTCTACAGTACACCAGTGCACTCTGGTGCACACTTTGAGAACCAGGGCATTAGACCATTCTTAGGGGCCTCAGGAGCTTAAAAAATTCACCCAAATTTACAGATATTACAGAAGGAGCCAACAGCCTTCCTAAGCCCCAATTACACAAACAAAAAAGCGGGAGTCAGGAGGCAAGACTCACCCTATAAGAACAATTGTATAAGGCTTTTTTTACTCTTCATTTTTAAACATTTCCTCTTCTGGACTTACTGCAGCTGAGAGGCATTTTACACTAGCTGAGCAAAGCCCTAAGCCTCTTGTGTTGTACTGGGATGTATTAGCTGGCCCGGAGTGGCAGAGTCTAGTCCAATTGCTAACCTGGAAGTGAGGATATGTTGCAATTTTGTCATCAACAGGTCCTCTTTGAATACCAGTGAGGAACATGAAGCCTTATCATGAGCTGGCACCAGCCCCTAGAAAGAAACCCAGTTCTAGAGATCCAGAGGCTGATGGTGAATCAACCTCCAGAAGTGAAGACAAAAATGAGGACACTTAACTTGCTCCAGAGCACTCAGGGAGCACCTGACATCACCGGGATACTTTAAAACATCCAATCAGGTGTGCTGAAAAAGTTTTGCAAAATACAGACATGCCTATAACCCCTAAAAACCTGTTTCCCTCTATGCTTGCCCTTCACCTTCCACTGCAACCACCTAACCATCTTACTCTCTGTTAATGTTTACTAAAACAAAAAAGGGGAATATGTAAGACATGCAGAGTTAGGAAAACAATTAGAGACAGCAAGGCGCCCTAGGATGAAAGTCCTGAGCAGATGGGAGTCCAGGGGCCTCTCTAACCCTGTCCTGGAAAGAGTGAAATAGCAGGATAAGATTCAGGAACAAGAAATGTTTAGGCTCTCAAAACAGAGATTAAAAGTCAGCATGTCCTTTGTCCTTTACTTCACCCCCTGAAAACTTCTGCTGTCTGCTTCCTTGAGTTATTTGTACTGGCTAATAAATGTCTGAATAAGGCTGGAGATGGGGCTTCAGTCCTTCGCTCTGCTGACAGGGGCTGTTGCCTCCCCTCAGCCCCTTGGAGCATGTCATCTGGTCTCTGAGCAGTTTGTTGTCACCGTGGCATATAGTCATTTAAACTTAATATATTAAATATACGTGGGGAAAACTAAGCCATGCACTAAATCCTGCTGAGATAATTGGTCATAAATTTGGAGATGGACAGGGAGAAAGCACTTCCCTATTGGGAGACAATTATCTATGGTCCTCCCACATTTCTGCATGTCCTGCAAACAGAAGCATTGGATGCCTTTACTCCCAATTATCTTCTTAAGGATGGTTATACAGCAAACAGACTTGCAAGAGAAAGATAGTATCTCCCGCAGAGCAAAAGCCAAGTTTGGTTACTTTTCCAGTATAATATAGATAATGTGTTTCTCTGGAGCTAAGGTAAGTCCAGCTTACAACCATTAATAAAGACTTGAGTTCCCCGAGGTTTAGCCTCCTTTTCTGTAACATAACTGTATGTTCAGTAGTCACTCGACCTTCTTTGAGTTGCCCTGTAGGAATTGGGGACCAAAATTTTGTCATTAATGTTGACACTCTAGCTATTACTATTGATGTGAGTAATAAGTACCTTTGTATCTAACCCAGGAATGTTGCTTTCTGCTTGTATCCATGAAGCTGTGGCAGGCTAACTTGTTAGCTTGCAAATAGTGTAACATCTCACAGTCTTTAGTGTTCTGGACCATCCCTATCTCATACTATGTACAGAACAATTCCAAATGAATTAACATTTCCAGGAAAGGGCAAACTTTAACTATTATAGAATGAAATGTAGTTGGCTATCTGAGAAGTACATTATAAATAATATATAAATATGTTAAATTATATAGAAAATTACTAATAAAATGTACTATTTAAAATTTATAATTTCTGTTTGTGAAAAGATCTAATAGAGAAAAAGTAAGCCACAAATTTAGAAAAATATTGGGAATATATGTATAACCAATAGAAGATTTATCCAGAATCTTTAAAGAGCTCCTAAAAGACAAGAAGACAGAAAACACAATAAAAGAATGGGCAAAAAATATGAAAGACATTTCCTAGAAAAGAAAACATATATGTGTAAATTAAAACCACATTGAGATAGTATTTTATACCTACCCATCAAATTGATAAATATTTAAAACTATAACATTCAATATTTGCAAGATGGATCAGATGGGAATATTTATACAATGCCAATAGATTTAGCAATTAAAACAACCCAATTTAGAGGGAAAATAGCATTATATAATAAAGTTGTGCATAGCCTACTACTCTTATGCATATTCCTAGAGAAACTCTTCTGTTTTACTCCCAGAATATACACAAAAAAACAGTTCATTAGAATATTTTTGTAAAATCAAAATAAGTAATAAAAATTAAAAGTGGAAAGAAACAAATATTTTTAAAGAAACAGTGAATAAATAAACTATAGCTTATTTGATGAGGAACTTAAAAGAAATTTGACTTCAGTAATAGCAGCTTTTTGTTGGAATAAATAGAAGATTATGTAAGGGTTTAAATTACAATAATTTCTTGTAGGGACCCAGTTACAGAATTTCTTGTAAGGAGCTAAGGCATTATTGATAAATAGAAGCTTAGATTACAAATCTTAAACTTTACTGCCAAAGAAATACAGGGAGTTCTCTTGCAGAAAGTTCTCAGAGGCACAGATGGCTCCCAGAGGCTCCAGACCCCAGCCATCCCAGAGAAACTTCAAGGATGCCTGATAGACTTGTGCAAGTGTCAGAAGGACATTTCAGGGAGCATTCCTGCAGGCCAGACTCCCACCTCCCATGGACTGCTAAGTGGCTAACTTCATGCTCAATAATAAATTACTTTCCCCCAAGAAATATACACTGTTCAGACAGCTTAAGACTGCTAAGGCAGTTCTTTCGGATATGAAAACCCTGCCTTCTCAGCTTGCTGGCAATATGAATAAAAAATACTCATATCACTCAGATCCATCTTTGTGATTGATGGGCAGTGATGGGCAATTCAAACCCTGACTTGTTCCGGTAATATATTCATTGGAATACAATATGGTTGAATAAAAAAACAAGTGTCAATATGACAAAATGTCTTCAACATGTTAAATAAATCAAAAAAACTCATGTTACCTTATTTTTCACTCCATAAGATATACCTGACCATAAGACCCACCTATAGTTTTAAGGAGAAAAATAAGAAAAAAAAATTTTGAACCAAAAGGTGTGTTAAAATATTTAATAAAATATCATATTTTTTGCTCCATAAGATGCACAGACATTTTCTCCTCCACTTTTTTGGGGAATAAAGTGCATCTTGACCTGCTCTGTTTCCCACCTGGGCCGGTTCACCCCTCTTTAGGCAACCTGGTGGTCCCCTGCTCCCGGTAGGTCACCATATTGATGCCGGACTTAGTGCGTATACCCGAGCCGCATAGCACACTACAGCCCAGAACTCCCGAATAGCTGGGACCACAGGCGCACGCCACCATGCCCAGCAAAAACGTGCATCTTCTAACAGGTGTGAGGTGGTATCTCATTGTAGTTTTGATTTGCATTTCCCTAATAACTAATGAGGATAAAGAAGATGTGGCACATATACACTATGGAATACTACTCAGCCATAAGAAACGATGACATCAGATCATTTACAGCAAAATGGTGGGATCTTGATAACATTATAAGGAGTGAAATAAGTAAATCAGAAAAAAACAAGAACTACATGATTCCATACATTGGTGGAACATAAAAATGAGACTAAGAGACATGGACAAGAGTGTGGTGGTTACCAGGGGTGGGGGGAGGGAGGACAGGGGGAGAGTTAGGGGGAGGGGGAGGGGCACAGAGAACTAGATAGAGGGTGGCGAAGGACAATCTGACTTTGGGCGAGGGGTATGCAACATAATTTAATGACAAAATAACCTAGACATGTTTTCTTTGAATATATGTACCCTGATTTATTAATGTCATCCCATTACCATTAATAAAAATTTATTTAAAAAAAAAAAAACGTGCATCTTATTATAGAGCGAAAAAGACAGTAATTTAAATTATGGAAGTTCCAAAATATGCACAACTAAACAATTTCTTCTTTAGGTATACTTTTTTACTATGATAAAACTATTTTAAGAAGCAAAAGATAAGAAAAATGAAAAATTCAAGAGATCGATGGCTCTCTGAGAAGAATGCCGATGGAAAGGGGCATTACAGAGATTTTCTAAGGTATTTTTTATGTCTATTTTTTCCATCTGGGTGGAAGTCATGCATATTTGTTTCATTATAATTCTTTACACCCTAAATATATTAATTGCATGTTATTTAATATGTCTTAAATATTTCATGATATAATAAAGTTCAGGTGACACAAGGAAATTGTGGTTTTCATTCCTTTGTTGGGCATTGTTGCCTATGCTCAGATGCCTGAAACCAAAACATTAATGTAGCCACTAATAAGAAATTACCTTGAGAAGAAGTGCTGAGAAATGCAAAGGAAGACAATAGATTTGTTTGATGACAACATTAAACTATTGAATGAAGAAGTCCTAGATCTTTCTTCTTCTACACTTCTGTTAGATGAGAAAATAAATTCTCCCACAGGAAAAAAAAAAATACTAAAAAAGTAAGTAAAAAATAAAACAACAATGAAAGAAATAATTTACACTTCAAATTGTAATTTATGAGATTATTTTACTGCATTCCATGTGATTCATGTATAATTTTTGCCAGATAGTTACCTCTGCCTTACATTTTAAATGTCTTTCATTTAATTTTTATTCAGGTATAACCTACACTTAGCAGTGGGCTCAGCAGTTTAGGTTATAAAACCTACAAATGGACAGTTTTTAAGTACACAGTTTTGACAAATGAATAGATCCATGTAACTCACATTCCAATGAAAATAAAGAATAGTCTGAAAGCACTTATGCCTTTTACTGGACAATAGTTCCCCATTCCTTGTGCAACAATGTTCTAACTTCTTTCACTATAGATTAGTTTTTCTTGTTCTATCAATAAAAATCATATAAGTGAAATTATTCATAGTGTATGCTCTTTTTTGTTGTTGGATTTCTTTTGCATAGCAATATTCTTTAAGTATTCACCCATGTTGGTGTAAATGTCAGTAATTATTCTTTTTTGCTGCTGAGTAGAAAAGTATCACAGTTTATCCATTCTACTTTTGGACATTTGAAGGATTTCTATTTATTGGATACTAATAATGCTGCATTAACATTTATGTACATGTGTTTTTACACAAGTATGTTTTTATGTCCCTTGGGAAAAATACCCAGAAAAGGAATTGTTGCATCATGAGATAGGAATATGTTCCAGCTATGAAAAACTGCCAACACAACTATTGTCTGCCCCTGCCTATAGCAATACATGTACATTCAGTTGCTTTGCATTCTTGTTACCATTTGATGTTACCAGTTTTTTAAATATTTTCCACTAGGTGTTTAGTGATATTTTGTTATGCTTTTATTTATTTTTTATTTTTATTTTTTTTTTGTATTTTTCTGAAGCTGGAAGCAGGGAGAGACAGACTCCCGCATGTGCCTGACCAGGATCCACCCGGCACGCCCACCAGGGGGCGTTGCTCTGTCGCGACCAGAGCCACTCTAGCGCCTGGGGCAGAGGCCAAGGAGCCATCCCCAGCGCCCGGGCCATCTTAGCTCCAATGGAGCCTTGGCTGCGGGAGGGGAAGAGAGAGATAGAGAGGAAGGAGAGGGGGAGGGGTGGAGAAGAAGATGGGCCCTTCTCCTGTGTGCCCTGGCCGGGAATCGAACCCCGGACTTCTGTACGCCAGGCCGATGCTCTACCACTGAGCCAACCGGCCAGGGCCTTTTTTATTTTCTTGATTATTACTAATGTTGAGAAAATTTTCCTGTTTTTATTGGCCATTTATTTATCTTCTTTAGTAAAGTGTCTTTTTGGGTATTTTGCTCATTTTGTGGTAGACTGTGGGAAGAGAAGAAGTTATCTTTTTATTACAAATTGTGAACATTCTCTTTCAGATGCATATATAAGTATTTTCTTTCAGTCTGTAACTTAAATAGTCAGCTTAGCAATGCTTCTTTTAGTAAACAGCATTTCATTTTTATGAAATTTATTTTATCATTTAGTTTCCTTTTATTATTAGTGTTTTCTAGGTTTTGTTCACACCAAGTTCATAAGATATTCTTCTACATTTTCTTTATGAAGCTTTACATAACAAATTTTATTTTGAGGCCTATGATACCTCTGTGATTAACTTTAGTCATTGGTGTGATAGATATGTTGAGGTTCATTGTTGTTCAAGCATCCTAGCTAAAAAGATTATTTTTTTCCCCATACAGTTTCCTCACTGCTTCTGTCAAAATATCAATTGACTGTACAAGTGTGGGTCTATTTTAAGAATGCATTCTATTCCTCTGAGTTGTTGTCTATCTTTATCCCAAACCATCCTGTCTTGATTACTGGAGCTTTAAAATGAGTCTTGAAATTTTTCTTCTTTTTTACTAAGGGGACTTTAGGTCTGTGAATTTCCACATGAATTTTATTTAATTTTATTTTTTATTTGTCTTTTCTGTTTTTACCATATTTTATTAGTGCATAATCTACATATTACACACTATGTCACATATTCAACTTGATGAATTTTAGCAAAGTGAACACCTCCATGCAACCAGTACCCAGATCAAGAACTAGAATGATACTCATGCTTTCATGAGCCCCGTTCTTTCCTCTCCAGTTAGGACACCTCCCAAAGGCAACTACTGTCCCAGCTTCTAGCCCCATAGAGTCATTCTGGGGTTTTTAATTGAATTTATTGGGGTAACATTGATTAATAAAATTATATAGGTTTCAAGTATACAATTTCATAATACATTCACATGAATTTTAAAATCAGCCTGACATTTTGAAATAAAAAACCTATTGGAATTTTCCTGAGATCACATTCAAGCTATAGGTCACATTGAGAACAATAAATGTCTTGACTATATTGAATGTATTTATGCACAATCATAGCAAATTTGTCTATTTTATTTCTCTCTAGTTTATCTCAGGAATATTTTTGTAGTTTATAATACATAGACCTTATATGGTTGTTTTTAATTTTATTCTTTAGCATTTATATTTTTGATGCTATTATAAATGACATATTTTTAATTTTCATTTCCCAAATGCTCATTTCTTTAAAAAACAAAGTTGATTTTTGTAAATGGTCTTATATTTTACAACATGGCTAAATTCATTTATTAAATCTAGTAAATATTTTGTGGACATAGAAAAGTGAAGATAGTTTTTACTTTTTTTTTTCCAATCTGATTTTTCTTGCCTAACTGGCCTACCAATAGTACAATGTTGAATAGAAATAATGAGATGATTATGATTGCTGATGATCTCAGATGTATTTATCTACTTACAATTTAAAGTAATCATGGATGGTATTGAGTTAAAGTCTATCATTATACTGTTTATTTTGTAACTTACCCCTATATTCTTTTTTCCATTTATCCTCCTTCCCAGACCTTTTTTGTAAGAAGTGAGTAGTTTTTGGCTTTCCATTTTATTTTATCTAATAACATGTGAGTTATACTTCTTTTTCTTCTTCTTCTTTAATGGTTGTTCCAGAATTTATAAACAGCATTTTTAATTTTTAGTAATCTAGCTTTAAATAATATTATTCTACTTCACATATAATTTTAAAAGCTTATAATAGTATACTTCAATTTTCCCCTCTAGTCCTTAGAGCTATTGTTGTCATATATTTTACTTATACATATTTTACATATTTTATAAGCTTCATAACACATTGCTATTATTTTTACTAAAAAGAAAAAAGAAAGCAAGCAATTTTAGCCTCACCAAGTAGTGGCACAGTGGATAGAGCACCTACCTAGGATGCTGAGGACCCAGGTTTAAAATCCTGAGGTCGCCAGATTGAGTATGGGCTCATCCAGCTTGTGAGCAGGCTCACTAGCTTGAGAATGGGGTCACCAGCTTTATCGTGGGATCATAGACATGACCACATGGTTGCTGGCTTAGGCTCAAGGTTGCTGGCTTGAGTGAGGCATCATTAGCTCTGCTGTAGCCCCCACCTACACCCCATCAAGGTACAGATGAGAAAGCAATCAATGAACAACTAAGGTGCAACAACTATGAAATGATGTTTCTCATCTATCTCTCTTCTTGTTCCTGTCTCTCTCTTTTTCTCTCTCACTAAATAAATAAATAAATAATAAGCAACTTTATTTTAAAGAAATTACAAAGTAAATTATTTTATATTTACTTATATATTTTCTTTATTTTTTAATTTTTAGAGAATATTTGGGGAATAGAGAGGCTGATGTGGAGATGAAGTTGCTAGGTACAATTTTAGACATTTTAAGTCTCCCCACCAGAATGCCCAGCCTCTACCCCCATCTTGTGATACTTCTTGGAGACCCTCTCAGTTTCCACATCTGGTCTTCCACCTCACACTTCTTCCTAAATTCAGATTGATCTTCTTGTCTGGTTGGTTCAGCTCAGCCCTGCTTCATGTACTGTTTTGCATTATCATTTTTTTTTTTTTGCATGCTTCTCCCAAATGTAGCTATAAACTCATGAGGAACACAACTTGCCTTTTACCTTCTCAGTGCTGAATACAGTCCTGTGCACACTTGGTATCTGCAGCACTCCTGCCCAGTGGGAATTGTGTAGAATGGCTCACTGTTACAATAGCAGAAAACAGATGCTTGGGTTGGAGTTGAGATCCTCTCAGTGCTAACATCAGGCTTAGTGGCAACCTCAGTGAAGTACATATCTGAAGGTGACTTGCTTTTTTGTTGTTTTGTTTACTTAGAAGTTAAATTTAGTGAGGTGACATTGATCAATATGAGTACATAGGTTTCCAGTAAACATCTCTATAGCATTTGAACTGTTGATTGCTTTGTACTCCCATATTTTCAGTTATAGGCTTTTCACATCATTTTTTAAGTTTATTTTAAAGCACTTATGTTTTTTGTGTTATTATAAATGGTATTTTAATTTTATTTCCATTTTCCAAAGTTTCATTTCCTGCATTTGAAATGTGTTGTTCCATTGTTGTTTCATTATCTCGTAGCATGCATTAAATGAGGCTGTGTTCTCCCAGCCACTCTTCCATCTTTCCCTCAGTTTTCTCACAGCACTTTGTACATGCTCTTAGTATGATTATCTTTTTTTTATTTATTTATTCATTTTAGAGAGGAGAGAGAGAGGAGAGAGAGACAGGGGGGAGGAGCTGGAAGCATCAACTCCCATATGTGCCTTGACCAGGCAAGCCCAGGGTTTTGAACCGGTGACCTCAGCATTTCCAGGTTGATGCTTTATCCACTGCACCACCACAGGTCAGGCAGTATGATTATCTTATAATATCATGACTTTTTATCATATGCCTGTTCCAAACTACATTACCACCTTTTTTCAGGGAAGGTAATTATGCTTTATTCCTGTTCACTACTCCAGGACCCAACATGAGTCTTAGTGTATAGTTAACATCGAACAAATGTTTATTGAATAAGAATCAAATTTTAAATATTCTTTCTTTCTGTAGCACAAATCTAAGTATCTTCATTAAATCTTTATAGTAAAACCTATTGCTCTTCAATAAATTAGATACTAAAAAATTAAGAATGAGGAGGTTGCAGTAGTGGAAGTATGGAAGTGTTCAGCACGGTGACCTCAGAAGTGCTGCCCAGAAGGAATACCTTCATTTTCTACTGCTGAACTGGATATGTGTGAAATAATGGCATCCAGCCCACCACCTGAAATGAACAATGTATTTTAATTTTTAATGAATGAACAATGTTTCTATGAAAAGCAAGCATCCTGACCTTCCCTAGTTTGCATTATAAAGACTTCAACTTTAGCATGAGACTAAGTCACTCAGTCAATGCAAAACCTTCTGTTCCACAAAGGAGCACTAAAAGAAAAAGAATTTCAGTATGATAATCTCAGTGAATTACAAAAAACTAGTTTGATAACTATATTTCTTGATAGTGTGGCAGAGAGCATTTGGCACCATTACAAAGGAACAACATAAATAGTAGAGCATTTTTTCAATACTAGTCTAAAGTGAAATTAGTGACAATATCTTGGTGCAATACAGGACCTGTGAGTAGCTTGAAGAGGGAGGGGATCATAATTGGGGAGTTTAGTGCTTTCAGTTACTGGTTGTTCTTCTGGGAAAAGCCCCATATGTGCATTCCTTGCTGTGTACTATACTGAGTTTCTCCTCATTCCATGCCTATACAACTTAATGGTTACTCTGAGAAAAGCAATAGGCCGCGTTGTATGAATGAAGTACACTTAAGAACTTATTAAGTTTAACTGGTACAGACCAGCTGCTATGAAAGAGTGCAACTATGATGTGTTTGAATAGCTTAGATCAATACTTAGATTCTTTTGTATGTGAGATGTGCCAACTTAACCACAGGAGGTTTGAGAACTCTCACAAATGCAAAAAATCAAATTGTTCTGGGCAACTCCAGGCTCCCATAATTTGTCACTGAAATATAATATATACAAGGGAAAACCAAATGAACTATTGATCACAAAAAAAAAATTTAAGGTCAAATAGTTTCTAAGTTGAATTAGTATTTAACAAACTCATTATCTAGAAATTATTTTGTAATTACAAGTGACTCTCTTAACAGTTCATTGTTAATTAAAAAAAACACTATGCCTCTTCTATGACCATAAGGATTCTCCCAAGTACATGCAAAAAAAAAAAAGTAAAATAAACATTTCTTGAAACTAGTAATTATATTTTCAAGTGTTGATATAGAAAATAGAATTACATTTAATTTCTTTATAAGAACTGTGCATATGCTCCCTTAAAGATATTATTAATATCAAGTCCTTAGGTCCATGGATTATTAGAACAGAGATTAGCAAACTGTGGTCCATGGACCAAATTCCACTTACCACCAGTTTCTATAAATAAGTTTGCTGAAACCAGCCATCCATTAGTTTAAATATTGTCTGTGGTTGCTTTCACAGTATAACGATGTAGTTGAATAATTGTTTCAGGGACTAAATGCTTTGCAAAGCTTAAAATATTGACTATCTATTCCTTTATAGAAAAGTGTTGCCAAACTCTGATTTAGAGTACGTTATTTATAATCATCTAGAAATACATCATTAGCTTCACTGTAAAATCAAAAATATTTTACTGTTTCTAATTATAAGTATATACACACACAAAATACTTTCTAATAAGTAATTTTAATTGTGTCTCTTTCCAAGGAATCTGTAGTTATCTACCTCTAAACGTTATGGATTTCTTAAAATATTTTTCATGTAACAAGACGATTGCATCCACAAAAATTATTTGATAGCTTCTCTAACAGGACTTAAGCAACAGATAGAGACTAGAATGTAAAAGATGAGAATGAGGCAAATGCACAAGAAATAGGGTGAAGTCTGAAGAAAAATGACATAAAATAAAATATGTTGAAATGGTGAAATTCACCAACTCAAAAATTATAACACACACAAACATATTTAAGCTTTCCTAATTTTAAACATACAGCACTATGTCTGGTTTAGAAACCTGGAAGAGTTAGGTAACATGAAAACTCTTACTTCACAAAACTCTAAATGAACTGAGTCAGCTGTAACCCAAAACACATTAATGGACAGCTGAATTTACATTTAAAAAAAATTGCCAGTGGTGTTGTGACATTGACTTCTATCAGAAGCTGATTGTGCACATTTCTTCCCAACTCTATGCTTAATGACACCACTTCTCTTGTTTAAAATTGGCTATCGCAGGAATATTTACATCATGAAATTGGCAAATACTACAAATCAGAGCACTTTTTATCAGAATAGTGGGGATTAAACATTTACTAGCACACTAATATTGAAGTCATCAGGCACCAGAAATAAAAGAGGAAGCTGAAAGATGAATCAAAAATTTCCAGAAATATCACCAAAAAAAAGCAAACAGCACCAGTGAGAAACATCAGATACCAAAAAAAAGAAAGAAAAAAGAAAAAGGTATTGCCAACACAAGAACTTACATTACTGAATATGTTGGAAAAACCACAGGTAGGAATGAGTAAAATTATTAGTCAGAATAAATAAAAAATGCCATGAAAATAAGCTATTGCTATGATAAAAAAAAAATAGATAGATTTGAAATGTACTAAACAGAAGTTGTGAAAAAAGTAGCTTTAAAATTAAAAGCCTAATATGTTAAGTAGATTAAATACAAACAATTGTGTTAATGGCAGAAAATTCACAGAAATTTATCAGAATAATAAAAAGATGGAAAATATTATATAAAAGACTAAAAGATTTAGACAATGGAATACCATTTTGATAAGTAGACTTGGTGGAGGTAGGAAAAAAGGGGAAGTTATGAGTTTTCCTTAAGTTCCACTCAGTATTAACATATGAACAGTAACAGAGGAATATCATACAATTAACTGGTTGGTTTATTTAGAGGAACTCCACTTGTTAGAAAAGCAAGTTCAAAATTTTCAAGTGTTTCTTAACAAATATTATTTTAGTTTTCTTCTAATGACATATCCATCCTAATATATTTGTTATGACATTTCTATCTAGTATTTTAGCATTTGGTTGAGAGCAAATCTTTCTTTTTTTGTTTATTTTATCTTTTTGGCTCAATCTTTAGACTTTCCGTAGCCTTTAAATATGTTCAATAGGGTCAGCTGTATCATAATTGTCTCACAACATAGGGGGCATTTGAAGGAATGATTTGAGTAAGCCTGAGCATTAGTATTTTTATTTATTGTAAAACTTTCCTCTCTAATAAACATGTTTAGAGAAGTTCTCCCTTTCCACTATTTGAAATCTACTCCAAATAGCTCAGATGAGACAGTCCACTGAGCAGAAGGAAATTGAGAAATGCCAATTGGCTGTGACAGTAATAATTCAAATTCCAAGGAAAAGTCTAGAAATGTAGAAAATCCAGTTTGAAGCCAGAGAGGCAAAATCAAAATGTGGTATCAGGCTGGAATCAAGATAAACAGGAAAAGTATGGACGAGTTAATTCTAGTAAATTGCTTCCAGAAAAATGCTATCTTGCATGTCACCACGGGCTTTTACAGGTCAGTAACATGAAAGGAATTGTTCAAAATGTAGGAGGAAAAAGTCACATTGGATGGCTACTCTACTAATTTATCTTATGCAGCAAATGAGGCAGTAGAGAAATTATAGTAACCAAGTATATTTATAAATAATAAATCAGGCACATTTTTTATTTATGGTGGGTACTGTCTTGCAATGCCCAGGTTTTCCCTTTAGGACTGAGCCTCATTTCTCCAGCTGTTGGAGTTTTGTCTGCTGTCAATCCACAGTACAGCCTTTTCTTTAAAATGGCCCACTGCTTCTCCAGTCTGTTGAGATGTGGGTAGGAGTGCCCAGAAGCCTGAAGTAGCCATTGCTAGACCTGTAAAGCAGGAAAAGTGAAGGCGTAAAGACTACACAACATGCCTACACACCAATACGACTGTGGCACCCCCTTATACCATTGCAACAGCAACATCTAAGTGGAGGACAGCCCAGGAATTTCACAGAGCTAAAATTTGTAATACAGTGACACCTACTGGAAGAAACCTCTAAAAACCAAAATATCTTTTCTAATTTTTTTCTCCTTTTCTCATTTTTTCTTTCTTATTCTTTTTCTTCTTTTTCTTTCTTTATTTTCATTTTGTTTCATTTTTAAATTTTTATTCCCATTTTTTGTGGGTGTTTCGATTGTTTTTTATTTCTTTTTGTTTTTGATCTTTATATTCTGTGGTTTTTATTTTCTACTTGTCATAAATTTTTAAATATTTATATTTTATTGTATTTTTATTTTAAGTTTTAATTTTATTAATTTTTTAAGAGTTCTTAACAATACCATTCTCAAATGTCATCAAGAAAGAAGAAATCAAATATCATGGCTATACAAGAAAGAGACATATTTCAGAAAGAAAATAAAAATTCTCCAAAAATACAATTTTAATTACATGAAAACCTTAAAGTTAAGTGACAAAGAATTCAAAATTGAAGTTCTGAAAATACTCAACGAGATGCAAGAAAACACCAATAGACAACATAATGAGCTCAGAAAAGAGATTGAAACTTTGAAAACAGAAATGAAGATCTCAGTATATAAATTGAAGACTAAGGTAGCAATTTTACCTAAAAGAACAACTCAGATAGAGGAAAGAATCAGTAACATTTAAGATAGGCAGCTAGAGATGCTACAAAAAGAAGAGAAAGACTCATAAATTAAAAAACCTGAGAGAGTTCTACAAGAATTGTATTACTCCATTGGAAAGAGCAATATAAAAATAATGGGTATATTAGAAAAAAAAAGGGAGAAGAGAATGGAGGTCCTATTTAAACAAATAATGAACAAAATTTTTCCAAACCTCTGGAAAGAGTTAGACCTTCATATTCAAGAAGCAAACAGAGAGCTGAGTTACCTCAACCCAAACAGACCTACTCCAAGGCATTTTGTAATAAAATTGTCAAAAATCAATGACAAAGAAAGCATCCTCAAGACAGCTAGGGAAAAGAACATAGTCTATAAAGAAAAGCCCATTAGGTTATCATCAGACTCCTCAGCAGAAACCATATAAGCCAGAAGAGAGTGGACCCAAACATTCAAAGCACTGAAAGAGAGAAATTACCAGTCAAGAAATATATATATATTAAAGTTATCCTTCAACTATGAAGGGGAAATAAACTTTTGCAGACATACAGAAGCTAAGGGAATTTATCACCAATAAACAAACAAACAAACAAACAAAACCCACTGCAGGAAATACTCAAGGGGGTTATTTGATCAGACACAAAGAACAAAACAAATCAAAACTAAAAGTAAAAGCTTCAACAAGGTCACAATAAAAACAAGGATAAGCTGTGACAACATAAAAAAGGAGAGGAAAAAAGCTGTAGTAGCAAAAGAGGATGGAGTATAGAAGTACTCATAAGACAAAGAATTCTTGTACATATGAACATTTTTCTCTTAACCACCCATGAAAAAGCCACTGATGAAATACACAACTTAAAAGAAAAAGAAACAGGGGAAAGAAGTATGCATTAACAAAACACAAAAACAACTAACAGAAACCCAAAATAGAAGAACCAAATAAGACACAGAGTTACCAGAAAACAAAGCATATAATAGCTATAGGAAATTCTCAAGTGTCAATTATTACCCTAAATATAAATGGACTGAACTCACCAAGAAAGAGGCACAGAGTAGCAGATCGGATCAGAAAAGCAAAACTCAACCATATACTGCCTACAAGTGACACATATAAGCTGCAAGGATAAAAGTACACTCAAAGTCAAAGGCTGGAAAACGATTCTCCAAGAAAAGAATATCCAAAATAAAGCAGGTATATCCTTACTAATATCTGAAAATGCTGACTTCAAGAAAACAAAGGTAACCAGAGACAAAGATGGACATTCCATAGTGATAGAGGGGACATTGCATCAAAAAGACATAACACTTTTTAGTATATATGCACCAAACCAGGGAGCACTAAAATATATAAGACATCTACCAACTGATCTAAAAATAGAAGCAGACAAAAACATGAGCATACTTGGAGATCTCAATACAACATTGATAGCTTTAGATAGATAATCCAAACAGAAAATTAATAGGGAAATATTGGCCTTAAATGACACACTGGACCAAATGGATATAATAGACATTTACAGGATGTTTCCTCCCTAAGCGTCAGATTATACATTCTTCTCCAGTGTGCATGGAACATTCTCAAGGACAGACCATATATTGGGTCACAAAAGTAACATCAACAAATTCCAAGCATGTTTTTTGACCATGAGGCTTTGAAATTAGAATTCAACTGCAAAAAGGAGCAAAAGAAACCCACAAAAAATGTGGAAATTAAACAATATACTTCTAAAAAATGACTGAGTCAAAGAAGAAATAAAAGCAGAGATCATAATATATATATATAGAGAGAGACAAATTAAAATGACAATACGACATACCTAAATTTCTAGGATGTAACAAAAGCAGTGATACAGGGGCAGCTTATATCATTACAGGCTTATATCAAGAAACAAGAGAGATCCCAAGTAAACAACCTAACATCACATCTTAAGAAACTAGTAAAAGAAAAACAAAAGCAACCCAAAGACAGCAGAAGAAAAAAATAGTAAAAATTGAAGCAGAACTAAATGAAATAGAGAACAAAAATTTATAGAAAAAAATAATACAACAAAGAGCTGATTCTTCAAAAAGATCAATAAAATCAACAATCCACTGGCTAGACTCACTAAGGAAAAAAGAGGAAAGACTTGTAAAAACAAAACCCAAAATGAAAAGAACAAGACAAGGTTGCCCACTCTCTCCACTCTTATTCAACATAGATCTGAAAGTTTTAGCTGGAGCAATCAGGCAAGAGAAAGAAATAAAAGGTATTCACATTGGGAAAAAGAAAGAAGTAAAGGTATCACTTTTTGCAGATGACACGATCCTGTATATAGAAAATGCCAAAGACTCCATCAAAAAACTATTAGGAACAATAAACCAGTGCAGTAGTCTCAGGATACAAAATCAATATACAAAAGTCTGTTGCTTTCCTATAAGCCAACGACAAAATTTCAGGAATGAACTCAAAACTAAACAAAACAAAAAAAGAACAATATCTTTTATAATTGCAACAAAAAAAATAAAATACCTAGGAATAAATTCAACAAATATGAAGGACCTATATACTGAAAACTACAAAATATTATTGAAAGAAATGGAATAAGACACAATGAAATGGAAAAATATTCCATGTTCATGAATTGGAAGAATCAATATATTTAAAATGGCCAGGTTTCCCAAAGCAATATACAAATTTAATGCTATCCCCATCAAAATCTCATGTCATTTGTTAAAGGAATAGAACATAAAATCACTAGGTTTGTATGGAACCACTAAAAACTTGAATAGCCAAAGCAATCCTGAAGAAAAAGAATAAAGCTGAAGGTATCACACTACCTATCTTCAAATTATTCTATACAGCAACAATAATCAAAACAGCATGGTATAAGCAGAAAAGCAGACATACAGACCAATGGAATAGAATCGAGATCCCAGAAATAAAACCATATATATAGAGACAAATAATCTTTAACAAAGGAGCCAAAACACACAATGGAGAAAATAAAGCCTCTTCAGTAAATGGTGCTGGGAAAATTGGAAAGCCACATGCAAAAGAATAAAGCTTGACTATAATTTGTTCCCCTATACAAAAAATAATTCAAAATGGATCAAATACCTAAATATAAGATCTGAAACTATAAATTATATAGAAGATGATAAATATTAAACTCAGAGACTTTGGCTATAGAGAATAATTTATGAATTTAACCCCATAGGCAAGGGAGGTAAAGGCAAAAATAAATAAATGGGGTTATATCAAACTAAAAAGCTTCTGCACAGCAAAAAAAAAAAGCCCAAAAACAAACAAACAAAAAAAACTGATAACAAAACAAATAGGCACACAACTAAATGGGAGATAACATTTGCAAACAACAACTATGATAAAGGGTAAATATCCAAAATATATAAAGAACTCACAAAGCTCAACAACAAATAAGCAAACAAGTCAATTAAAAAATGGGGAGAGGACCTGAACTTTTTGCAAGAAGACATAGAAATGGCCAACAGATATATGAAAAGATGCTCACCTTTACTAGGTAGTCGAGAAATGCAACTCAAAACTAAAATGAGATACTAGCTCACACCAATTAGGTTGGCTATTATCAACAAGAACAGTAATAACAAGTATTGGAGAAGCTGTGGAAAAAAAAGGAACCCTCATTCACTGCTGATAGGAATAAAATTAGTACAACCATTATGGAAGAAAGTATTGTGGTTCCTCAAGAAACTAAGAATAGAATTACCATATGACCCAGCAATTCTCTCTACTGGGTATCTACTCCCAAAATTTAAAAACATTGGTAGTAAAGACACATGCACTCCCATGTTCATCATAGCATTATTCACAGTGGCCAAGACATGGAAACAACCAAGGTGTCTCTCGATAGAGCATTGGATAAAAAAGGTTTGGTGCATATATACAATGGAATACTACTCAGCCATAAGAAAGGATGACAGTGCCATTTATGACAAGATAAATGGACCTTGAAAACATTATAGTGAATGAAATAAGTAAATCAGAGAAAGCTAAGAACTGTATGATTTCAACATAGGTGGGATATAAAACTGAAACTCATGGACATAGATAAAAGTAAAGCTGTTACCAGGGGGAAGAAGATGTGGGGGAGGTGGATGTGGGGGAGGAAGTGGGAGTAAAGGTGTAAAGACAGACAAATATAAGTTGATGAAAAATGATTTGACTTTGGGTTTTGAGTAAACAACATAACAGTTCAAATGGTATAGAAATCTTTACCTAAAACCTATGTACTCTTAATGATCAATGTCACCATTAAATATCATTTTCTATATAAAATTTTAAAAATAAATAAGTAAATAGAATAGAATGGGAAAAAATGGCCTACTGCTAAAGAGAGCTTCTCTGCCAGTTATGCCCCTTCCTCAATGAATGCAGGGGACTTTTCCCCATCCCCATCTTCCCAAAACATACATATTCTTTGTCTTAACTTGAGACATTTCTGTAGGATCATTCCAACTTCACAGCCGCACAAGTGGCTTTATCTTGTGCCCATGCTGCTTTCCTAACCTCCTGGAAGGTGTTTTCCTAAAAGCATTTCCCAAAAAATCACTCTCTGACTAAGAATATATTTCCCTGGGAATCCAACCTAGAAAAGTGGATACCAGAAAGAATTCTGGAAAACAGTCTTTAAGATAGAATTTGGATTGGATAACCTGTCTAGATGATCCCACTACTAGTAATAAAACCTAGCACGCAGTAGTGAAACGACTGGCACAACTTTGATAGGTGACCTGAGATGAAATGCACTAGCATATGCAGTACCTCAGACAGTTGAGAGAATGAAGGGATGTCATAATTACAAACACTATGAAAAAAGTACAAGCCAAAGGGATACAAGAGTGAACCTGGAAGAGTTCCCAATAGCCAAATGTGGAACAACTTAAAATAAATAATGGAATATTGGATTATAAGCCAAAATATAAATAAATATTCATGTGTCCACACTGATATAAATTAATTATTAAATAAATAAATAGGCCCTGGTTAATTGGCTCAGTGGTAAAGTGTCAGCCTGGCATGTGGATGTCCTGTGTTCAGTTCCCGGTCAGGGCACACAGTTGAAGTACCCATCTGCTTCTCCACCCCTCCATCTCTCACTTCTCTCTCTCTCTTCACCTCCTGCAGCCATGGCTTGGCTGGATTGGAGTATGTTGGCCCAGATGCTGAGGATGGCTTCACAGCCTCTGCCTCAGGTGCTAGGAAAAGCTCCATAAAACAACAGAGCAATGGCCCCAGAGGGGCAGAGCATCGCCCCCTAGTGGGCTTGCCTGATGGATCCCAATTGGGGCACATGCAGGAGTCTGTCTCTGCCTCGCCTCCTCTCGCTGAATTTAAAAAATTAAATAAATAAATAAATAAATAAATAGAAGAGAAAAAGACAATTTCCTATAGAAAAATTTCAAGTAATTTATGTTGATATCTTCCCCCCCCCAAAAAAAGTGAAACAGCTTCTACCCCACCATCTCATCCCTCCTACTCTCCAGGCTGAGCTTCTTTCAGGACTTGCATCCAAAGAGTGTGAAAGAAGAGGAAGGGAGAAAGCTTTACAGTGGAGAAACCTGGCCAACATTGACTCTTAGAGCTGGTCAAGGATAATTATTAGATGGCACACACCCTTTTGAGGATGTGATGAGGATGGCACTTTGACTTTGCAGTCTCTCCCAAAAACCTATGACCTCTGTCTAACCATGAGAGAAGCATCAGACAAAGTAATTGAAGGGCATTCTGAAAAAAAAAAAAAAAAAGACCAGTATGTCTAAAAATATCAAGCACTGAGGACAAGAAAATTCTATGAAATTAGTCACAGACCAGAAAAATGCTAGGTAGATCTGATGTCTATACATGACAAATATATCATGGTGATGTAAGATGTTAACAATAGGATAAACTGATTCATCAATATAGTACAGAAACTCTCTGTATTAGCTCTGCAACTTTCCTGTAAATTTAAAACTATTCTAGAATAAAACATTTATTTAATTTTTTTTAAGTACTGTGGAATTGGAATGTTAATGCTAAGGAATATCAGTGTATTAAAAAAAACAACATTGAAAGGTTGAGGGAGATTAGTCATCAGGTAATGACAAAGTATAAGAGTCAGAAGATCTCCATTCCAGCCAATAAACAGATACTCATTTCTTGCAGCTGGAGGATGAAAAAGCTAAGGATCAGACTTAGGAATTAATTCAAAGGGTAGTTCAGTGCCTGGCATAGAGTAAGTGCTTAATTACTACTGTGCTCAATTCTTATATTTCTTTTTGAGATACAAACTTTGTTAGAGAGAAAATAGCATTTTTTCTAATAAAACAATACATAGATAATTAATAAGTATATTGATTAAAATGTGGACTGATATTTTAACAAAAGCTACAAAACAGTCTGAGCTGAATATTTAGTGACAATCAATGATGTAGAACACTGGTGACCATCCATTGCCCTTAATTCGCTACATGTGGATAATGAGACACTATTATAGTTTCTCACAAAGGATTTGCATTTCAGATAAGCTTAAAGAATTTGTAGACATTAACTTTACCTGATCTATCTTCATGAGCCAAGTTGAAAAAAGAGGGTTGAAAGGATTAATTGAGAGGAATTTAGCCAAAATGATTTGCCAAGGTTTTTAGTGCTTAATACATTACTCCAAATTCGACAACATGAATCAGTCTTTGTGAGTAACTCAGTGGGAGATACTGCAAAGGCTTTCCTTAACCATGACGATTTAGATAAGTTGAGTATTACAAATAAAATCCTGATATGAATGTGGTCTGTCAGTGGGAGATTATTGCTTGGCAGCAGTTGTTATAGAAGTGGGCAGTGGTAGCAGGTGCCTAGAAGAACCAGTATCCAGGGTCATTATTTTCTTTAGGATCTTGCCTATTTCTTATCACTTTGGATCCTGATTGATCCTTGAGCTAACCAGAAGATCTACAAACTATCTAATGTCCTTTTACTAAGTTTCTTTATGCTTAATCTAAAAAAATTAAAAAAGAGAGAAAGAGAGAGATCTTAGTAGAGATTGTACAAAACAAAACTATATGGTATCCAGAGACGGTCCTATTAGAACCAATTCAGAGGCTTTCCGCAGTGAGAGGTTAAAGGAGAAATGAGATTACTACTGGAACTCATTAGTCATTTATTATTCAAGTGTATGTTGATCTTATTAGAGAAATGAGTTTGAAATTCCCAACAAATTCTGCCATCCTCATAACATCCTAAATTAAAGACTTCTGGTTTACTCTTTTCACATGTAGATATCTGGACTGAAAAATTATAATTAATATTATGTTATCCAGATGGATAAATCTAGAAAAATACAAGAGAGGATATTCTTTAATTATCCTGAGAAGAATTTAAATTGAATACAAAATAGATAGATTTGGTACTAAGAGCTGTAAAAATAATCTACCAATATAAGGCAATGGAAACACACAACGAGTAAATTTTATCTTACTGCACATAACAGTGCAACATGGTTCTTGATTTCTGAACTCCACATCTATTGTGCATGATTTGTAAATGCTTTGCATGGCACAAAGTGTTGTTCAAATGAGTCTACAAGTTCCAAAGATATCTAAGACAACCTCAGTAGTATTTTCATTGATGATACAGGCTGATAAGTGACAATCACCCTGAATATAATCAAATTTGACTTAAGATCATTGGATCTAAAACTTTCATACAACATCAGGTTGGTTTAACTCTTTTGCGAACTAACACAAAATTTCTGGCAGACGGGCACCAGTCTACAGGCTGTCGGATGAAAAACAGTGGGTGAATTGATATTACATGTTATCTGATTATAGATTCAAGCAACTATTTAAAAACAAGTGATACATATACATGAGTATTTGTAGATATGTGTAATTGCATATATGTTACCAAACTAAAGATGTTGGTCTTTAGGCCCACAGCTCTATGGTCTAAGCAGCCATGTTTTATACCTTTTGAGTAACAACCCACCCCATCCGCTGATTGGTTAGGGCTGAGTAGGACAGGTAGCTATAATCTCTGTGGTCTGGCTCAAAATTGTAATCTGAGTCACCATATATTTTTTCTTAGAAATTTGAAATTGGAAAATAAAGAGACTGTATAAATTAAAGGAATAATTTGCTTTTTAAAAGGAGGTGATGAAAGTGCATAAGAAAACCACAATGAGCTCAGTCATCACTAAAATTTATTGAGCACTAATCTTATGTACCTGAAACTATGCTAAAGGCTTTATGTGCATTATCTTATGGAATCTTCACCATAACTCTAAGAGATAGATAGTCCTATTTAGCCATGTTTTACAGATAAATAAACTGAGTCACAAACAGGGTTAGTAACTTGCCCAGTCACATATTTATGTAAAACCAGGATTCAACCCCTGGTAGTCTAAATACCAAATTCTTATTTTTATTTACATATACATCATTTCCAGCAATACAAGGAAATGGAAACGAAGAGAAACTGTTGGGGGTGGAATATACTGAAATAAGTATCTTACATATCTAGTTTTTTTGAAGACTGACTATAATATACATCCTGTTGTCGGGTTATGTTATTTCTATATACTTAAAAGCAGATGTGCCAAATAAATATAATTAATATGTATACTGCTTTAAGCTTAACAAATTGCTTTATCTATGATCTCTTCTACAGTTTCTAGTTGATTGCTGCTTATAACTGTTTGTCTTAATATATTTAAATGTAAACAATCATCATGGTATTTTTTGTTTGAGGGACACCAAGATGCTGAAGCTGAAATTACACTTAAAATTATGAAAATTATAATTAACTATTTTTAATTATAAAAGATGAAAATTTTTCTCAAGGAACTCAATTACAAATATTTATTCAGTAGCTATTATTGCATAATAAACCAAACCATAAAAAAGAAAAAAAGAGCCTGACCAGGCAGCGGCACAGTGGATATAGCATTGGACTGGGATGCAGAGGACCCAGGTTCGAGACCCCGAGGTCACCAGCTTGAGTGCGGGCTCATCTGGTTTGAGCAAAGCTCACCAGCTTAAACCCAAGGTCGCTGGCTTGAGCAAGGGGTTACTCAGTCTGCTGTAGCCCCATGGTCAAGGCACATATGAGAAAGCAATCAATGAACAACTAAGGTGTTGCAACAAAAAACTAATGATTGATGCTTCTCATATCTCTCTGTTCCTGTTTGACCCTATCTATCCCTCCCTCTCTGATTCTCTCTCTGTCTCTGTAAAAAAAAAAAAGAAAGAAAAAAAGAATTTCTGCCTTCCTTGAATTTAATTCTTTTTTTTTTCAATTCAGTGAGAGGATGGGAGGCAGAGACAGACTTCCACATGTGCCCTGACCAGGATCCACCTGGCAAGCCCACTAGGAGGTGATGCTGTGCCCATCTGGGGCCCTTCCTCCTTGCAACCAGAGCCATTTTTTAGTGCCTGAGGCACAGGCCATGGAACCATCCTCAGTGCCCGGGGCCAACTCATTCTAATCAAGCCATGGTTTCAGAAGGATAGAATATGAGAGAGAGAAAGAGACAGAGAAAAGTGAGAGGGGGAGGGGTGGAGAAGCAGATGGGCATTTCTCCTTTGTGCCCTAACCAGGAATTGTACCCAGGACATCTACACATCGGGCCAACACTCTACCACTGTGCAAACTGGCCAGGGCCTACATTCTCTTTGTACCAGACAATTTAAAAAGTAAATGTAGTGTAGTAGAAGATCCATGCCAGTAGGCAATGTCTAAATGATGCCAAACCACCACCTCAAACTGCAAGGCCAGAGCCGGCCAAGCTCATCTACATAATTGAAGAAGAGAACACTCTTATGAGAACTCTCACAAATGCACCCACTAATTGAGTTTTACATTGGACCTTTTTAAGAACCATTTACATATGTGGTTATAGACAAGTCATAAAATGTAATGACTGTCCAAAATGAGGAAGTTATTTGCTCATGACCTTCTGGTTGACTGACTTCCCAGATAAATTCTGTATGAGAACATAATAAAGTTCAGATTGAATTCATGATTTTGAGCTGGGCTCAAGAATAGTAACTGAAGGCTGCAAGACTTAGTAAATCAGTATTGTAGTAAATCTTTATATCAGATCATACAAAATTTGAGAATAAAAAAAGAGAGCAAGAAAGCATGGTTTTTAACACAAGTAAAAAGACTCTTTACATAAAAATGAGACAACCAGCATTTTCTATAAACAGACATATCTCAAACAGCAAATAAGACCATACAGTTTTTCCCATCCTCTTGTAATTCAGAATCTGAGAATCAATTTTTGATATTTGATTGATGACAGCTTTAGAGCTCACTCCTTCCCCCTACCCTTCTGCCCCAGCAGCGAGTAAGCTAATAGGAAAGCTCAGATGCTCTCTCTTTGGTAACATCAGAAAATTCAAAACATTCAATTACTAACCCATGCATTTAGGAGCCTGCATCCCAGCCCCACTAAAAACCACTATGAAATCCCAACCTATTTCCCAGCTCTCTCAACCTGCTCTTGGACCTTCTTAGAAATCTATCTGCTGTCCCCAGAAAGCCTCATTATGTGCCTTTCATATCCTTTCTGTGCATGTATGATGTCATCAGTCTTGACATCTGAAGCAAATTTTAGGTGAAGGAATCCATCTCCCCTCTGCAGGGTGACCATAACAATTGGTGTGGCAAGCATGTCTAGATAACAACCCCCACCACTGGGAGTCTTTCTTCTCTTGCTTTGCCTTGTTAACTGGCTTTGCTGTCTGCTAAACAGCGTGCCCTTTGAGCTGTGCTGCCTGCTGACTAGCTTGTGCTTTGAGTTTTGCTACTTTGTGCTATATTTGCTGAGTCCAACCAAGCTTTTGTTATAAATTTAAATGAACTATGTTAGATGTTTCATCATTTGGCATTTAGGGACAGAAATATGGATTGGGACCCTTCTTTAAGTGGCCCTGGATCGTGTGTCTTGGCCTGAACCTGTTTGTGTTTCAGCTTAAATCATATGTCTTTATTTGAATATATATCCGCTACTGATGCTAAGCTCAGGGTGTGTGTTTCAACCAGGAGTTGGCTCTTTCTATGGAGTGTTCAGGAGAAATATGGATATTATGTATAATGCAGAGGCCAATTGGGTGGTCTATTGTGTGGAGAAAAAGAAGTTACTACGTGGCATGCTGAGTCACACTCTTAAAAGTAGATGGCTCACTAGGACACTATAAAATTCCTTTACAGCTGCTGCTGCTGCCTATACCACTGTCACCAACAAAAGTCTCTACCCTTTGGATTATGGAGAAAAATATCTATGCCCTCCGCCATGACACAGCCAAGGGGTTAATTCAAACCCACGTCAACCTGGATCCCTTAAACTCCATAAAGCAACCACTGACATGGAGGAAGATCCTAATCTTTAAGATATTGGTTTGAGGCTCTCTGAAAGAAGAAACTTATAAATATGAGCAACATAGAAAGGACCTCCTTCCCACTGAGGTATATCTAACAGCACAAAAATAACAATGACAAAGAAAAACTGATATAGGAGGTAGAAACACAACTGAAAAAGAGGTCTAACTTTGACTCAATTGAAATTTAAATATTACTTGTAAAAAATTATATAACAAAAAGATAAAAAGAAACTGATTGGCTTTTGTACCTCTATAGTATGGGCTCTTAATCAACTTTAATATCTTTTGAAATGCTCCAACTCCCAAACTATTAATCTCAATCCATAGTGGAACTCAAATCACATTTAAACTAGGGGATCCCACTAAATTTATACAAAGTACTTTCCATACTCTTAGGAAAGTTACAAAATATAAAATAGAGACATATAGATATGCCTCACTTTAACTAACAAATATTGCCTCACCTAAATTTTTCATGGTCATTGTACCTATTGCTCTAAAATATCCTAGTGTAGATATGAACAATCTGACTCACAGAGTATTCAATTAAAATTAAATTAAGTCTTTCACATTTACAGTTGTGTTGATAAAAAAAAAAAGTGGAATTCCATCAAACTTCCCTTTTAAGAACTAATATAAAACCTATTTAAAGAAAGGGTGATAATGGCCACTATTTCTTCATTAATAGCAGAATTTGGCCTTTTCTTAAACCTAGAAGAATGAATGGCACCTCACAGTGGATAATTATAACCTTAACATCGTGGTCTTATCTATTAAGGTCTCTACACTCAACATTATTAAAATGATTGGCTTCATCCAATGAGTAACGTATATATTATGCTATTATAGACTTGGTAAATATGTTCTCTTCATTATGAGTAATAAGTCTTGGTGCATGTGTGTGCTCATTACTCTCAATATCTGAACCAAATGCTGGGTTTGGTGTTCATCCTTCTTCTGCAGGGTAAGTACCTCAACACCCCTCTATATTAATGATTAACCAAGCCACAGTTTTTATTTTAAATTTCTTTTTCAGCTGTAGCTTAGTTGCTGTTTTTTAATACTCAAAATGTCCCATGCAGACGTCAGATTCCTACCTCAATTCTGATGATCTGAGGGCATGAAGAGATAAAACTTGCCCAGAGTTTTCACGTAACAAACATTATTTACTACAGGCCTGGAATTGTGCTACCCGCTAAGGACACAGTAGAGCTTTTAGTCTAACAGGAAGGACAGACATTAATCAAAATCATTTCAAGAAATGTCAATTTCCAGTTTTGACAAGTTCCAAGGGAAAGTATATTATGCAATGTGGACCTATCTATCATAATGGGATCTATCTTGGACAGAAGGACTATTAAGGAAATATAGGGCAGAAAGCTAAAGAATGAGTAGAAGTGAACTAGATTTTTAAAAATGGGAAGCAAAAATAGTTCCAGGCAGAAGGACTAACATATGTAAAGACACAGTACCAGAGGCCGCAGCATAGAGAAGTGTGAGAGGCTAAAAGTCAGAGCAATCATTACAATTGAAGAGTTTCAGAGTAAATATGACATTAACAGGTTGTGTTTTAAAATGACCACTCCAGGCAGTACAAAGAATGAATTGAATAAAGTAGAGTTGAAGATCAAATATCAATAACCCAGTATCAGTAAATAATATATGCATTTCTCCCTTTCCTTATCCCCAAATTTAGGAGAACATAATCACTATATAGTACTGCATACACCTCAGTTTCTATTTTCTCCCAAGTTTGGGAAATAAAATTTCATCTTTTGAAAAGGCAATTTTAAAAAATTACAAAATGGTCCCTGGGCGGCTTGCTCAGTGGAAAGAGCATTGGTCCGGCATATGGACATTCCAAGTTTGATCCCCTGTTAGGATACACAGAAGAAGCAACCATTTGCTTCTCTTCTCCTCCCTCTCCTCCTCTCCCTCTTCCCTTCCTGCAGCCAGTGGCTGGGTAGGTTCAAGCGTAGGCCAGGTGATGAGTGAGGATAGATTGGTTGATTTGAGCATCAGCCATAGACAGGGTTTGCTGGGTAGAACCCTGACCAGGAATCAAACGCAAGACATCCATACCCAAGGTGCATGCGGGAGTGTGTCTCTTTATCTCCCCTCCTCTCACTTAAAAAAAAAATTACAAAATGAATAAGATTTACAAAAATAATATCTTAAATACAATTCTCTACTGCAGTAAAAATAAAAACTCATTCATGTTGTAGTAATCTAAAACGTATAGACAGCAGATATTTAGTTGATCTAAAAACCCTTGAAGTTAACTTTCAATTAGTGTGTAAATTCAGTGCTAAGGTACATTAATACCCTAGGGAGAAAGTTTTAATACCCACACAAGAATCTGAATAATTTAACTTACCTGGTTTCTGTGCAGGAAAAGAATTACTAGCCATCCTGAGACTGCTTCTCAGTCTGCTTGGAAATTTGAGTTGGCTGATAGGAACTTGGATTTGAGGAGTGTTCCCATCATTGCCAGAACTGATAAGAATGCCAAAGCTGTGTGTACAAAGTAGTTTATACTGAAAACCTGCTTCTTTTCTGAGACTCTCAAGTATTGGTACGTGACAGGCAGAGGGGACAACATGACTAACCCCCAAGAAATATAGTCACTGAGTCTCTAGTGAGCTTCCCCGACAGCCATGTTGTCACAATCTGTTGCTGTAGAAATGAGGCATGTCCCTTATCTGAGACTTTTCTGAGACAGGACTCTCAAAAGCTTGGGTATGGTTTTCTGTGGACTTTACCCCATGTGTCTGTTCCTTTTGTTGATTGTACTTTTCATCCTTGCACTCTAATAAATCTTCACTGGGAGTATATTTCTAAATATATTCTGTGGCCTGTGAATCCTCATAGTGAATCTCCAAACCTGACAGTGGTCCTTGGGACCCTGGCACAATTTCAATATTCAATCAGTTAATAGGAGAGAGATTTCATACCTTACTTTTATTTTAAAATTCTTATACTAAATAATTATTAATAAAATTTTAACATATATTATTTACCTAGTCATATTTGAAAGAATTAGGAAACATTTCCAGAAGGCACTGTATTCTTTTTTGTTTTTTTAAGTGAGAGGAGGGGAGATAGTGAGACAGACTCCTTGTTGCACTTGTTGCAACCAGGATCCACCCAGCAACCCCTGTGTGGGGATGATGCTCAATCAACCAAACTATTTTTAGCACCTGAGGCTAATGCCTTTGGACAAATCCAGCCATCCTCAGCACCTAGGGCTGACACTGGAACCAGTCGAGCCACTGGCTATAGGAGGGCAAGCAGGAGATAAGAGGAAGAGGGAGGGGAAGAGAAGAGATGGTCACTTCTTTCTGTGTTCCCTGACTGGGAATCAAACCCAGGATATCCATACCCTGGTCCAATGCTCTATCCACTTAGCCAACTGGCCAGGGCCAGAAGTCACTTTATTCTTGGTGCCCACTGCTACAAACTTCATTGTTCAGTTTCTCTCGTATAATTCTCTGTAAATGTTTCCATGGATATATCCCCCAATAGCTAGATAGCCATATAGAGAGATGTAGATAAGACCAACATACATATGCACATGCTATTCAAAATAGAAAGGCAGAAGATGGAGACTCCTAACAGCAGATTTCTCTAGAAGAACAAGAAGAACCTTTTATTTATGACAGCATGTACCGTAGTTCAAGTGGTCCTTGTATTACACAAGTTAAACATAGAATTTTATTTTTATTTATATTTTTCTTTTTTCCATTGATTTTTATTAATTGGATTTATTGGAGTGGTATTGATTAATAAAATTATATAGGTTTTAGGTGTATAATACATCATCTGCACACTGCTCTGTGTGTTCACCACCCCAGGTCGTCTCCTTCCATCACCACTTATCACCGCTTCACCCACTTCTACCACCCCCCACCAGAATTTCATTTTTAAAATGTAAAAATCTTTTTCCATTACATAGGGATTCTTTGCTTTCATTGTGTCCTCACACATTTGATTCTTATTGAAGTGATTTTGTGAAAATGGAATCCAAGCCTGAAGTAAGCTTCTGACCTACCACTTGGGTGTCTAAATAGTCAATGTTTACTCTCCATTTAAAACTGGACATTATGAGGCTTTCAGTGAATAGTTATATTTCAAGATCATGGTGCATTTTAGAATCTTTAGATGGTGACAAGTACATGTAGTTAATGGCAAAAGATGTAATTAAATATAAAAAATAGATGAAAAACAACATATTATTAGTGACAGGTTAAAAGATCATTGTTTGACCAAAAAGCCCGTCAATAGATGACTGGATAAAGAAGATGTGGCACATATACACTATGGAATACTACTCAGCCATAAGAAATGATGACATCAGATCATTTACAGCAAAATGGTGGGATCTTGATAACATTATAGGAAGTGAAATAAGTAAATCAGAAAAAAAACAGGAACTGCATTATTCCATACGTAGGTGAGACATAAAAGTGAAACTAAGAGACATTGATAAGAGTGTGGTGGTTACGGGGGGAGGGGGAAAAGGGAGAGGGAAAGGGGGAGGGGGAGGGGCACAAAGAAAACTAGATAGAAGGTGACAGAGGACAATCTGACTTTGGGTGATGGGTATGCAACATAATTGAAAGACAAGATAACCTGGACTTGTTATCTTTGAATATATGTATCCTGATTTATTGATGTTGCCCCATTAAAAAAATAAAATTAAAAAAAAAATCATTGTTTGAGGGGCATAATTACAGTATGTTATGCCAGAGTTTTAGGATTATTTTGATTTTTTTTATAGGATACAAGCTAATGTAGTAAAGAGCATCAAACCTTGCATATATTTTCCTTCTAAAATATTGATTCAACACTGCGAACTGTATATGATTTCAGTCTGTTTCTGAACGAGCTGCCCAACAATATTAGAATCCAGAAAGAAGCCATTACTTGAATTTTTTCTCAAGAATTTCAAAGACATCACTAATCATCAGAGAAATGCAAATTAAAACCACATTGAGATATCGCCTTATACCTATCAAAATAGCTATCTTCAATAAATCAACAAACAAGTGTTAGCAAGGATGTGGAGAATGGGGAACCTTGTGAACTGTTGGTGGGAATGCAGACTGGTGCAGCCTCTGTGGAAAGCAGTGTGGAGTTACCTCAGAAAATTAAAAATGGAATTTCCTTACTCCCCAGCAATTCCACTTCTAGGAATTTATCTGAAGAAACTCAAAACACTAATTCTGAAGAATCTATGCACCCCTATTTTCATTGCCGTGTAATATACAATAGCCAAGATTTGGGAGCAGTTCAAGTGCCCATCAGTGGATAAAAAAGCTCTGGTACATTTATACAATGTAATACTATTTGGCCATAAAGAAAAAAGAAGGAAATCTTACCTTTTGTGACAGCATTGGATAAAACTGGAGAGTATTATGCCAAGTGAAATAAGCCAGTCAGAGAAAGACAAGTACCATATGGTTCCATTTATATTTGGAAACTAATGAACAAAATGAACTAACAAGCAAAACAGTGAAAGACTCATATGTAAAGAGCCGGTGACAGCTATCAGAGGGGGCATTTGGGGAGTGGTGGGCCTGAGCAAAAAAGAAAAAAAAAGGAAAAAAAACTGATGGACATGGACAGCAGTGTGGTGATTGCCAGGGGAAGAAGGGTGGAAGGAGGTGGAGGAGGGGATAGAGGAAATAAACAGTGATAGATGGAGACATCTCAAGGTGGTGAACACACAATACAGTGCACATAGAATGTGTTGCAGAATTGTACACCAAAACCTGTATAATTCTGGTAACCACTGTCACCCCAATGAATTTAACAAAAAATAAAAAAATAAAAATGAATTTAAAATAAAAAATACAAGATATCAAAGATAGTTCCAGAAAATAAGAAATGACATGTGTGCCTGGAATTTAATTTTCTTTTCCATGTTAGGATGATATACTCAGGAATTCTGTGCTCTATATTACAAGTATGACTGAAGACTATTTCCACAGTGAGAATGCAATCCTTAAAAGTCTGATGTGGCTGTCCCTGAACATTTACCAATATCATTTCAAATGGTTATAGGTCCTGCATTTGAGAAATGTGTACTCCCAAGGCATTGTGAATCTAATTTACCTAGCTTCACTTGGCATCAAGATTTCAAATGATTTGATGGATTGCTTTTCCTTTTTGAAAAAAAAAAATATGTTCAGTAATAACACATTGTGAATATCACAATTTGTCTTGTCAGTTGTGATAACATAAAACCTTCGATGAACCAAAAATGAAAAGGAGGCCCTTTCACACTGCTTACTACATATTGTTCTCCTGGGGCTGACAAGAAAAGTAAGTATCTACTTTGCAGAATACAAAAACTATTTGAAAAATATATATAGATAGCATTATTCTCAGGTCTTTAAGAATATTTCCTTGTCTGTCAGCAAAGTTAAGTACAGAGTAGAATCTGTCCTAAAAGAATATAGACTAGCCATGGGGATTATGTATGGCCAAACAGAAAATCCTCGGAGCTTCTCAAAGAATGTTATTGTCACACATAAAAAACATACAAACAAAAAACAAGCTATAAAACAATATTGTTATAGATTTTCCCACCTTCTATAAGATCAGGATTCGTTGTCCCACATGCTCTGACAGCTGCTTGCCTCTCTCGCCTTACCTGGTTCCTGTTCAGATCATTTCCTGTCCTTATCTCACATTTTGTTTTAACAACACTGAATGTTATCTTTGAATATATGTATCCTGATTTATTGATGTCACTCCATTAAAAAAATAAAATTATAAAACAAAACAGCACAAAAAAAACACTGAATTGCTTCATGTCCTACAATACCATCTTTTTTCTCTTTTCCCCACTTCTCAAGCAATTTCCTCTACTTAAATTCTTCTCCCATATACTTCTAATTTTAAATTTATTTTTATATCTTAATATACAGTTAAGATATAAATTCATTTTAGAATTCTTGTCAGACCACTCCTACCAGATCCAAACTGGGAAAACAGCCACTTCAGAATGCTCCCACAATACAACATTCATATTTATATCCAACTCTTCACTAGATAATTACAAATGTCTATTACCCATTGTACAATGAATTCTTGCAGAAGGGGATACCTCTTACTCACATTTGTATCCCCAGCACCTTATACAGTACAAGGAACAAGATAGACATTCAATGAATATTTGTTAAATGAATAAAGACAAACTCCCAGGTAAGGTATGGTTTCAGTCAATATAGCTTTATGTCGTCATCCCTTCATGAGTAGCAATGACTACAGAATACAGTTTAAGTCCATATTTTAACTACAACTATTTTATTAAGAAACAAGACTGCATAGTTCAAAACATGGCAACATTCAACTATAGTACTACAAGGCCTCTATATTTGCTCTCTTTTTAGAGAGTATAAATCAATAATTTAAACAAATATTTTATATATTGAAAATTTCCATCTCCATTTTGAATTTACAAAGCAACTAAAGATTGCCTATCAACATTCCATTGACCTTTTAGTAAATTTAATCATAAAGGTCCTAATTAAATCTCAATGGGAAGAGCAAAGTCATATTACAGGATCCATGTGAAGTTTAATTTCTTCATACCTACTGTCCATACTCTCTAATGCATCAATCACACACCATTAAAATATTTTCAAAGAACTGAAATTTGGTTAAAATAAAATCATAAAATAACCATAATAAAAAGAACATATGGCAGCAATATGTATATAAGGCTATCAAGATAAATCTATATTATGCCCACATCTGGAAAAAAATTTATTACATTAGTCAATGTTTATCAAGCTTCGACCACATAGAAATAACTTACAAAACTCTGTAAAAATCTGAGTCTCTTTTCTCTAATATTTGTCTCTATGTATAAAAAACTAACTTATATTAGAATAAACTGATACATTCTATGTTATAAAGGAAATTAACATTTTTAATGATTCACTAAAATTTCATGATAACTGACTTTTAATTGTGGCATAACTAAACATATGAAAATATATAGAAACTCTTATTTTGTACTTCGTTAAGATGAGAAATACAACTATGTGTGATTTTATCTTATAAAAATCACATGCATAATACGGTTTTCAGATTAAAATGAAAATGACATGTTAGGCAAACAAGTGTGTTAGCCTTGCTTGCTTGCTTGTATGTTGTCTGATTGGTGCATGAGCACGGGGCAGCACCATGTGTGTATAGTCTATGTAAGGCTGCAGGTGCTTGCCCCTCAGGATGGCAGATTGTAGATCACAGATTGCCTGCTGCCATTGGAAGGGGCCACTGCTTGCCAGAGAAGGAGTCCCCCCACCCCGTTTTGCTTATGAATCCTGAGAGGGAAAGAGAGAAGCAGTTTGCCCTGCTTTCTTGCTTGTTTGTTGTTGCAAGACTCTAATAAATGGAATGGCCCATCACCCTCTGGCTCCACAGTTCCTTTACCATCTGCCCAAATCCATTGTGAATCTGCATGGCCACAGCACCCAGCCTTTCACCTCGATAGTCGGCAGGATTTGGATCAGATTGGTATGGAGCCACTGACCTCCTTGACTGGTGGGGTAGAGGAGTGGTCATTGCTCTCCAGTGTATGCTTCCCCATGGTTTTCCTTTTGGGGACTGTGGGCTAGTTGTTTTTTACAATCTGTGGGAGGAAACCAAGAGCTCTGTGTGAGAAGCTGCCCAACATCAAAAGTTCCAGGGTGAGCTGTAGACCAAGCGCCAACAATGACATGAGCTGGAACAGTCATTGGAGAAAGAGCTGTAGATCCAAGAACTGCAGGTCAAGCTACAGGCTGAGAGGCAGCAAAGGCTTGAACTGGACCAAGTGCTGGAGAAGGAAGCCAACCCCTCTCTAAAGCTACAGTGTGAGATGCAGGCTGAACATCAACAGCATCTGGAACTGGAAATCTTTAGAGCAGGGGTCTCAAACTCACGGCCGTGCAGCCCGCCCACCAATTTTGTGCGGCCCACAGACTAATCAAACTTCGTGGATTAATCTGCGGGCCAGTCTGCGGCAGAACAAAATTGGTGGGCGGGCCGCATGCGGCCCATGGGCCGCGAGTTTGAGACCCCTGCTCTAGAGAATGAACACAGGTTCATCAGCTCCAGTATTTCCTGGAAGCGGAACACTGGCACCAGCAGTTGGTGGAGACACAATTGTGGGTTCAAGAGCTTGACTCTTAGCTTCATGCCAAGAACTGGAGGCCACTGGAGCTGAAACGGCTGCTGAAGAAGGAGCATCCGTGGCAGTGGAGTGACTCTGAGCCAGCAGGAACATATGATTCTGACTCTTCTGAAGAGGAGTTGGCTCAGGCTAAAGCTGCCATCCACAGACTCAGAGCCCAGCCAACAGTCATCCAGAAGGTAAAAACCCAGCAGCCAAGAGTCCCTCAGTGAAAGCCACTGTCCCCTCCACAGGTAGTGGAGCACTCTGTGGTCTGGCCCTACACCCAGGAAGAGCTGATGGAGTTGGGGGCACAATTCAGGCAGAAACCCACCAAGCCCCTGGTAGCCCGGTTGCTGCGGTTGTGGGACATAGGGGATGGATGGCATAATGCTCTCCTGAACAGAGATAAATTGGTCACCATTATCATGCACTCCTACTTAAGGCAGTGTCTTCAGAACTGCCATGACAACCCAGGAAACCATACCCTAGCAGGGGTCTTCAAACTTTTTATAAAAACCGCCCACTTTTGCAGTGCTGGTCAACCTGGTCCCTACCGCGCAACCAAACAGTGCTGCGAATGGCCCACCATGAAAGCTGGACCGCCCACTAGGTGGGCAGTAGGGACTAGGTTGACCAGCACTGCAAAAGTGGGCGGTTTTTATAAAAAGTTTGACGACCCCTGCAGGAATGGGTGATGGCCACCATTTGTACAGTCTGGAAGAATGCCAGAGACTTGCCAGAAGCAGTGAGTAGGTGGCAATGCCATAATGAGCTAGTAAAGGTACTTCAGGAACTAAGTATGAAGAATGCCCAGCTACCAATAAAATGGTTGGTGCGGATGGCACAGTTACAAATTATATGATGGAGACAGCTGAGAGAGAGAAGGATCCCCAAGACCTATTGTTCCAGTTTGAAGAGTGGGAAGGCTGAGAGACCCAGCAAACAGGGATGGGAGAGGAGACCTGAGGCCTCATGTGAAATTGACAATCCATTGATCACCTTCTAATGTGCAGCAAGTGTTGGCATTAGAAGATAATAGGTGCTTTTTTTTTTTTTTTTTTTTTTGGCAGTGGCAGCAGCAACAAATAAAAAATAATCAAGGCATCATAGGCCTTGAATGTGCTTGGTCTTGCCAGGCCCTGTAAGCTTTCTGAGGGGTTTGGATGGGGGCGTGGCAATAGACTGAATACTTATGGAAAGGTGCTTCAGAGTATGGTTTCCCATGTATGGACCCCGTTAATTAAGAGCTATTTGCCTAGTTGCTTGTAATGGACCTTTACCTTGGTGATTTGCACAGATAGCAGGGCTATCTATGGACTGATAGCCACAGATCAGATTGTGGACTGATCATTGAGTGGTGTAATGGACTCTTGGACTACAACCAGAGTGGGTCACCAGCTCCCTTGTTGGATAGACATTCTGCTTTTGGAGTGTATGAGAGACCCTGATTGGGGGAGGGCAGCTCTGGTGGAGGCCCTCCTGCACCAGTAAGCTGCTCTCATCCAGTTGCAGAAATGCACCAAGGACACTTTACGGTTCCCATGGACACAGCTCTGGACTATACAGGTCCTCTCACCTGCCATGCAGTAGGGGTTAGAGATGAGCATCCAGTTAGTGTCTTGGGCAGAGTGCTCAAGGAGACATTGTGAAGGGCACTTTTGTAATTATTGTAATTGTATAACTTGTGCTGTTGCTGTAGTCTGTCTGTTTAGGTAATGTACCTTACTCCTTGCACAGGGATTATCACGGAAGATACCTGTTGTGCAGATTGTAAAGCAAGCAACCCAAAAGGGGTGGAATGTTGGGCAAACAAGTGTGTTAGGCTTGCTTGCTTGTACTTTGCCTGATTAGTCAATGAGCATGGGGCAGCACCACGTGTGTATAGTCTATGTAAGACTGCAGGTGCTTGCCGTCAGGGTGGCAGATTGTAGATTGTGCATTGCCTGTTGCCATTGGGAGGGGCCATTGTTTACCAAATAAGGGGTTTTCCCTCAGCTTGTTTTGTTTGTGAGTCGAGAGAGAGAGAGAGAGAGAGAGAGAGAGAGAGAGGAGAGAAGCAGTTTGCCTTGCCTGCTTGCTCATCAACCATTGCGAGACCCTAATAAACAGAATGGTCCACCATCCTCTGGCTCCACAGTTTCTTTACCATCTGCCTGAATCCATTGTGAACCTGTTTGGCCATGGCACCCAGCCTTACAATACGTTTATAGAATGACAATTCATTGTTAAAACCAAAAATAATGTCATGTTTTGGAGAAAAGTATTTCCCAGTTTTATTTAAATGATTATAAAAATACTAAATTCTTACAGTTTGATTAATTAAAAATATATATTTCCTATTGAGTACTATGTTCCTTTTTGAAGGTTATTTAAATGAGATATTAAGCATGTGAACTATCAATGTATGAGTTATTATATGATACCAGTGTAAGAAAACCGCACGTAACACATAAAGTAAGATTTGGCATATTCTTTCCAAGGAAATGGTCAAAAAGAATGTGAGTTCCTATATACATATATCCTGGTCACCTATTGTTTGCTGCTAATTCTTAAAATAAACCATACCTAGCCCTGGCCCTAGCTCAATTAGTTTTAACATCACCCTGACATACCAACTTTGCCATTTCGATTCCTGGTCTGAGCATATATAAGATTCAACCAGTAAATGCATAATTAAGTTGAACAACAAATTTAAAAAAAAATTTTTAAATAAAAATAAATGAAATAAACTATACATATGAATTTTATCTCAGAATATATTTTTGTGAATATTCTTATTTAATGTGAGGAACCATCAAGATTATTAAAATTATTGATTTATGTCACTCATCAGCCTGATACTAACTTAACTCGAGAGTAATGGCGGGGTAGGAAGTGAAACCGATAAATCTCCCCCAAAACTCAACAAGATCTTCAACCAGAAACAGAAAAACCTATACTTGGAGCCTCCAGATGCTTCGCAATACACCCAAAGGTATGGTCGAGTGAAAAATTGGCTAAATATATAACCAAACCCCGAAGGAAATAGGGAATAAGAAATGCTCCGCCTTCCTCACTAACCTAAACAGGGCGGCTTTCTCTGGTAACTGTGAATATAGAAACTGAGGCGGGCAAAGGGGGTGAATAGATCCAGGCCACGGCACAAATGGCCGAACCAGGCTGTGGCACGGAGATCCAAGCCGAGGAAAAACTGATCCTGTGGCAACCCGGGTAATACAAGCTAACACTCGCGCCAAACCCAAACAAAGAAAGACAAGCGGGGCGGCCATTTTACCCGGTCTCCTGGTCGGCATGCGCACAGTTAGTGGGCGAGAGATTTCTTCCTAGGCCCCGGGAGTGGGTGCCCGTGTTGCCCCACGGAGAGGCAGGGTCAGAGGCCTTTCTGTGGGCTGAGGGCAGAGTCTCTAGGCAGCCCCAGCACCCTGGGAAAGCCACGCATGGGAGGGAGTGAGAACTAATTCCAAGGGTGGAGATTTTCCGTGCTGGAGGGGGTTTCACTCAGAGGGAAACGCAGCCGGCCTCATATCCTGGTTTGCGTGCGCAGATAGTGAATGAGAGATTCCTCCGAGTGCCTCGGCAGTGCGCGCCCATGTTATCGCACAGAGGGGCAGAGTCAGGGGCCTTTGTGTGGGCCAAAGCGGAATCTCGGGCCGCCCAGCGCCTTGCAAAAGCTGCGCACGGGGATGGAGCGAGACTGAATTCCAACGCTGCAATTTTTCCCTGTGGTTGGGGGTTTCACTCAGAGCGTGAGACTGCTGGCCGGATATCCTGGTCTGCGAGCACAGCCAGTGAGTGAGAGTTTCCTCCAAGCACCCCGGAAGTGGGCACCCGCCTATGTTACCGGACAGAGTGGCAGACAGAGCCAGAGGTCTTTGAGTGGGCGGAAAGCCCGCCTGATTATGCTAGCAGCTCTGACTGACTGAGCCTTACCCAGAGCCCTGTGCTGAGTGGAAATAGAGTGGGGAGTTGCCAGCTCTTTGAGCCTCTTACTATCCAGGCAGAGGCAGCAGCAACCCCATAGCTGGATTATCAGGCTACTAATTGAGGAAGGAAAGACTAGGAGAAAGGCTCCAGGAACACGGACTCTCTCACTGTCAGAGCCTATAAATGCTAATAGCCTCGACTGCCAACGAGACTAAAGCACAATACATGACATTGCCATAGAGACTTATCAACTGCAAACCTCTACCTGAGCGTGCCAAAGGGGCAGAACCCGGGGTACAGTCACCGACCAGGAAGAGGGAGAGAAAAGAAAAAGCAAGAAGATAACCTCTCAAAATCAAGAATAATCTGCAGACTTTATAACCTATCCCATTTTATTATATTTGTTTGTTTGTTTCTCTTATCTTTATTCTTGATACTTTTTTTTCCTCCTCTAATTTGGCCGATTAACTCTCTACTGGTCTTACTCTCTCCTCTCCTTGAACTACACTACCCATAAGTGTTACATCTCCCATTATCTTTTCTCTTCTCTTCCTTTCTCTCTATGAGGGTAGCACTCCAAAACCCTTAACTCTCTCTCTCTCTCTCTCTCTCTCCTTTCTTTTATCTTCTTTTAGTGGTTCCCTCTTTTTTTCTCTCTCTCTCTTTCTTTTCTCCCTCTATATTAGTTTCTTCCTTTCTCCTTTACATCTCCTCTCATTCAAACCTCAATAACAAACAAATTATCTTACCTGGGACTCAAACTTATGTTTGTGGCATTTTGGGGGGTTTTTACTTCACCTTTTTAACTCACTAGCAGTGCTCCCATCCCTGGCTCTCCATTTTATCTAGTTCTTGTTCCACTAAATACAATAGTAATTTTTAAATTTGTCCCCCCATTTTTCCGTTTTCCTCTTATTCCTCTCATCATAACTCTTAGACAACCAACACCTAAAAGCAAATCATTTTATTCTTGACCCAAATTTTTTCCTTATTTGCTTTTTCTGGGTCCATACGCTCTTTTTTTATCTTTTCTTTTTTTTTTTTTTTGTTTTTCTTTTTTTTGCCCCTTTATTACTTTTCCCCAATTCAGGCCCTCCATCACAGGCATTGTTTGTTATAATTCACAGTTCACCTCAAGATTTTCTCAAGAAAGAGGGGAGAGGAGAGGAGAGAAAAAAAGGAGGGGGGGAATAATTTCCTTTTTTAAAAATTTTTATTTTATTTTATTTTTCTTTATTTCATTATTAATTTTTTTTAAAAAAAAACAACACTTCAATTTTTTTAATTTTTTTTATTATTTTTTTTAACTTTTTATTCTTTATTAAATCTCATTAATACTATCAACAAAACCACCCTCAGATGCCATTAAGGAAGAGAAAATCGAATATCATGGATACAAAAGAAAGAGAGGTAACACAGCTAGATGAGGAAAAATCTATGGAGAAAAAATTTAATATATTGGAAACCTTGGAGCTAAATGACAGAGAATTCAAGATAGAAATCCTAAAAATACTCAGAGATATACAAGAAAACACAGAAAGGCAATTTAGGGAGCTCAGAAAACAACTCAATGAACACAAAGAATATATGTCCAAGGAAATTGAAACTATAAAAACAAATTAATCAGAGATGAAAAACTCAATTCACGAGCTGAAAAACGAAGTAACAAGCTTAGCTAATAGAACAGGTCAGATAGAAGAGAGGATTAGTGAAATAGAAGACAAGCAACTTGAGGCACAACAGAGAGAAGAAGAAAGAGACTCAAAAATTTAAAAAAATGAGATAGCCCTACAAGAATTATCTGACTCCATCAAAAAGAATAACATAAGAATAATAGGTATATCAGAGGGAGAAGAGAGAGAAAATGGAATGGAGAACATACTCAAACAAATAATAGATGAGAACTTCCCAAGCCTGTGGAAAGAACTAAAGCCTCAAGTTCAAGAAGCAAACAGAACTCCGAGTTTTCTTAACCCCAACAAACCTACTCCAAGGCATATCATAATGAAATTGACACAAACCAACAGCAAAGAAAAAATTCTCAAGGCAGCCAGGGAAAAGAAGAATACAACATATAAAGGAAGGCCCATTAGATTATCATCAGATTTCTCAGCAGAAACTCTACAAGCTAGAAGAGAGTGGACCCCAATATTTAAAGTCCTGAAAGAGAGGAACTTTCAGCCACGAATACTATACCCATCAAAGCTATCCTTCAAATATGAAGGAGAAATAAAAACATTCACAGATACAGAAAAGATGAGGGAATTTATCATCAGAGTAGCAGAATGGATTAAAAAAGAAAATCCAACTGTATGCTGCCTACAGGAAACTCATCTAAGTAACAAGGATAAAAACAAATTCAAAGTGAAAGGCTGGAAAACAATACTCCAAGCAAATAACATCCAAAAAAAAGCAGTTGTAGCAATACTCATATCGGATAATGCTGACTACAAGACAGGAAAAGTACTCAGAGACAAAAATGGCCATTCCATAATGGCTAAGGGGACACTGAATCAAGAAGACATAACAATTCTTAATATATATGCACCAAACCAAGGAGCACCAAAATATATAAGACAGCTATTATTGATCTTAAAACAAAAACTGACAAAAACACAATCATACTTGGAGACCTCAATACACCGCTGACGGCTCTAGATCGGTCATCCAAACAGAGAATCAACAAAGACATAGTGGCCTTAAACAAAACACTAGAGCACCTGGATATGATAGACATCTACAGGACATTTCATCCCAAAGTGACTGAGTATACATTTTTCTCCAGTGTACATGGATCATTCTCAAGAATTGACCATATGTTGGGCCACAAAAACAACATCAGCAAATTTAGAAAAATTGAAGTTGTACCAAGCATATTTTCTGATCATAAAGCCTTGAAACTAGAATTCAACTGCAAAAAAGAGGGAAAAAATCCCACAAAAATGTGGAAACTAAACAACATACTTTTAAAAAATGAATGGGTCAAAGAAGAAATAAGTGCAGAGATCAAAAGATATATACAGACTAATGAAAATGACAATATGACATATCAGAATCTATGGGATGCAGCAAAAGCAGTGATAAGAGGGAAGTTCATATCACTTCAGGCATATATGAACAAACAAGAGAGAACCCAAGTGAACCACTTAACTTCCCACCTTAAGGAACTAGAAAAAGAAGAACAAAGACAACCCAAAAGCAGCCGAAGAAAGGAGATAATAAAAATCAGAGCAGAAATAAATGAATTAGAGAACAGAAAAACTATAGAAAAAATCAATAGAACAAGGAGCTGGTTCTTTGAAAAGATCAACAAAATTGACAAACCCTTGGCAAGACTTACCAAGGAAAAAAGAGAAAGAACTCATATAAACAAAATCCAAAATGAAAGAGGAGAAATCACCACGGACACCGTAGATATACAAAGAATTATTGTAGAATACTATGAAAAACTTTATGCCACTAAATTCAACAACCTAGAAGAAATGGATAAATTCCTAGAACAATACAACCTTCCTAGACTGAGTCAAGAAGAAGCAAAAAGCCTAAACAGACCTATCAGTAGAGAAAAAATAGAAAAAAACATTAAAAACCTCCCCAAAAATAAAAGTCCAGGCCCTGACGGCTATACCAGCGAATTTTATCAAACATTCAAAGAAGACTTGGTTCCTATTCTACTCAAAGTCTTCCAAAAAATTGAAGAAGAAGCAATACTTCCAAACACATTTTATGAGGACAACATAACCCTCATACCAAAACCAGGCAAGGATGGCACAAAAAAAGAAAACTACAGACCAATATCTCTAATGAATACAGATGCTAAAATACTAAACAAAATACTAGCAAATCGAATACAACAACATATTAAAAAAATAATACATCATGATCAAGTGGGATTCATCCCAGAAGCTCAAGGATGGTTCAACATACGTAAAACGGTTAACGTAATACACCATATCAACAAAACAAAGAACAAAAACCACATGATCTTATCAATAGACGCAGAAAAGGCTTTCGATAAAATACAACACAATTTTATGTTTAAGACTCTCAACAAAATGGGTATAGAAGGAAAATATCTCAACAGGATAAAGGCCATATATGATAAACCATCAGCTAACATCATATTAAATGGCACTAAACTGAAGGCTTTCCCCCTTAAATCAGGAACAAGACAGGGTTGTCCACTCTCTCCACTCTTATTTAATGTGGTACTAGAGGTTCTAGCCAGAGCAATCAGACAAGACAAAGAAATAAAAGGCATCCATATCGGAAAAGAAGAAGTAAAGGTATCACTTTTTGCAGATGATATGATCCTATACATCGAAAACCCCAAAGAATCCACAAAAAGACTACTAGAAACAATAAGCCAATACAGTAAGGTCGCAGGATACAAAATTAACATACAGAAGTCAATAGCCTTTCTATATGCCAACAATGAAACAACTGAGAAGGAACTCAAAAGAATAATCCCCTTCACGATTGCAACAAAAAAAATAAAATACTTAGGAATAAACATAACAAAGAATGTAAAGGACTTATATAATGAAAACTATAAACCATTATTAAGGGAAATCGAAAAAGATATAATGAGATGGAAGAATATACCTTGTTCTTGGCTAGGAAGAATAAATATAATCAAGATGGCTATATTACCCAAAGCAATATACAAATTTAATGCAATTCCCATCAAACTTCCAATGACGTTTTTTAAAGAAATAGAGCAAAAAATCATCAGATTTATATGGAACTATAAAAAACCCCGAAGAGCCAAAGCAATCCTAAAGAAAAAGAATGAAGCTGGGGGCATTACAATACCTGACTTCAAACTATATTATAGGGCCACGACAATCAAAACAGCATGATATTGGCAGAAAAATAGACAATCAGACCAATGGAACAGAATGGAAATTCCAGAAATAAAACCACATATATATAGTCAAATAATTTTTGATAAAGGGGCCAACAACACACAATGGAGAAAAGAAAGCCTCTTCAATAAATGGTGCTGGGAAAACTGGAAAGCCACATGCAAAAGAATGAAACTGGACTACAGTCTCTCCCCTGTACAAAAATTAACTCAAAATGGATCAAAGATCTAAACATAAGACCTGAAACAATAAAGTACATAGAAGAAGACATAGGTACTCAACTCATGGACCTGGGTTTTAAAGAGCATTTTGTGAATTTGACTCCACAGGCAAGAGAAGTGAAGGCAAAAATTAATGAATGGGACTACATCAGACTAAGAAGTTTTTGCTCAGCAAGAGAAACTGATAGCAAAATAAACAGAAAGCCAACTAAATGGGAAATGATATTTTCAAACAACAGCTCAGATAAGGGCCTAATATCCAAAATATACAAAGAACTCATAAAACTCAACAACAAACAAACAAACAATCCAATAAAAAAATGGGAAGAGGATATGAATAGACACTTCTCCCAGGAAGAAATACAAATGGCCAACAGATATATGAAAAGATGCTCATCTTCTTTAGCTATTAGAGAAATGCAAATCAAAACGGCAGTGAGATACCACCTCACACCTGTTCAATTAGCTGTTATTAGCAAGACAGGTAATAGCAAATGTTGGAGAGGCTATGGAGAAAAATGAACCCTCATACACTGTTGGTGGGAATGTAAAGTAGTACAACCATTATGGAAGAAAGTATGGTGGTTCCTCAAAAAACTGAAAATAGAACTACCTTATGACCCAGCAATCCCTCTACTGGGTATATATCCCAAAAACTCAGAAACATTGATACGTAAAGACACATGCAGCCCCATGTTTATTGCAGCATTGTTCACAGTGGCCAGGACATGGAAACAACCAAAAAGCCCATCAATAGATGACTGGATAAAGAAGATGTGGCACATATACACTATGGAATACTACTCAGCCATAAGAAATGATGACATCGGAACATTTACAGCAAAATGGTGGGATCTTGATAACATGATACGAAGCGAAATAAGTAAATCAGAAAAAACCAGGAACTGTATTATTCCATACGTAGGTGGGACATAATAGTGAAACTAAGAGACATTGATAAGAGTGTGGTGGTTACGGGGGGGAGGGGGGAATGGGAGAGGGAAAGGGGGTGGGGAGGGGCACAAAGAAAACAAGATAGAAGGTGACAGAGGACAATCTGATTTTGGGTGATGGGTATGCAACATAACTGAACGACAAGATAACCTGGACTTGTTATCTTTGAATATATGTATCCTGATTTATTGATGTCACCCCATTAAAAAAATAAAATTATTAAAAAAAAATTAATGTTATCCCCATACTAATGAAGTTGTACTTGTGCAAATTCACCTCACCAACTTCCTTATTATAGTGCTATTTTATAAATTATTTTTAAAACTACCCTTGATTTAGTCACCTTTATTTGTACACAATTTAAATTTCAGCAAAACATTACTACATCAATGATTTTAATCTCAAAATATTTTATAACATTTAGCCAACATTTTCATTACCTCTAGTTTCATTGTCAGTTATAAAGTCTCTGTACTTTTAAATACTTGCTTAGTTTATTTTCTCTTTTATTCGTGACCTTTTTTACCTGCTCAGATAGGAATGGCAATTTAAGATCCCTGGGAAATGTGGTTTAACAATCTAGAACTGAGATAACTAACAAAGGGATGCAAAAGGAATATCAAAATTTTAGTTACATTTGAACATATCAGAAAATATGAGTTGATAAGTTTTAGAATCCTCACCCAAGACCCTTGCTAACAAGAAAATAAAAATGTGAGGAGGGGATTTTTAATAACCTGATGAGTTCCCCTGATTATGAAAATGACTTCTACAGTTTATTCTGTAATTTCACTGCAGCTATTTAAGATACACGTTATTATCACCCCTAAAGAACTTATTACCAGTTGTGTATAAGTAGAATTGCAGACAAAATACAAGCGATATTTCAGACATACTTACACTAAAAAGTTATTTTTGTTTATTTAAAATCACATTTAACCAGGCATCCTGTATTTTTATTTGGCAAGTTGTGTAGAAGCATAATCATAATGATACTAATTCGTTTTTACTTCACATTCAAAGAAACTCTTGATCTCCAAATGTTGCAAAAACATGTGTACTTTAACAGGACCAAATACATAATGTGTGGGACCCCAAGCAAAATGAAAACACAGCACCTCTTATTCAACAATTATTATTCCAAGATGGCAAGAGTAGAGCATTAAGCCAAGTGCCTCTGAAGCCAGCCCTGTTCACAGAACCCCAGGCATTAGGATATATATGAATCAAATGCCCTTACTGTACAGAGAAACACTTTTAACTGGGACTGATCTTAAAAAAGGATCGTGAAACTTAGTCTATACAGTAAATATTTTAAGTTTTGAGGACCAAACAGTGTCTCTCACAACTACTAACTCTGCCATACATAACCAAATGAGCATGGACTGTGTTTCAATAAAACTTTATTTAGAAAAACAGCTGGTAGACCAAAATTGATCCATAGTCTAGTTCAGGCATAGGCAACAGTTTTTGCCCCCGGGCCAGATTAGAAAGAAAACTTTTTTCACGGGCCAGACAAAATATTAAAATTAAAAAATATTAAATAAAAAAACGATTCCTTTAAGTAAACAAAATTTTATTATGTAATTTTTTCATGAATAAATGTAAGTAATTTATTACAACAAATTAACAAAAAAACTGTGACGTGTTGAGGCACTTTGCATCGCCTATTATTTCTTTAATATCTTGCTCTATACTTGTAGTAGCTATTCTTAACACAGCCTCCAAATGTAAATCATTCAATCTTGATCTTGTTGTACTTTTATTTAGATTCATTAACAAAAAAGTTTGTTCACAAATATAAGTTGAGCTGAAGAGTATTAAATATTCCTTGGCAAGTTTTTTTTAAATTTCAATATTTTCCATTATTCAGTTGCTTATAAAAATTGCACAGACAAGTACAAAAGTTGTAAATCTTTATAATGAAATTTTTTAAAAAAATAAAAAAGTATCGCGAATCCATTCAGCCAATTATTGGAAGTTAACCCTAGATTAGTCACACATGGAATTCTTTTCCGCATATCACTATCTTCTTAAATATCTCGATTTCCAATAACTAAAGACACTTCCGCTTCTGAGTAGCTGAGATTTTAACTTTCATTTTTGTACAATGGTTAGATATCGTAGTTTATGTATAACGATTTAAAAGTACCACTTATTTCATTTCCACAGTGCATCATGCGGAGAACATTAAAAATTTAATCATGGGCCACATAAATTCATTACATGGGCCAGATCTGGCCCATGGGCTGTATGTTAGCCATGTGTGGTCTAGTTGGTTGACCCCTGGACTTTACTATAAACATGACCAAAATTACTAGTTAGACTTGTTATATTCTGAGTGGATAGAGGCACTATGTTAGAGATTTATTTAGAGGATTATAATCATTTCCCTAGGACATTAAAACATTTTTATAAAATACAAAACAGATTTCATTTTTGTGGATATATCTTTAAACTAAATTCAGCCATTTAGCTCAGTCTAACCACAGCTTCATCTCCTAGGCCCTTTAAATATAAAGGGTGGGGCAAAGTAAGTTTGTATTTGAGTCCATGGACCACAGAATTTATTTACATATTATTATTTATTAGTTATTGTATTATTTTCCATACGAGCAACTATAAGCCTACTTTTGCTCACTTCTGTATCTATAGGGAAATGACTAATGAGAATTGTAATACACGTTCCTTTTCCCTTCTCCTATTCAATTTTTATATACTTTCATATGCTTTTTTGTTGATAATAAAATTTTACAATCAAAGGAAAGAGCATACAGATGTAACTGTTTGGTCTGTTTTTATTGGAGTGACCGTGACATGACAGGCCACGCAGGGTTAAAGATGAGACTGTTGATGTCTACAAGCCTCAAAGACCTTCTTGATCTGTTTCAGGTTTTAACTCAAACACTTCATTCCCAATGAAGTCTTCCCTAGCCACCCAAGTTAAAATTGCTATTCCTGCCAATCCCAGTACCCTGAATTACTGTTTCCTGTTTTCCTTAGTCCATAGCCCTGTACTCTGTAAAGTTACAGTGTATTTTGTTTGCTTGCTTGCTTATTGCCTGTCCTCCCTTATATTCCCAACTTCCTCCCTGAACTATTAGAATGCCAGTTCCACATTAGCAGGGAATGTTAATTTTTGATTCATTGCTATATGTGAAACACTTAGAACACTAGCTGGCACATAGAAACAATTCAATAAACTCTGTTCATGATTAATTCTGGAGTGCAGAAATCATCCAAATAGAAGCATTTGTTTAAGAGTCACATAAGTTAATGCCAGCTTTAGCACATCCACAGTGCTACACTGATACATACTTTTCTAGATGTTTTCATGGGTCTTATGTTACCTAAAAGAAGCATAAAATTATAGCATAAAGTCTATATAAAAAAAGAAAAAGTTTAGGTTTTTGAAAAATAAACAGAAAAATCAAGCTAATTAGTTTGTTTTTTAATAACTTGTGAAATTATAACACATTCACACAAAATCATTTTAAATGAATAAAAACATGTAACTAAAGAATGCAATGACTTGCCTGACCTGTTGGTGGTGCAGTGGATAGAGCATCAGACTGGGATGTGGAGGACCCAGGTTCGAAACCCTAAGGTCACTGGCTTGAGCACGGCTTCTCTGGTTTGAGCAAGGCTCACCAGGTTGAGCCCAAGGTCGCTGGTTTGAGCAAGGGGTCACTCAGTCTGCTATAGCCCCCCCTCCCCCGTTCCCCACTCTATCGTCAAGGCATATATGGAAAAGCAATCAATGAACAACTAAGGTGCTGCAACAAATAATTGATGCTTCTCATAGCTCTCCTTTCCTGTCTGTCTGGCCCTCTCTTTGTCTCTGTCACACACACACACACACACACACACACACACACACACACAAAATGCACTGACTTGTGCAAAACTTATGCAATGGGGCGTATATAAAAGGTAAAGTTTCATGCATTTGACACGCCTGCAATTTCAGAAATAGATTTTGAAATATAATAAGCAGTGGCTTATTAAGACTTACTTGATTGTTATGTTTCTATTTAATTATGCATTAAATGAAGGTCCAGTTCTATTTCAATTTGTAAGTTCTTAATAGCATCCTTCAGCACAAATAAGTGAACTATCAGCTGAAGAGCAACTCTAATGCAAACACTGTCAAGTAAGAATTATAAAATGGCTTATAATTCTTCCAGTGAACATCAGAGAGGGACTACAAAGTACCACACAAAATGTGTATGTGATATTTGTGATTCCTGGAAGACATGTTGGTAAGGCAATAAAATGTTAGCAACCAATTTAAAAGGCAGTTTTATCAGAGATAATAAAAGTGTTAAGCTTCTTATTAATTGTCTGCCTGCTCTATTTTGAGCTGCATCATTTGACCTCTTTGAGCCTGAAAAATTTTTTTCAAATTTATACTACAAAATTTGGAAAACTATAGATTACTCCCCCATCCTTGAACATTGACAGTTTTTTCAGTATCTAATATTTAGGATATTTAACCAATATATAGTCTGGATATGCATTTTTCTTTATAACATTAATACAGCTTTCTTTAGAAAATCTACTGGACAGTCTAAGTCATTGCATAAATCTATAAATTTGAGCTAGTATTTGCAATTAAGTTATTGAAAATTATGATTTAAATCATATCCTGTGTAGCCTTCTCTTTTACACTATCTGTGTGCCATGACATTATTTTAAAAAGACCCTTATGCAGCTTATGGTCAAGTTGCTTTGAAGATACTGATTTGTTAAGTCCAACTATGTACATGGTTTTATACTACAAATTTCAGAACAAACACTAGCACAAGTGCTAATTGTTAGTAAGGGGAACATACCTCTGCTGCATTGTTCAGCTTTCTGGATCTAGTGCTCAAGAGCGACATTTTATAAACCAGTAAAACAATCCATGAGTGAAATTTAAAACCTTTAACTCCAAAACCAGTCCTGCCGCAAAATGTGACCTTAGGCAAATTCACCTAATTCTTTGGAGTCTAAATTTTCTTATTTTCATCATGAAAGGGTAAAATAGATGGTGTGTGTAAGAATCTAGTTAAATGCTAAAAATATATTAGTCTAAATTATTTTGTCTATAATTGTTTGTATAACCATAAGATTGGTAGAACACACACTCTTGAAATAAACAAGCAGATACTCTCTCTTTCTTCCAAGACATATTAATAGACAGTTACACACATGTTTTTCCACATGATTACCTTTCCATTTAAATTTGAAACTCATCATTACATAGCAATAGACATTCAAAAATAACTGAATACTAAAAGCCAATTTATTAAAGAAAAAGAACTTATGGAATAAACATTGTTGTTTACCTACCTGGAATCTGCTTTTACCTTTTTAACACAACATCAATTTTGATTAAATAATTTAAAAGTGAGAGCTAACACTTCAATAGTGATTACCCTGTGTTCTTTGTAGTTTATCTTAAATCTCACATTCTTATGAACTAAGTATCATTACCATGCCCACTACTAGTGAGGAAACCAAGTTAGTTACCTTGCCTAAAATCACAGAGCAGATAAACAAAAGAGATGGTTGGGAATTGAATGCAGGCAGAAGGGAATATCTGTGCAGTTAACCATTACATGCACTCAGCCTGCTTAGCTGGAGACAACTTTAAGAAGGTCTCCTGATTAGTAATCACTATCATCTCAACCATATTGCAAATCATTAAATGGCATTTTTTTAGCAATCATGAAGGCCCAGCATAGTGCACAACCTAAGTTGGACCAATCAGACTGAAGGAAAGAATGTTTATTCACTCCATGGTAGAAAGGGAGGTCTACTTCAGAACCAGGGTACATGTTACTGCCAATGCTGAAGACAGCCACTTGCCAATAGAGAAGAAACCCAGTCTGAAGTCGAAACCCACATGAAGAGGAAAGAAAAGACCAAAAAAAGAATGAAGATGCAAGCTGGAGCCCCCATTCTACTACACTGTCAGCCTCCTGTGTCTCTAAACTGTCTTCTATTAAAGCTAACAAATTCCCTTGTTGTTTAAGCCGATTTGAATTAGGGTGTCTCTATCTCATACCCGAAATCATCCTGACAAATACCATATAATAAAGCACATTATTTACAAATTCTAAAATGTTAACAATTGTTTAGTCTAACCTAGATTTTTCCTCTGCTTGATCATGAGACCTGTTATAATACAACACTTATTTTAACTCCCACTAAATCTTACTGCTGAGTCATTCTTTTTTCAGGCCACTCATTCATTTCACAAAGATTTATTGAGCACTTACTCTGTCTCAGTCAGCGTGAGGCCCTAGTTTAGTGAGATAAATGAGTCAGAGTACCCACGCTCACAGAATTAATGTCTAGAAAAGAAGATAGATTTATAAATCAACAATTACTATAATATGTAATAATTTTATAATATATAAACACTCCAAGGAAAGGGCATGTTGTAGGTGCTTTCAAAGAAATCTGCAAGATGTTTTGGAGGACTTTATAAAGGCTTCCCAGAAGAGATAACATTTTATTTGGATCTTGAAAGACGACTAGGAGTTTTACAGTAGAGAAAGAGCATTTTAGGCAGTAGGAAAACATGATCACCAGCATATAACTATGAAAGTGTTGGGAATGTTTGAGAAAAGCAGACAGTTCCAAGTGATGATATGCATTTAAAACATAAGAAAAGAGAGAGAGAGAGAGAAGTTCTAAGACTCTAGGCCTGGTCAGTCTCAACAGTCATCTAGATTTTTGTTCTTATACTACAAGTAGCTTAACACTTTTCTTTATCTCAGCCACCATTGTCCTATGTAGCATTAAGAGAGCTAACTGAAAGGTCAAAGCTGTGTTAATTTGGCTTTTCTGTATTTCTATATAGGACCAGAGTCAAAAGCTCAAGAGGTGTATTTAATCACCATTATGGTGTTTGTGAGAACCTAATAATTGTGAAATCTTATGTCTACTTACTTGACAATCATAATTCTTCATTGTGATTTCTCAAATACTTGTTTCTCTATTGATTTTTCTAAGCTTATTTTTAGGTATTATTGGAAATTTGATAGTTATTTAAGTTTAAATGTTAATTTATTAACTTCTTGTAACTCTAACTCATAAGCTTATATTAGGTACAAAATGTATCCTAACCTAGACAGTCAAGAAAACTTAACAGGATAACTCAAAGAAGTATTTTTATCTTGAATTTCAATTTGTCACTTACATTCAAACAATATACCTATACTGAGCACCTACTATGTGTGTGTGTGTGTGTGTGTGTGTATTATAAGCACTAGGAATTTAATAAATATGAAGCCAGTGAACATGAAATGATTAAATAATAAAATCTCAAATGGCTATAGCATGACTCCATCATAGAATACCCTTTGTCAGATCAGACTCTACCAAGCCAGGGCCTAAAATTTTTTTAAAAAGTAAAATTTAGCACAGCAAACTAAAGTAACAAAAGAGAAGAAATCTAAATAGGCACAAGAAAATTCTCTTATTCATTTTAATTTTCAACTTCAATCAATACCCTAGTGAAGAAAACCTGATAGTTAAAAATCAGAACTTCATTATATATATACAGTGGGTTTTCAGATACATATATAACAAAATTTAACAGTAGCTATATAAATTTAACATAAATATATAGTTTATTTTTGTCAATTCAAAAACATCTGGAGATGAGCATTTGCTGTTACTGACTTAGTGGCTCAGTTATGTAAAGCCAGTACGTCTGTAATTCCCCTACCCAGTTCATTCAGTATTACAAAATGGTTGCTATAATTCTAGGTATCACATCTTCATGGGCTGCTAAAAGAAGTAGGGGTGGACCAGTGCCTGCCAAACTGGTCCCTGTTAACTTAGAAAGTAAAATTTTCTCAGACACTGTCTCAACAGATGTCTACTTGCACAGAACAATGTCACCCCAGAACACTAGATTTTATATATTTCCCTAGTGCACATGAAATAGTCTCAAGCATAGATCATATGTTGGGACATAAAACTAACCTTAATCAATTTAAGATGATTAAAATTATACCATGCATATTTTCCCACCACAATGCTCTGAAATTGGAAATCAACCGCACAAAGGAAGCAGGAAAAACCACAAACATGGAGAAATTAAACAACATGCTGCTAAAAAACAACCAGCTCAAAGAATAAATAAAAGATACATAGAGACAAATGAGGATGACAATTTAACAAATCAAAAATTTGGATGCAGCAAAAGTGGTATTAAGAGAAAAGACTGCCCTGGCCGGTTGGCTCAGCGGTAGAGTGTCGGCCTGGCGTGCGGGGGACCCGGGTTCGATTCCCGGCCAGGGCACATAGGAGAAGCGCCCATTTGCTTCTCCACCCTCACCCTCCTTCCTCTCTGTCTCTCTCTTCCCCTCCCGCAGCCAAGGCTCCATTGGAGCAAAAGATGGCCCGGGCACTGGGGATGGCTCCTTGGCCTCTGCCCCAGGCACTAGAGTGGCTCTGGTCGCGACAGAGCGACGCCTCGGAGGGGCAGAGCATCGCCCCCTGGTGGGCAGAGCATCGCCCCTGGTGGGCGTGCCGGGTGGATCCCGGTCGGGGGCATGCGGGAGTCTGTCTGACTGTCTCTCCCCGTTTCCAGCTTCAGAAAAAAACAAAAACAAAAACAAAAAAAAAAAAGAGAAAAGACTACATTACAAGACTCTAGCAAGAAAAAGAAAAATCAGAAATAACCAACATTACATCTTAAAAAACTAGAAAGAAAAAAAGAGTAAATACAACCTAAAGTCAGTAAAAGAAGGAAAATTATACAAATTAAAGAAGAATTAAACGAACTACAGAACAATAAGACAACAGAAAAAAATCTGTGCAACAAAGAGTTAATTCCTGGAAAGGTAAATAAAACAGACAGACCTCTAGCTAGATGCACTAAGAACAAAAGAGAAAAAACTCAAATAAACAAAATCAGAAATTAAAGGGAAGTTACCATGGATACCACAGAATACAAAGGATTATACAACAATACTATGGAAAACTATATGCCACCAAATTCAATAATCTAGAAAAATGAACCAGTTCATAGAAATATATAACCTTCCTTGACTGAATCACAGAGAACTGGAAAATCTCAATAGAACAATTAACAATAATTGAAACTGTCATTAAAAACTTCAAAAAGTAAAAGTCCAGGACCAGGTGGCTTCACCAGTAAAGTCTACCAAATATTCTGATTATTCAATGCTTACCTTCTCAAAATCTTCCAGAAAACTGATGGAGGCAATAGTTCCTAACACATATATGAGGCCACATTACCCTGATAACAAAACCTGGCAAGGATAACATGGAAAAAGAAATCTACAGATCAATATATCTGAACAAGACAGATGCAAAAATCCTAAACAAAAATAGTTTTCCTCGCCATATTGCAGTTCACTTTTTGCAGTCTCACTGTATCACGAATCTTTAAATTGTATATATCTAATTTTGTATCAAGGATTTTTCCTATATAGCAGAATTTTGTGGTATATAGGTATTTTATATATTTATTATTTTAATTATTTTTGCAGTAAAATAAGCATTTTCTAGCCTAAAAAAATGAAACTATAAAAAATATATTTAAAATATTAATTAAAACTTATTAAAAGAATATTAAATCAAAATATAGCCTTAAAATATATATAAATAATAAATATAAGGTCACTACTTCGTGGATTTTTGCCTGTCGCAAGGGGTTCTGGAACCTAACCCCGTGATAGGCGAGAGACCCCTGTAAATGATAAACTTCCAGTTTGTGTCCTGGCCTTGGAACATATCATTTCAATCTCCTCCATTTAACTTTGTCTTCAAGTGGAAACAAAGCTCACTGACACTGAGGCTTGCAAGATGCTTAGCAGAAAACAAAACAATAAAGAAAGCATTTAGTGATGGTCACTAACCTGGCATTCTGAGAAAGCAGGAAAGTGACGGTGGGGGAGGGGAAGAATGTTAAGCGATTCTACTACAAAAAGCCTCTCCTCTAGATGAGGAGAGATCACATGAAGTGAGGATGAATACAAGTGCACAAAAATAGAAAAACTAAAATTAATATCTATGACCACTCTTTACAATTTGTCTTTGTCCAAAAGCAAGAAGACTGACTAAATGGAATTTGAAGATTTTTCCAGTAAAAAGTTTTTTTTTCTTTTTTGTTTTTTGGGGTTTTTTTGTGTGTTTTTCTGAAGCTGGAAACAGGGATAGACAGTCAGACAGACTCCCACATGCGCCAGACCGGGATCCACCCGGCACGCCCACCAGGGGGTGATGCTCTGCCCCTCCGGGGCATCGCTCTGTCTCGACCAGAGCCACTTTAGCGCATGGGGCAGAGGCTAAGGAGCCATCCCCAGCGCCCGGGTCATCTTTGCTCCAATGGAGCCTTGGCTGCGGGAGGGGAAGAGAGAGACAGAGAGGAAGGAGAGGGGGAGGGGTGGAGAAGCAGATGGGCGCCTCTCCTGTGTGCCCTGGCCGGGAATCGAACCCGGGACTTCTGCACGCCAGGCCGATGCTCTACCACTGAGCCAACCGGCCAGGTAAAAAGAGTTTTGAAGTAAACATTTCTTAGGTAATCACCAAGGCAAGTGGCTGATTTCCAAGTGATCTTTGTGCTATACTTGCAGTCATCTTAAGTATGCACATCAGAGGTCTTACCATCCCAGAAAAGACAAGTTCTATTCTATTTTAAGCAACATTAACAGAAAGAGGTTCCTCAAGTTAAGTATATCATAAAAATAATTCTTAATCTCATTTAACCATGTTTCTGCTATTAATATAGATTGAAAGTACAAAGAGTTTTGGAGTAAAAAAAAAAAATAGAAGGAGGCAATATTCACCCAACTTTGAAATGAAGAATCAAGTTATCTCTCAAAATTTTAATTAAATAATGTCTAAGTGTCATTGAGAAGTCATCTACTATGCCCTGAGTGTCTTAAATTTCTTTATTATGAAATAGAGAAAGTAGTAAAAAAGAAAAATAAATAAATAAATCACACAATATCTGTAAACTCAGCCATTGCTGTAAACAAGCTATGGACAATGCTTCCTGGGGCCTTAACAATTCACTTGTGTCAAGGAAACATGTTCTCAAAGAGCCAAGCTGATTAATTTCACCAATGGTCAGGAGTCATATCACAGCCAGGGGACATGACTGATTGACAGTAGAAGAAAACTATTATTTTTCGTCTGTGACCAATGCTGTAACTGTTAAAATCATAGCTGGGAAAAAGTCAGCTCAATCATGTAGCTAATGTGTTGTTTTGAACCAACCAACCAATAATTTTCTTACTGAAATAAGACTTCAGTGAACGACCCCTAGAACTGAAGTAACGCACAGATAGGTGTGTTCCATCACAACAGAGAGTTGTTCCCACATTAGAAGTCTAAAAAAGATTCTGATTTTTTCAAATAATTTAGACAGCTAGCAACATATATTCTCAATGATAAATCAAATGCCCTTTTCAAAAGTCTTAAAACAAACATAATGTGTTCTTATAAATACTCTCAAAAAGTACCAAAACACTTTTTATGATCATGCTTATCATTTTTCAACAGAAGACAAACTAACGTTCAAATGTAGATCTTTTGCAAGGATGCACATAGGAATAGTATTACCGAGGTGACCAATCTTCTTAATAAGAGTAACATATTCTTGGAATCCTTTGTTCTGAAGAAAAACAATGATAGAGATTCTCATTTTTTTAAAAAAAATAGGAAAGGTTAAAATAGAGGCCTGAGTAACATAGAGGGTGGTGTGAGTGAAGGGTAAGAAAATGGAGAAGCCCTTCTAGTTCAGTTTTGCCTAGGATTGTTACTGTTCTCCAGGTTACAGACAGCAACGCACTGTGGATTCCAAAATAAATGCACCTGCTTTTTTATTGTATAGATTTTATAAAATATATTTTATGGTGACAATAAATGAAGAGCCTGAATAAAATTGATGTGGAGGTTATCTGCCTGTGACCTCTCTCTTGTTCTCTGATTTATTCCTCAAGAAAGATGACTTTTAAAGATAAGGTGCTGAGGCAGAGGGAGACATTCTCAAATGGAAGAGCTTCTGTCCTTTCTCAACTCATATATGCTGTCATGAAAATCTATTTCCCATTCCATCTGACCTTATGCAATGCCAGACAGGGAACTTTGAAGACCTCCTCTGTATATCCAATTCAAACTCTAATCTTGTCTTGAATGACAACTTTCACATCTATACTGAATATTTTATAAATCACAATCCTCTCTAATTTTTTTCTGAGGGCAAAAGTCTAAAAAGTTGAGCAAACTAAGTTTTCTTTTTCCGGGGGAACAGATGTGGGCATTACCGGTATTTTGCTAAGTTCCTAAACATTAACTTAAATCTGCCTCTTGAAAGAAACTCCTGCATGCCCAGCATGAAAATTTAGAAAATGGAAAAACTCTGGTAACTAGGACGCTCCTGTATTCTTTTCCCAACATATCTTCATCTCCTCATCCTTAAGGGAACCACTTTCTTAAATTATGCATTTATCATTTTCTTACCTTTTTTCATAGTTTTATCACCTATAAATTAATTTGCCCATCTTCTTTCTACCTTTAATATAATTACCATACTGTATGAATTCTGTGACTTGCTTTTTTGATCAATGTTAAGTGTTTGGGGTCAATCCATCCTGGCACAAGTAGCTATAGTTTGTTCATTTTCAGTGCACATTGTGTTCCATCCTACAAGCCTGTTATAGCCTATAGCCTATTGCTCTCCTCTATGCTTCCGTAGTAGACTTTTCATTTTGTTGCTATTACAAGTAACATTGCTGGAAATTTATATATGTATGGTGAGAGGCAAGGAGGCAGAGACAGACTCCTGGATGATACCCAGCTGGGATCCACCTGGCAAGCCCCTACAAGGTGATGCTTTGCCCAACTGGGCTGCAGCTCCATTGCTTGGCAACCGAGCTATTTTAGTGCCTGAGGCCGAGGCCATGGAGCTATCCTCAGTGCCCAGGGCCAAGCCATGGCTTCGGGAGAGGGAGCAAGAGAGAGAGACACAGGGGAGGTGTGGAGAAGCAGATTCTTGCTTCTCCTGGGTGCCCTGATCAGGAATTGAACCCAGGACTTCCACATGCCAGGCTGACATTCTACCACTGAGTCAACCAGCAGGAAACTTCATAAATGAGTCTTTCACTTACAAATGTACAACAGCTACAGTAGGACAGTCAGCACATTGTTTTTTATTTTTATTGAATTTTTTTAAGGTGACATTGGCTAATAAAATTATACAGGTTTCAGATGCACAGTTCTACAATACTTTATCTTGCTGACTGTTTTTGTATGGCCCACATGCTAAAAATAATTTTTATATTTTAAATAGTTGAAAGAAAAGAAAGAGAACATTATTTTGTGACATGTGGAAATTATATGAAATTCAAATTTGGTGTCTACAGATAAAGCTTTATTAGAACATTAAAAAAAAATCTGCCTCTTCAGTAATCCGACACTACCTTGAGATTTAGAAATTGTGTTTGTCTCATCTTAGATAGTTCTTCATCTTAATTTACTCCCCAATAAAATGTAGGTTAAGGATGAAAACTATATTTCCCCTATGTAGTCACGACACCAAAAAGTACTTGGTAAGTCCTTAGTACTTAATATATATTTTCAATGGAAAAGGTGCCAGAGAATAAAAAATATAAGTATGAAGAAAGGAGGTCACTGCATTAGACAAATACAGTATAACTGAATTAGGCATTTATAGGCAATGGAAGAAAGTGTCTGTATTTAGGAACTAATGTACAGCAAGCATAATAGATCCAATTTTTCTCATTCTTCCCACAAACAATTTTTACCATAATTTGTATAACAATATTATCAATGCCTTTTGTCTCTACAATCAACTAATCTCTCCCTATTCAAGGAAAGCCTGAACCAGTGCCTTCATCACAATGCATAAATGTGTCAGTAACTTGCACATTCTCTCCAGAGAAGAGTGGAAATATACCTTTAACTAAATTCAGCTAATTTATTTTAATAGCTCATAGTCAAAAACTTGCAGAGTTAGTTATAATGAGAAAATTATAGCTGTAAAGTCATGTTATAAAATTTTCCATTCCTTTAATGATCCTGTTTTGAAATTGGCCTAAATTAAACTATTATGTTTCTGTTTTGCTTATTCTGAGAACTAAAAGTCTAAAAAAACTAGAGAAATTTCTTTTATTCTTTTTGTCATTACTCATTGTACAGTTTTAAAGTAGTAAATGTAGAAAATATAAGATACTAGCATGGATATATTCTCAACCATACATGACCAATAAATTGATATTTTTATTAATCCTTAATAATAGCTCATTTTTAAATAATTTGCTTGCATCCAAAAAGTATAGTTGAAAGAAACAAAAGCCCAGTTACTAAGAAATCAATTTCAATTAAGTTATGATAAAACGATATATATGATCAATTGAAGCTTACTTTGCTATTAAGAAGGACAACTGCTGAACTCATTCATGTACCTTACCCACTGAGAGTATATTACCCAGGAAGTCTTCTTGAGTCTCACAGAATGTTATGAAATCTCCCTTTGGGACTATTGGGACTCATGTATCACCTCCCTCTTTTCTTCCTCACAATAGTCTTCCACTGATCCAGCAATAACTTTATACTTTGTTTACACTTTCCCTTTTAATTTCTGCCATCATGCTGGGTTAATTCAACTGCCATGTGGTTGACCAGTCCAATAGTCTTGCCTCACAGTTCTCTGTCCTTCTCAGTTCCACTTATTATCCACCTCCATTTCAAATCAGGAATCCACGTCTTAGGCTTTATGTCACTCAAAACTGCCAAGTTTTTGAAATCCTGAATTCCAAGATCAAATTCATTGAACCACACATCCTCTTAACATTTTCAGTTACCTCACACATACTCCATCTTCTTCCCTGCCCTTTAATCTCTTTTTGTCATCCCAATTCATCAGCCCACTCTTATTTATTCTTTCTTTTTTATGACTAATCTAAGTGTCATTTCAAATACAATCTCCCCAAACCTTTTAACTCTCATTCTTTCAGTCAATTTATCACACAAGCCAGGCAACACTTCTGGCCTGGATCAATTCAGCAGTCTATTCATTCCTTTGCTATGTCTAGACCGATAAGGTGTACTAGAGAAAAGACAGAATGCACAATCACGAGGGTGAATGGCATGAAAAATTCATGGAATCCAGCTTCAACTGGGCCCTCAAAATTGTTCTGCAGTCCTAGCCACTTCTTTATTCTTTGTCCCACAGCAGGTATGTGAAATCCTCCCAAGCCTTCTTTCTTCATTACCTACCTTAGCATTTTAACAAAGAGTCTAATTCCTTATATCATAGAGGAAACAAAGTCATCATTTGCCTCTTCCCAACACTAAATTATTTATAAGCAACTCAATATTTCTTTATTCATTTTTGTCCCAGTGGACGAGCTCCTTTTTCATTTATACCCTATTCTCTCTCCTCTATCCCCCATGTCCTGAGATAACTCCTCCTATAAATTCATATGCTCCTGCCCAATGGGGTCCATAACCCTTTTTTACTGGTTTTCCCCCTTCTCCTCTATAATTTTGCTCAAGTGTCTCATAAAATGAAGTAAAGTGTTTACTAAACTATGTCTCTGAGTACCACATTTCCTTTTCCTTCATAATTATACTGGCATAAGGAGAGGTCTGTGTGTATTATCTTTCTTTCTCCACCGAACATTTTTTTTTGTCTACCTAATGCAATCTGCCTTCTACTCCTCCTCATGTACCAAGTCTCCTTCTTTTGTCCAGATTGACTACAAATTTCAAAAATCAAATGGAAACTTTCCAATCAGTACTTTACGGTGCACTCTGAAACACAGTGATTACTGCATCCTTTCTGAAATTATTTCTATTTGTCTCTCCCTTCTCTCATTCATGTCTGTTCAAAGGCTACCACCTTCTCATTTACCTACCCAAACTATGTCATTTAAAAATGCATCACTGACCCCTGCATTCTCAGTCTCTCTCATGTTGCTTTATTATATTTTCATTTTTTAACAAGACATAGAATTTATTGATGTACTATACTTTTGCTTATATATCCTAAGAAGTAAATAAATTTATCCACCATGTTTACTGATTTATCTCAACATACCCTACAAAGTAATAGCTCAGAAAATATTTGCCAAAGTAAATAAGTTTCTTGTTTTTAGAACCACAATTTCTCTTGGCTTTTCTCTTTACTTTTAGCTTTCTCTTCATTTCTTTTGCAACCTCCTTTACACATCCTTTAACTTTTTGTCTTCCCCAAGTTTCTCTCTATAGACTCTTTCTTTATATTCTCCCTGACAGATCTCAGCCACGATCCTGGTTTGAACTACCCCTTTTTTGTTAGCCACTAAATAACTATAGTTTCAGTACAAATCTTTTTTCTTCATTTCAGACCCATAAATCTAACTTCTTCCTAAACAGCTATCCTTCATGATCCCACAGAGGACCCAGACTGAACATATCCAGACTGTCTTCCAATGATTTTGTTCTCCACCCAACGTCAGCTATCCACTTGTATGGCCATAACCTAGATCTATATTTGCATGCCTTTTATAAATTAGCATTTCTAAGTATAGTATTTTACCTAAATCCTCCTAGTGGAGTTGAATGATACTATGGATGTGAAAATGAATCTACATATTATGTAATGAGAAAGTGGTCAAACTAGATAAAAAATTAACAGATCTAATAGTGTAAAAAATGAGATATTTACACATAGATCAAGAAAGCCTTTTCTGTCAGTCTTCAGTGATATTTTTTCTGTAATTTTGAATGACCATTAGGTAATCAATGAATTGGTATACTAAATTTTCTTTTATAAATGTATAAAGATAAAATTAAAATACCCTCCCAGGCCCTGGCCGGTTGGCTTAGTGGTAGAGCGTCGGCCTGGCATGCAGAAGTCCCAGGTTCGATTCCTGGCCAGGGCACACAGGAGAAGCGCCCATCTGCTTCTCCACCCCTCCCCCTCTCCTTCCTCTCTGTCTCTCTCTTCCCCTCCCGCAGTGAGGCTCCATTGGAGCAAAGATGTCCCGGGCGCTGGGGATGGCTCCTTGGCCTCTGCCCCAGGCGCTAGACTGGCTCTGGTCGCAACAGAGCAACGCCCCGGAGGGGCAGAGCATCGCTCCCTGGTGGGCAGAGCGTCGCCCCCTGGTAGGCATGCCGGGTGGATCCCGGTCGGGTGCATGTGGGAGTCTGTCTGACTGTCTCTCCCAGTTTCCAGCTTCAGAAAGAAAAAAAAATACCCTCCCAATAATTTACATCACAAATGAAAACCATCAACCAGCAGTCATTATCCACTAGATTTAACCAACACAATCACATTTTGGAGATAAACTATACAGTTAAAACTAAGCAATACTATTTTCAAGTACCAGAGAAAGAATGACATGAGCAAAATTGGCACCATTTTGAATAATTTTAAATAATTATTACATGTCGAGTGTGGAGTGGTGAAAAGAACACAACTGGAAAATGACAACCTAAGTTCAAATTTTACTTCTACTGTTTATTTTACTTTAAACAAGTTGAAAATAGTAAACCCATATTGATCACTTATTGTCCACCATTTACTTTTCTAATGGTTTTACATTTTGTGATTGTCATGACAATCCTATAAAACAGGAACCATCATGCTCCTCAATTTCCAGATGAGGAAACCAAGGAATGTGGAAATAAAGTAATTGACTTGAGATCACAGTTTGTAGCTGGCAGTCTTTTTTAAACCCAATTTTTTTAATTTAGAACCTATGTTGTGTCTTTAGGCATTGCTGTCTATAAAATTGGGGTTTCATGTCCAAAAGAGGGGCTTAATTAAAATCATAAGAAAATATTATTTTGTAGACTTTAGAACATCATTAAATGTAAACTATAGAATTATTAGTCTAGTAAATTAATAACCTCCAAGTAGTGGTGTCTTTCTTTACTTGGGATTTGTACAGCATCACTCCCTATGGATCTGAAAAGCAATTGCCTTGTAGTGGATGCTCTAAATTAAATTTCATTGTTGAATCTTAAGAATTGTTCTTCAGGGACCTTGAAGATAACACGAAAAATCTACTGAAAGTCAGGGAGACATTTTAGGCATCCTGGCAAATATTTTCCTTACTGATTCACTGTAGAAAATTATACAATTCAAAAGCTGCCACATTCTTTACCATTAATGGATTCTTTATCTATCATCTTCAAAAGGAAAAATATGTGATTGGTTTTCTTAAAAATGTAACTCTAGGAAAGTCAATTTTTAATGTCATTTAACAATGACATTCAGTCCCCTAAGAAAAAATTTTGCCCAGAGTTTGAATCCATTATCGTATTCATTGTAGTTATATATTTAATTTATTCACTCATCCATTTAACAAACTTATTGAATATTTACTATGTAGAACACTGCATAAAATGCTACAAATGCAATAATTAGACAGACATGATTATTGTCCCCACAAGGTTTACTGTCCAGTAAGAACATTTTTTATAAAAAAAATTACAACACATTATGATAAGAAAGGTATAAAATATTATAGGAGGAAACAAAAGAGGCAATTTGTCTCAAGTAATACATATATAAATGGCCATGCTAACACATTTTTATGAAAGAAAAAAAAACACCATCTTCTTATTTTTGTACCTTAAAAAATAAATATTAAGATATCAACTCATTCAAAAAGCTACCTGAACTCAGATCTAGATACAGCTCATTGTCTTTTATGCAGGATGGGGCAAAAGTAGGTCTATAGTTCTTCATATAGAAAATAATACAGTAATAAATAATATTACAAGAATAAACTCTGTGTTTCATATACTCACAATTGTAAACCTACTTTGCCCTACTCTGTATAATAAAGTTTTCAACAACAATTCATCTAATTATTATGAATCATCTGTTTGGAAGATCCTGTTAGGTCACTGATTATTTAAAATCATTTGTGGGAACAATGAGATATGTCCTTTTTTTTGTAACAAGAGCTGTCTTTTAATGTGCTAGACCCTAGCTCAATTGGGAGCTTTAACTATCCTAATCTTTGATCTATCCCTTAAAATTTGACATTCAGTTCACTTTCTAGATCCGTTCCCTTGGCAACCAGATAAAAGAGGTAATGTCAACTAAGTTCCAGGTAGCATGACTTATGGTAAAAATAATCTTGGTTTGGTTAGTTGAATCTGGAGAGGGGAAAACAATAAATGAACAATTAATGCCTAATGAGGATAGACTGGCTTTCCACTCTTGTCACTGGGCATGCCTTTTGCATAGACTATAGGAACCCTGCAGGTGGTAGTGGTACAGGCGATGAGATATTGGCTCCTGTTGAATATGAGACCTTTAATCCAGGAGAATTTTTATATCTGCTCCATCTGAGAATTATTATTTTACATTTCAGATGTTACTCTTGGACTGCTATATAGACTTCAGCACAGACTGCTACAAAGGGCTAGTCCCATGTAACACCAACACCTGATACTGACCCACTGTCCAACTGGGATTCCTGCCCCAACTCTTTTTAAGCAAACTTGAGGCCATGTGTGATTTATACTAATTGTGTCTGTATAATTATTTAACAGAATCTAAAAAGACCTCTTAGCCCTGCCTTCAGAGTTTAGAGTAGAGAAATAGTAGATAATAGAAAAGTACATAAAAAAATTAATAAACACACCAGAAAGATGTTTACGATCACCCTTTTAAATGCACTTCAAGTCTGCGCTCATACTGCATACTGCCACCTTGTACAATAACTATATGTCTGACATGGAGTAGAAACTGAAAAATGTTTTGTTGAACAAATGAATAAATAGATAAATTGATGAGTAAATAAATTCTTCTCCCTCGTACACTGGATGAAGGAAGCCGAAGCCTCAAGTTGCTCAAGTTTTATCTGATGTTAACCCAGCTCTCCTGTTGCCCCAGCATTTCCCTTCTCCTAACTCTGAATCGGGTTATTGGTCCTCTGCCTTACATCTTGTACTGGGTAACTTCTACTTGCACTTCCAGATCTCTCCAGCTTTCTCCCATCTGCCCCATGTCCCAGAGGCCGGAG